>NC_043972.1:10901146-11501146 GCF_902148855.1 Sphaeramia orbicularis
CATTTTAGAGACAATGTGGCAGATTAGTGTTTCTAAATGACCCACATTTTTACTTTTAAATTCATTTTTGCTTTAGTTGGACCATAAGGGATTATCCAAAAAAAGGAGCTGCTTTATATTGAAATAAATGTTGGAATGGCAATCAGTTAAAGTTTCTGACAGGACATTACTGTGTTTGGACCCAAGATTAGAACAGAGCAGGAGTGTCTGGTACAGACTGAGGAACAACCTGGCAGAGAACTGAGAGCAGAGGAGGGAATATATACTGTCAGCCTGATGAGCTGCAGCTGTGTTCCCATGTGATCAGAGTGGGCTGATGAGGTGGGTGTGGCTGATGAGGTGGGTGTGGCTAAGTGAGTGAGGGAGCAGACAGGTGGAAAGGGATTGGCTGAAAAGGTGTGGCACGGTGAGAGAGAGGACAGCCGCAGAGTCCAGGTGAAAACAGTTACAGTAATAATGACGTGACAGGGTCAGGGAGGAAATGACAAAGAAACCAACTATAGTTGCTTTTCCATTGGACATCTGCACAGAACTTTACCAATATTTACTAAATGTAAAAAAAAAAAAACAGAAGTGCATAATGCCAGTGTTTCCATTAAATCACAAATGCGATGATTTGTTTATTTATTATTGTGAGATGACACGAGAAGTCATTCCATAAACATGGTGACAAATGTAAATATGGTGTTGATTTACAGATATATTCATTATTATTATATATTACCCCTCTATCCCGTAGTAAATTTAAAAAAATGACTGGGTTTCCTGCTGTGTCCACACATACCGTGACATGTTTCTTTTAAAGGTTTTCTTCTTCACTTGTTGTAAGACCTGTCAACATTTGTTTTTTTTGTTTTTTTTTATTCAGGTGACTCTAGTTGCAGAAAAAGGTCTTTCCATTGCAGTTGACATACCAATTGCGCGACACCCGAAAAACCACCTCTTGCCAGCGCAAAAACTTTTAATCGTAAAACGGGAGTTTTGGTGAAATTGTTGTTTTTCCATTAGGTAAATTTTTATGTGCAAGTTATATTTGCACAATTTGAGGGTCAATGGAAAAGCGACTTATGACACTAATTTCTTGGTAAATTCCTCTGTCATTTTCAGTTGAATAACCTCTCAAGTTGGCATGTCTGTTTGTGTACATGAAATATGACACCATGGCAACATGGCCATATTGTTTATCTGTCGCTAGGTAACCCATTTCAATGATGATTCTATGATTCTGGGCATAGTAATGTGATTGTAAGGCTATTGTATTCCAAAATTACTAATATCTCCCAAAACATTGGTCCTATCAACTTGTCGTTTTCACTAGTGTGTTCATTGACCAAAAATGCATAAGTATGAAAACCTGTAGTAGTCAGATATAGAAGAATAGAACAAAAACACATGTAAGGTGAAAGGAACATGTATTTGATAACATTAGACCCCCATGTGTGCTGGTCCAGACCCCTGTCCACATCCACATGATCCCTTTGAACATCATTCCTTACATTAGTTCCATTACTGCATGGTCAGGAACAAAGTAGGTCTACTCAATATTCAAGCACAGGTGGACCTTACAGACCCTGGAGACCACATTGGACCGGAGATTGTCGACTCACTGTCCTCACTGTAACTGTTACTGTCCCTGTTTTGTAATGTATGTGGAAATGTCCAAAAATAGCCTCTTGCCTAATAAAGGGTTAAAAATAACCCATATTGTAATATGGGGTTTATTCCAGATTCACGTTGAATCCATGCAATGTGATATCATGACTTCCCCCTTCTCTGCCTTTTTTTTTTTTTTTTTCTTTTTGTTTATTTGTTTTCTAGATGGTCCAAACCTAGTCCACTCCACAGTTGGACCGCTCTCAGACCATTGTGGAGACAGCCTGTCCAATGTGAAGTGACTGTTTTTAATTACCTCCACCAAGTTTCATCGGGGTTTATCTGTTTGTCTGTCTGTTTGTTTGTTTGCAAAATAACTCAAAAAGTTATGGACAGATTTTCATTAAATTTTCAGGAAATGTTGATAATGATACAAGGAAAAAATGATTAAATTCTGGTGGTGATGGGGGGGGGGTTGTTTGTTTGTCTGTTAGCAAGATATTTCAAAAAGTTATTGACAGATTTGGATGAAAATTTCAGGAAATGTTGATACTGGCACAAGGAACAAATGATTAAATTTTGGTGGTAATCGGGGGTGGGGGTGTGGGGGGAGACTGATCTGCCTTGGCAGAAGTCTGCGCTCTCAGAGTGCTTTTCTAGTTTTTAATTTTTTTTTATACAAGCCATAGGGGTGGAGGCACCATAAACAACCCACTGACACTGGATGTCAGTGGGGAATTCAACAGTGCAGGTACTGATACCAGAATGTTTCAGGGAATTTGTGTCGGAAAGCAAACGATAAACAGCTGACCAGAACGACGTAGCCATAAAATTAAGTGCATGCTTGTGCAGTTTTAATGTAAATGTATTTCATATCTTTATTGTAAATTCAACAGTGCAGTTGTGCCCATTCATGTCCTGAAATGTTCGGGGAGGTGCAGTTTCCCTCGGCGTCTCAAAGCAGTCGCCTCTGCTCACATCCTGTCCTCCCGTCCACGTCTGATGCTGATACCGAGCTTCTTATTCTAATAAACCTACAGAGAGCCATCAGACAGAAGGTCAGCGGGAACATTTCTGTTGGCGGTGTCTCCTGACGAGTGACAGCTCTGGATGATGAGGGAGCGTCAGGAGGTTGATCAGGGCTCCGGCAGGCGCCCTGTGCATGGCCTCCACTCCATTAACATTTTATTTCTGTCATGCACTATTGTGATAAGCCCACGTCTTCTCAGGCTGTGGTGAAAGGCTGACAGCTCATTTGAAGCCTGTTAATGTGAATACATTAGTGAAACAGAAACACACAGGTGGAGAACGTATGCTCTGCCCGTCATGAGAAATACACAGTTGGTTTGTGTTTGTAATGTTGGAGTTTCAGCGTTTAATGACCAGACTGGTTTCTTCTCAAACTGAGCTTTTATGATCCAACATGCTGCAGCTACAGAACACCAACAGGTAACTCCCACTCCAGATCTTGCATGCAAACGTTTTTCTTTTTGTTAACACAATCTAAAGGTACTTCCTGTCTCGTCACACTTCAAAATTAAAGCACTTCCTGAAATTACTTGAATGAGCCTTTTTAACCCTGTAAAGCCTGAACCATTAAATCACTGACAGAAAATTTCAGTTCGTTGAAACTGGAGCCTTTATTGGTTGTTCTGAATAACCCCCCCCTTTTTTTTTTTTTCTAATATCAGTTTCAATGTATGAGTTTCAATTTTGTATCATATTTGATCCATCAAGTCTCAATGCTCAAATATTATTATTTTTGAACAAAGAAAAACATAATATAACACAAACATCTCTAACAAATTGGTCATTCCTTATCATCACAGTTCTTCCTCCTTCCTCATTAGTGACAGTCTTGTAGTGTCACTGGAAAGGCCTCTGGTGAATGAACTCCTCCCCCTGGTGGATTATCCGTGTATTGCATGTATCTAATTGTGTACATCAGGTTTGTCAAGAAAAAACATACCACACTGATCATGTAGTGGGTTTTAAAACTCATGTATCAAATATGATACATTTGGCGTTATAACCATTATAACAGACTGCCTAGGTGTCTTCATGTTTTCTTTGCAATAAAAGTGTCAGAAAATGTCTTTTTTTGCCAATTCTTTTGCACCTTTTTGTCAGAAAGAACTTAACTTTCAATATCTGGCTACTGATTATCATTTTTCTAAATAACTAGTGCATTAACCCATGGGGAACTAGGGGTTCTAGATCCTCTGATACAGTTCATTCTTTTACTTTCTTGGTAAATTCCCCTTTGACTTGCAAAAAACGGACTGATCCAGACATCTTCTTCTTCTTCTTGGTTTTTATGGTGGTTGGCATGGCTATATATATATATCTATATATATATATATATATCTATATATATATCTATATCTATATCTATATATATCTATATATATATATATATATATATATGTACATATATATCTATATATCTATCTATCTATATATATATATATATATATATATATATATATATATATATATATATATATATATATAGTCTTTATTTAACCAGGAAAAAAAAAAAAGCCTCATTGATCTCTTTTCCAAGAGTGACCTGGCCAAGAAAAGCAGCAGAACACACAGTTTCTGACAAGACATGATCAACACATAATACAAAAACTTCCAATTAATAGTAACAAAACAATCATTTGTGCAAGTGTAACAGTTACATTGACCAAGCTCATTGATTTCTCGCTCCTTTAAAATAGCTGTAAATTCCTCTGTAGTTACAGGTTCAGATGGATTTAACTTGTTCTGCAGGACGTTCCATGCAGAGGGGGCAGCATGTTGAAATGCAGTCTCACTCAACTCTGTTCTGGCTCTAGGAACCACCTTCAGTATGTTTTTCTGTGAACGCAGAGCATACTGTTGTTGGTTTTTCTGCATATAAGTACACAGGTAAGATGGGCGGAGCCTTAGAATACATTTGTAAATGAAAATCAACTGATGAGACCACCTGTGAAAGTTCAGCTGTAGCATACAAAGTACAACGGTGAACAGGATGTCCACAGCAGTGCAACAACATGCACTGTGTACGGGTGAAATGCACCGAATCTAAGCAACTGTTAGAGTTATTATGCAGACTGAAGGTGTGTGTTACAGTTTAAAGGTGTGTGTTGCAGACTGAAGGTGTGTGTTACAGTTTAAAGGTGTGTGTTGCAGACTGAAGGTGTGTGTTACAGTTTAAAGGTGTGTGTTGCAGACTGAAGGTGTGTGTTACAGTTTAAAGGTGTGTGTTGCAGACTGAAGGTGTGTGTTACAGACTTAAGGTGTGTGTTGCAGACTGAAGGTGTGTGTTACAGTCTAACGGTGTGTGTTCCAGCCACACAAAACAATGTTTCATACCTTCCATGGAATCTGGGAGTGAAAGGCTTCTGAAAGCGCTTTCTTCACACTGTGGGCTCTGCTTTGAAGCGCTGGTTGGACTGAACTATTATATCAATAATACTACAAAGCTGGTCACATTGATTGGATGCTTTCAATTCATTCCCAGCTTTGGGGATGTGAACACTTTCCCATTGTCTGAGGTCCTCATGGCACCGAGCAGGGATCCATATTTTTTTCTGAGGAAACCAGCAAGAAGCCCAGCTCACCAGGGTTTGGCAGTGTCTGACATTTTTAATGTCACGCCATCCAGTGTGTCCTAAACGAAGGCTGTGCAGACAGACCCCCCCCCCACACACACCCCCACCGGCCACCTCCTGCTGGAACTCACCAACCATGTCCACAGTTGGAGAGGCACCCCGGCAGGTTCAGCACCAAGTTACATCTTTATCCATGCTTTTAGTTCCACAGCAGCATGTCCAGCTAACAGCATCTCTCACACACACACGGGTGTTGTACAACTAAACTCCATCCGTCTATCAAACTCATTTCGGTTCAGGTTCCACATTCAGCCCAATGTGATCTCAAACAGGAATGGACCAATATAATAAAAAGCATAATAACCTATAAATAAGAATCCAAATTTTTGTCTTTGTTTTAGTGTGAAAGTTAAATTACTTGTAAGCTGATAGGAATATTCATGCATTTTCATAAAACAAACTAACATTTGTTCCAACATAAGCAGCAGAAGAACTAACAGTGAACTGTTAACTATGAAAACGACACCATCTTGTCATAATGTATAAAGCCCATGACCATATGCTCCCCACAGTCTACAGGAGGTGTTTGATTATAATTTAAGGGGACCTGAAATCTATAAGAAAATGAGGTGTAGAACAAACATAAAAAGCCAGTGTATCTCTGTTAAAGGGGTCCATCTGTGGAATAATCTAGAACAGAACTTTAAAATGTCTTCTTCAATTTGAGCATTTAAAAGGATGTATAAATCCACTATAGTAACAAAATATAGAACATTATCTGAATAAGTGAATATGTAGTTATAATATAGAAGAAAACATAAAATAAGATATCATTGTAATGAATTAATACAGACTATCATGATTATTAGATATTATCACATTTATTATTTATTGTCTTTGTAGAAATATTTGAAGTGCATATAAATATTGCAGTTTATATTAACAACTGGTTATGCAAATCTGATTGTGTGTGAAGTGACTACAAAAGTGTATGTGAATGGTTTGTGTTATTGGGAAAAATATACAGAAAAAAAGTGTCTTAAAGCAAAGGAGGTGGAATTGATTTAATTATTAGTTTGTAAAAAGGAGGTGGAAGTTTATAAGTTATAGTTCTTCCCACTCCTTTTCGAGCACAGAAATTTTTTTTTTTGACCATGTTATGGTTCTGTGTTATCTGATGATTCTATGTGCTCGACATAAAACTAAACTAAACTAACTTGTGAACTGATGAATGTACCTCAGGTTGGTGCTAGCTAGTGATAGCTAGCACTGCTACTTGGTGCTAGCTAATGACAATGATCATATAAAACTGTGCTTAAGCTAACTGTACCAGCACTAGTAGACATGCTACTGAGTAAAGAAAATGGATACACATGAAAATTTACTGTAGCTTTTCCTGTTAACTGAACACTTCCACACTATTTTATTCCACACTGTTATTCCACTGGAAAATAAACATACCTTCCTGCAATGAATACAGTTAGTACTGTTAGCATTAGTTAACACACCATTAGCCGTTTAGTGCTTACTTCTCCCGCCTCTCTTCTGTTTTGATTGATTGCTTGATTGGACCAATTACAACAGTTTCTGTGCTCACTTCGGACATTCCCTTTCCATTAAGAGCTGCCTTTTGTTCATTTGTTTCAGGAGTTGTATTTGTGTTTTGCCACTTGTAACTTTGTCTCAGCACTTGTACAAGTGTTTAATACTTTGTAAATTTGTTTCCTAAAATGTAAATCTGTTTTCACATTTGCGAATGTGTTTTATGACACATAGCTTTTTTTTCAAAATGTAAAAGTGTTTTCTAGATGTTATTTTGTTTTTAAATTTGTTAATGTGTTCTTTTTTTATGTAAATGTGTTTTGCATTTCTTGCCACTATAATCCACCACAGCCATTTCCTGCTCTGGAAATGAAGGAAAACCTACAAAAATCAAGGAGCAGATTAGGATTTTTAATGAATGTACCGCGGCATTTATTATGAAACCAAAGGATTCATACATGAGGTGCATGACATCATCCCTGCGGTGGTTCCTCCTGCAGGTTCAGATGGTACCTCTGCAGATGCCTTTCATTATAGATGAAAACTGACAACAGTAATAAATAATGAGCTATGCCTCTGAATCCTGTTAGTCTCACTCCTTCACTTCACACATTCTAAGATGTCCATATCATAACCCGACAGACACTGATTCACTGGTGTTTGTTCACACCATACAATTACACAGAGGTCATCTGTTCTAATGAGAAATGAAATCATGTCAGGAGGTCACATGTATGTACACGGTCATTAGCAATTTCTTCAAGTATCTTCTCTCATAAAACTACTGGTTGGATTCATTTCAAATGTTATATATCTATATCTTACTTTGGACAGTGTCTGCAAGGCTTATTCACAGTTTGGAGAAATTTGGATTGTTAAATTTTTAATGAATTTTTGAGATGTTAAAAATGTGCCTTTCCTTCTAATGGTCCATATTTTGATGGTTTATAACATGTAAATGATTACAGATATCAATATAGTTACTATTGATCACTGATAGGAAGTCATATACGGACTTTCATTTGGGTCCATGACCTTTGACCTTGAGTGACCTCAAAGGGTCAAACTCAAGGTCACCAATGCCTAGATGTCAACAGCCTTCTCTGAAACTACTGGTCGGGTTCATTTCAAATTTTATATGTATCTTCTTTGGGACAATGTCAACAGATTTTATTCACAGTTTTGAGATACTTTGATTTTTACATTTTTGACAAATTTTTAAAACATTACAAATGTGTCTTTACTTAAAATGGTCCAGCTAATATTGAGGAATGCCCCCCCACCACCACACATGTGGACAATGGATCAGACAGGTTATGAATCATATTTACCTAGAACAAAATTTAGAAATGCTATTAGGGGTTCTACCAGAAAATTCAATGCCACTTGGCAGCCACCTATCAGCTTTGTAGAAGGTACACTAGTTACCAACATATCTGTGTAACTCCAATATCTGTGTAACTTTTTACTTTATTTTTTAAAATTCATTTATTTTTAATTTTCTTTCCATTTATTTATTTATTTATTTATTTATTTATTTAGACAGACAGACAGACAGACAGACAGACAGATAGATAGATAGGCTTTATTACAGACTCAGGGTCCAAATTAAAAAGCAAACAGATAAATACAAACACAATAAAAATAATAATAATTTAAAAAACCTCAATACATTCAAGAGACAGTCATACCATTTATGTATGTATGTATGTATGTGTGTATGTATGTATGTATGTATGTGAATGTGACTGTACATGTGTTTGAAGGGGGTTTATATATTTTTGTTCAAAAGTAGTACATAAATTTAATGCAGGTCCAGTTCTTGGGGTCGGGGGGCAGTTGGATAGGAACTGAATACAACAGTTTCATGTTCAACTTGTATTTTCTTGTTGTACATTTTAAAACTGAAAAATAAAAAAGGTGAATTTTGGTGGATATCCATATACACTGAGCAAAAATATAAACGCACCATGTAACTTTTAAATAGCAGTAGATGTTGCACAATACAATAAATCGCACGCAGTTTATTCTGTCGATCAGTGTGGTACACATTAGTGTCTGTTAGAACATGAAAGTGGCGTCTGGGATTCAGGGACGTTCATGTGGACACGGTGGGGGCCGGTTGAAATAAATCACAACTCCATATCTCATGTGTCCACCATTGGTGTTTGTATTTTTGCTCAGTATAGTTCCTATGGATCACTGATAGTTCTAAGTCATATACAGACTTTGATTGAATGAGTTGAGTTCTCCAGTGAAAGTCCTGCCCATTTCTTTTGGGACTCCTACTGCATCCAGACCACAGGACTGGAACATAGAACAGAACCTTTACAACCTCACATACTCAACTGGGGATTGATTCTTGATGGAACATGACGCTGACATACAGGGGCACTGGAACTCTGTTTAATCATTGTGATTGGCAGGTCCATAGCCTGAAGCTGCATTAACCTGAAAAAAGACTGACTTCTGAGGCTGAATCTCTAATGAATGTATGATTATATTATGGAAGGAGCTCTTGTGTAGGATAAAACTGTATTGAAACTTCTGAAGTGAGGAGCTTTGAAAGTCGGATGACTGTGTCTAAGCTCAGTAATTGATTTTCTGTCTGCCATCTCCAAAGTCCTGCCTCTGCCTCGGTCCCTAATATCTGTCTGGCTTTTCTTTCTGCCTCTCGTTGTCTGCTTATCCAGCTCCGTCTCTGCTCCCCACCTCACTCAGACATCCAACAGGCCTGTCCTCATTAATCAGCCGTGTAGGCAGCATGAAGAACAAGGCTATGCTAATGTTGTCTGTCAGGAGCCTGCTGTAGCGCTCATGCTTGCTTGCGTGCTTACTGGTGTTTGTGTGCGTTGGCCTCCCTGCCTGACCGCCGGCCTCCCCTCCTGTCTGCAGGTCTGCCTGTAGGTGGCCCAGCACCGGCAGGGTTTAATGAGCCTTAAAGGACAGGGGGGTTGACGTGGGGCGTTGACATGAGTTTACATCAGGACTGCAAATACACCTCTGGGTTCCGGGCTCGGCTGCTCACACGTCCACCAAAAGGTACCATGCGGGGGGGGGGCACGGGGGGCCCGCTGATCTGCCTTGGTGGAGGCCTGTGCTCACCGAGTGGTCGTAGTTATTATTATTATTATTATTATTATTATTATTATTATTATTATTATTATTATGTTATTGTTGTTATTACTATTATTACTGTTATCACTCTATTATAACTTTTATTCTATGACTATTATATATCTATATCTATCTATCTATCTATCTATCTATCTATATATATGTATATATATATATATATATATATATATATATATATATATATATCTATATATATGTATATATATATATATATATATATATATATATATATATATATATATATATATATTAGAATGTTGACCTGTGGGGAACCACGGGTTCTAGATATGGTAGTTTTTATGCTGGGCAGAGCTGACTTTTGGAAAAAGAAGTTAGTCTATATTTTATAATTAAAGTAATAATCTTTATTTGTATAGCACTTTTCATACATTAAAAACTGTAGCACAAAGTGCTTTACATATCAGCTTAAAAATCAGTACCGCCCCCCACCCACACCCACCCACTCACCCACTCACCCGCACACACACACACACACACACACACACACACACACACACACACATACAGTATATATGCAAACCCACAAGTTCACACACACACACACACACACACACACACAGAGTCCACTTCTCTTTTAATATATATATATATATATATATATATATATACTATACATACAGGGTGGGGAAGCAAAATTTACAATATTTTGAGGCAGGGATTGAAAGACAGTGTATGACCAATTAATTTATTGAAAGTCATGAGAATTTATTTGCCACAAGAAAATTGACATAATAGAAAATGTTTTTTTCTGTGTCCTCCTTCTTTCTCAATAACTGCCTTCACACGCTTCCTGAAACTTGCACAAGTGTTCCTCAAATATTCGGGTGACAGCTTCTCCCATTCTTCTTTAATAGTATCTTTAAGAAAGTCGACTGCTGTGTAATGTTCTATTGGTAGCATGTTCTAAAACGCCCCAAATAGCAGAATCCAGAGGGTTTAGATCTGGGCTAGAAGGCGGCCATAAACATGATTCCCAAAAATTGCTAAAGTTGGATTTGTTGCTGTTGTCAACAAGTGTTTTGGTGTTCTTGTGTAAGATTTTAACTTCAAATCATATTTTACTGCATTTCTAACGCTCTTGTTGTCTACCTCAAGTTCAATTGCCATTTTTCTCATGGATTTGGTTGGATCCTTTAGGATTTTGGATTTGAGAGCTTTAATAAAAGCTTTGGTATGTTTTTTGTTGCTTCCTCCACTTCCAGACTTTCTCGTAATAGTGTTGCTCATAGTCATTCTCTTCTTTCCATTATAAACAGTCTTTATGGACACTCCAACTATTTTTGAAATCTCCTTTGGTGTGACAAGTGCATTCAGCAAATCACACACTCTTTGATGTTTGCTTTCCTGATTACTCATATGGGCAAAAGTTTCTGAAAAGGTATGGATAATAGTGTTAGGTATGGTTATGACATCAATATATGTTTGGTTTCAAAACAATTGACGTAGTGCCTGCTGAGAAAAAACAACTAAATGTTCATTATAAATTTTGCTTCCCCACCCTGTATATAATTTCATACTATATTGTATTATAACAGGTGATAATTATATTATCACCTATTTAATTATTAGAATAGGATCCACATTCAGCTCAGGAACAGTAAAATATTAAAATTTGATTGTGACAATTTTTAATTTTTGAACAGCACAAATCTGATTTTTTTAAATCCAACCCAGACCACTTTCATATGTGGTCCTAAATCCGATACATATCCAATATTTTGCCATGTGACTTCAGTCTGAACGGCGAGGTCGCATTTATCCAACCATTACGTCGTTGAAATGCAACAAACATCAGCGGAGGAAAAATATATTTACTTCTGTAAACACAGTGCGTGCCAGGACCTCTTTAGTGCATGTGGGTCACTTCAGGGTTTCATTCAGTTCATACTCAAAACAGATAGAAGACGCAGTTAATGTGTAATATGAATGAGCACACACACAAAAAAAAATCTGATTTCACCAAAAAAATCTGAATAGTGTGTTAAAACCTGTTGTCTGAACATAGCCTGAGTGACAGACGATTAAGGGTTAAACGTCCTCCTCAGGTTCAATGCACTGAGTTAAACAAGATGGACAGATAGCCCCACCTCTCAGATCAACAGCGAACTAAAATAGCTCACCTGGGCCCTAAGGGGGCGTCACCGGAGCCACGAAGAGGAATGGATGGGTGAGGCGGGCGTGAGGCGCTGCAGGCGTCAGGACTCAGGTGGAGAGAACCACGGAGCTGAGCGTTCAGAGGGTTTTTCATCCAGACTGTCGAGTCCGATCCCACCTTCACATGTTGGGCTTTATATTAAAGCACCATGGCATCGCTCGTGGGGTAACTCCATCCAGTGTTTGTCAGAGGAGATGGTCAGATCACAGGAAAAGCCTCATATGTCTGGACAACCTTTAGTTTGTGAAACAGCTTAAAAAACCCCAAATCTACCAAACCTTTTTGTTTTCTTACAATAGCTCCACCACAGCATCTCTGTCTGAGGTCTGAGCTCATAAATCTGTTTGCATTTAACCCTTAAAGACCCAAACAGACACCACCGACCAAAACCACCTACTGATATAAACTGTTTAATACCTGTTGATCCACTAATCTTATTAATTCATGTCAGTAATTGGTGTGAAATCCAGTTCTTCATCTTTTCATGGTCATCAGATATGACCCATTTGGACATTCAGAGGCTACATAGTTACCGTGGAAACACTCTTATTGATCCAACTCCGTGGGTTTTACTGGTGAATCAGTGTTGTAGAAGATGACACTTTTTCTTCAGGTTCCTCTATTTTTGATATAATAACCCTCACTAACCACTAAATTAAATATGGGAAAATACATGATGTCCACTGGAAAAAACACAAAATATAGAGGATAACGTTAGAACAAATGGTGATGAATTACTTATGAAACGTTTTAAGCAGAGAGAAAAATTCATTTGGGAACTGCCATAAAAATAACACTTGGGACTTTATGGGTGAAATATGATGTTTGCACCTTTTCATTCTGAATATTACAGCTTGTTTTGCACCTTACAGTTCTATTTCCGAACATTACAGTTATTATCCAGATCTTTTTATACTTCTAATTTGTTATGTATAGCGTAAGCTCTTTGGTTGGATTTGTTTTTTGCTGGTGTTTGCTGTGGTACTCATGCTGCTGCTACATTGTAATTTCCCAGTTTGGGATAAATAAAGTCATTTTAGGAGGGACAGATGGACAGACAGACCATCCATCCTAAACTTACTGTCACATTATCAGATTATATTAACATTAATCATCTTCCAGATTTAACTAACTTTACAAATTTTGTAGCTAATGTTAGCTAATGCTACCTTCAATACCAGTTGGTTTAAAGCTAATGAAAAGGTTTAGCTAATTCTATCTATCTGTTGGCTACTATTTTATGTTAATTATGTTTTTGTCCATTTTCTCACCTATTTTGTTCAGTTTTTCATCATTTTGTCTCATTTTGTAATTTTTTTTTTTTTTTTTTACAAAGTTTGCAGCTTATTATTTGTCTTTACTCATCTTGATACTTGTGTTTGTCCATTTTTTTCTTTATATTGTTTACTTTTTCACTCATTTCTATCTATCTATCTATCTATCTATCTATCTATCTATCTATCTATCTATCTATCTATCTATCTATCTATCTATCTATCTATCTATCTATCTATCTATCTATCTTTTTGTTAATTGTGCTACTAATTTATGTTTATTTATTTTGTTTTTGTTCATTTTCTTGCCTATTTTTTTCAGTTTATATAATAATAATAATAATAATAATAATAATAATAATAATAATAATAATAAATTTTATTTGTATAGTGCTTTTCATAGAACTCAAAGACACTTTACATGCAGCAGATAAAAACAGAAACCAGGCATATTAAAAGCAGATTAAAAGCAGGTGCAAAGGCAGGTATATGAATATAAAACAGTTGAACATTAAACATTAGGATTACACGTTAAAAGCAATCTTAAATAAGTAAGTTTTTAAAAGGGATTTAAAGGTGTTGGGGTCGGAGCAATATCAGAGAGGAGGTAGGAGGGAGTTCCAGAGGGTTGGAGCTGCGATGGAGAAAGCTCTGCCCCCAGGTTCAGTGCTTGGCTTTTAATGGTGGGGCCAGGAGGTGAGCAGAGGAGGATCGGACAGAACGGGAAGGGGCATGGGGCTGAAGGAGGTTGACAAGGTAGGGGGGGGCTGGTGATGGAGGGCTTTGTGGGTGAGGAGGAGGATCTTGAATGTTATTCTGTGTTTGACAGGGAGCCAGGGGAGGTGTTGGATGACAGGGGTGATGTGTTCAAGTGACCGGGTGTGGGTGAGGAGACAAACGGCAGAGTTCTGAATGAGCTGGAGTTTATCGAGGAGTTTTGAGGGTAAACCATAAAGGAGGCTATTGTACTAGTCGAGTCTGGAGGTGATAAACGCATGAATTAGTGTTTCAGCTGCAGGGAGGGAGAGAGATGGACGAAGACGGGCTATGTTTTTAAGGTGAAAGAAGGAAGTTTTTGTGACTTGTTTGATGTGCTGTTCAAAAGTGAGGTTGGTGTCGAAGATGATTCCGAGGTTACGGGTTTGGGAAGAGGGAGTCTGGGATGAACTGTCAATGGTGAGTTGTAAGTGGTGAACGGACTGGGTAAGGGATCTGGGGCCAATGATTAGGAGGTCAGATTTATCACAGTTGAGTTTGAGGTAGTTGGCATGCATCCAGGTTTTTATTTAAGAGAGGCAGTTTGAGAGGGTGGAGGAGGTGATGAATTCGGACGAGATGTAGAGTTGAACGTCATCAGCATAGCAATGAAATTTAAGACCGTGATGATGGATGATGTTGCCAAGGGGGAGGATGTAGAGGATGAAAAGCAGGGGGCCAAGCATTGAACCTTGGGGGACACCTTGTGACAGGTAGGGATGGGAATCATTAAGAATTTAACAATTCCGATTCCATTATCGATTTTGCTTATCGATCCAATTCCTTATCGATTCTCTTATTGATTCCTATTGGGTGAGGGAATAAAAGAATACAAACAGGTGTGTTTGCATTAACTGTCTTTTATATTTCTATCTCTGCACAGAAAATATAATATATACAGTATGTACAAATAATAATAACAGATGACGCATGGCCTGGGTCAGGGAGATGGGGGGCGGGGCCAGCGGCATGCAGTGAAAGCGAAACTTAAGACGTTTTACTAATTCCTCTATTGCTGCATTTCTACTCTGTGGAACCGGTTCGACTAGGCTTGGCTTGTCTCCCGTTGTTGTGCACCTCATTTCATTTCCCCTACCTTCAGAAGCTTGTATTTGGGTACGACGTTTGTTGCCTGCACTGGAACCGGAACTGGGCCTGGTGTTCACTCTGCCGCTACATTCACAAGCGCCGCTAAGTAGTGTACCAATTATGTGACATTCCTGTAAATGATTCACATGCTGTGGACAAATGTTTGAGCAGATTGGAGGGATTCCACCCTTTTGAAGAAATGGAAGCTTTGCACGTGTTCCAAGTAAGTGGACCTGGTGTCGTCTTTTTAGACTGTTTCTGCCTCAACACCATGTTAGCTACATTCTGACCAAAACAATGCAGCGTACGCGTGACGTCATCGCGCATGTGCAATGAAGGCGGAATTGATCAGTGGACTCTTTAAGCAGGAAGGCAAACGATTCCAAGGAATTGAGCTACTGGGTACCGGTTCTCAAAAAGAACCGGTTCTCAAAAAGAACCGGTTCTCAAAAAGGTGGTTATTTATGTGGATGAATTGTTGTCAGTTTGAGAGGTGGGATTTGATCCAGGTGAGTGCTGAGCCAGTGATGTGAAGTGTGTTTTCCAGACGTGAGAGGAGGATGGAGGAGTGGATGGTGTCAAAGGCAGCGGTGAGGTCTAGGAGGATAAGGATGGTTATATGGCCAGAGTCTGCGGAGAGGAGAAGGTCATTTGATATTTTGAGGAGGGCAGTTTCAGTGATGTGTTTGGAACAAAAACCGGATTGAAATGTTTCAAAGAGATTATTGGAGGTGAGGTGGGTTTGGAGCTGGGACGAGACGGCACGCTCGAGTAGTTTGGAGAGAAAGGGGAGGTTGGAGATGGGGCGGAAGTTGGAAGGGTTGTCAGGGTCGAGTCCAGGTTTCTTTAGAATGGGAGTGATAGCGGCTAATTTGAGGGTGTCGGGGACTGATCCGGAGCAGAGGGAGGAGTTGATAATGGAAGTGATGAGTGGGGAAAGGACAGGGAGGCAGGTTTTAACAAGCTTGGATGGGATGGGGTCCAGGGTGCAGGTCAGTGTTTTCATGTCGGTTATAAACTGGGAAACTTGAGCATGAGAGATGGGAGTGAACTGAGATGGTGGCTGAACAGTGGAGGGGGCAGGGGGCATGGGTGTGGAGGCTGTTGTAGATGGTGTCAATTTTAGATTGAAAAAATGACAGGAAAGTCTGGCATTTGTGGGGTGGAAATGTTGAAGTAACATTGTCATGGGGTTTCAGCAGGGAGTTGATGGTGGAGAACAGTGCCTTGGGGTTATTGGTTATTAATTTTGTCTCATTTTGTAAATTGTTCACTAATTTTGCAGCTTATTATTTGTCTTTACTCATGATGATGCTTATGTTTGTCCATTTCTGTCCAATTTTTTTCTTAATTTGTGAAGTTTTTCACTCATTTTTATTCATCTGTCTGTCTGTCTATTCTTTTGGTTAATTGTGCTACTAATTAATGTTTATTTATTATGTTTTTGTCCATTTTCTTGCCTATGTTATTCAGTTTTTATTAATTTTGTCTCATTTTGTAAATTTTTCACAAATTTTGCAGCTTATTATTTATCTTTACTCATCTTGATGCTTACATTTGACCATTTTAGTCCAATTTTTTCCTTAATTTGTGAACTTTTTCACTCATTTTTATCTATCTATCTATCTATCTATCTATCTATGCTTTTTGTTAATTGTGCTGCTAATTTATGTTTATTATGTGTTTGTCCATTTTCTTGCTTATTTTGTTCAGTTTTTATTTATTTTGTTTCATTTTGTAATTTATTTATTTATTTTTTACAAATTTTGCAGCTTATTATTTGTCTTTACTCATGTTGATGCTTATGTTTGCCCATTTTTGTCCATTTTTTTTCTTAATTTGGTAAGTTTTTCACTCATTTTTATTCATCTGTCTGTCTATTCTTTTTGTTAATTGTGCTACTACTTACTGTTTCTTTATCATGTTTTTGTTCAGTTTATTGCCTATTTTGTTTGGTTTTTATTAATTTTGTCTCATTTTGTAATTTTTTTATTTTTATTTTTTACTGATTTTGCAGCTTATTATTTGTCTTTACTCATCTTGATGCTTCTGTTTGTCCATTTTTGTCCAATTTTTTTCTTAATTTGTAAAGTTTTTCACTCATTTCTCTTCATCTATCTGTCTTTCTGTCTGTCTATTCTTTTTGTTAATTGCGCCACTAATTTATGTTTATTTATTATGTTTTTGTCCATTTTCTCACCTATTTTGTTCAGTTTTAAGTAATTTTATCTTATTTTGTACATTTTTCATCTTATTTGTCTTTTCTCATCTTGATGCTTATGTTTGTTGATGTTTGTCTAATATTTTCCCTTATTTTGTTAATTTTTTCACTCATTTCTTTCTTTCTTTCTTTCTCTATCTATCTATCTATCTATCTATCTATCTATCTATCTATCTATCTATCTATCTATCTATCTATCTATCTATCTATCTTGTTAACTGTGCTACTAATTCATGTTTCTTTATTATGTTTTTGTCCATTTTCTTGCCTATTTTGTTTGGTTTTTATTAATTTTGTCTCATTTTGTAAATTTTTTTTTTTTTACTAATTTTGCAGCTTATTATTTGTCTTTACTCATCTTGATGCTTATGTTTGTCCATTTTTGTCCAATTTTTTTCTTATTTTGATAACTTCTGTCTGTCTTTCTGTCGATTCTTTTTGTTAATTGTGCAACTAATATATATTTATTTATTATGTTTTTGTCCATTTTCTCGCCTATTTTGTTCAGTTTTTATTAATTTTGTACATTTTTCAGCCTATCATTTGTCTTTACGTTTATCAATGTTTTCTCTTATTTTTTCCTTATTTTGTTAATTTTTTCACTCATTTCTATCTATCTATCTATCTATCTATCTATCTATCTATCTATCTATCTATCTATCTATCTATCTATCTATCTGTCTATCTATCTATCTATCTATCTATCGGATTTTAATGCAGGGACGTGTTCACAGCTCTCAGGAGATGAGGTTTTCTTTCATCACTACAGAACGTATTAACTCTAAAAGGTTTGTGCATTAAGCCGCAGGTGCCTGTTAAGTGACTGTTCTTCTAAAAGGTCGGGAAAATTTCCCTCAGCTGCCCACATTAAAATGCATACGAGGCAGAAACAGGCTGTTTTAATGAGGGACCTCCCCCTGAACAGAATCTGAATCTGTAGTCCACCTGGTAGACCACGTAGACCACATAGACCACAGGCCTGCTTCTACTGTCTCTCCTGTCAATCTCTACTGTATATCTATCAAATAAGGTGGAAAAAACTGTGAAAATAGCTCTAAAACATCTTTGACAGTGGGAATAGGCAGCACCAGGGAGGCACAAGCAGACAGATCCTTTCCTCTGACAGCTGTCATACATCCCAGCATCGATTTCTGCCTCTCACCTCACTTTGAAAACCACAAATATTCGAGATGTGAAGGTTTTACTGTCGGCTTTTCTGCTGTACAGGGTGGGGAAGCAAAATTTACAATGAACATTTAGTTGTTTTTTCTCAGCAGGCACTACGTCAATTGTTTTGAAACCAAACATATATTGATGTCATAATCATACCTAACACTATTATCCATACCTTTTCAGAAACTTTTGCCCATATGAGTAATCAGGAAAGCAAACGTCAAAGAGTGTGTGATTTGCTGAATGCACTCGTCACACCAAAGGAGATTTCAAAAATAGTTGGAGTGTCCATAAAGACTGTTTATAATGGAAAGAAGAGAATGACTATGAGCAAAACTATTACGAGAAAGTCTAGAAGATACTATTAAAGAAGAATGGGAGAAGTTGTCACCCGAATATTTGAGGAACACTTGCGCAAGTTTCAGGAAGCGTGTGAAGGCAGTTATTGAGAAAGAAGGAGGACACATACAGGGGTTGGACAAAATAATGGAAACACCTTAAAAAATCAACAAAATATAATTTAATATGGTGTAGGTCCGCCTTTTGCGGCAATTACAGCCTCAATTCTCCGAGGTATTGATTCATACAACTTGTGAATTGTTTCCAAAGGAATTTTAAGCCATTCTTCAGTTAGAATACCCTCCAACTCTTTTACAGACGATGGCGGTGGAAATCGACGTCTTACTTGAATCTCTAAAACTGACCATAAATGCTCAATAATGTTGAGGTCTGGGGACTGTGCCGGCCATACGAGATGCTCAACTTCATTAGAATGTTCCTCATGCCATTCTTTAACAATTCTAGCTGTATGGATTGGGGCATTATCATCTTGAGGTGAAGGTGTTTCCATTATTTTGTCCAACCCCCTGTAGAATAAAAACATTTTCTATTATGTCAATTTTCTTGTGGCAAATAAATTCTCATGACTTTCAATAAACTAATTGGTCATACACTGTCTTTCAATCCCTGCCTCAAAATATTGTAAATTTTGCTTCCCCACCCTGTATAAATCTACATCATAGGTGTCAAACATACAGCCGTGGACCAAAACCGTCCCCCCAAACGGCTCCAATCTGGCCCAATGGGATGAGTTAGTGAAATGTAAAAATGACATCTGAAGATACAAACAATTATTTTAGTTCAGGTTTCACATTTAGCTAATTTGATCTCGAGTGGGTCGGAACAGAAACATGCTAAAATTACATTATGACAATGTTTACATTTATAACTGACAGAAGTGTGGCTGCCAGTCTGCATCTACAGCTCTGACCACCATCCAACATTCCTACGCATTTGTACGTGAGTAGCAGCACCGGAGGTCAGGAGGGTGAAGTGTCTTGCCCAGGAACATAACAGCACATGGATACGGGACAGAGCGGGATTCAAACTGCCAACCCTGTGGTTATTGGACAACCCACTCTACCGTCTGAGCCATGGCCGCCCCCTTATGCGCTTGAATCACTTCCCTCATGGTGAACACCTTCGTAGATGACTCCATCATAAACACAGTCCACTTGTTTACAGAACAAACCCAAACGTCACTCGAAACCTTTTTGGAAATTTTGTCGCAAAGTACATTGTAGGAATGGGAATTACACACAACAGCAATAAAGATGGCAACCAAGCAAAAGCGGTTTTTCACAGATTTGGCAGGAAATCAAGCCAGATCGATACAATGTAAACGTCTCTATTCCACCAGGGCTGTTTTAAAGAATGAGTCTAGTCAGTGGATGGAGGTAAAGGACACATTTGGGTTCAACACTCACCAAGACACAGACAAACAGAAATTTGTGATGAAAGTCATACGCTGCTTTAAAAGGTTAAATATAAAGAAAAAGTCATTTGGGAGCGACCACTGAAGTACCTCTGAGTCTTTGAGTTAAAACAAGTAAATATGAGATAGTGAAGGTTATCATAAATCCTCTACGTCGCTGCTGCAAAAACAATGACAACAGCATGAAAGACACAAACTAAACATAAGATGGAAGAATAAATGAAGAACCAGGCTTTGTATAAATAGATGTCTTAGTTTTTGACATTTACTTGTTTGTCAGATTTTAATAGAGTGAACACTAGTGTTAATGTTCATGTTCTAGTGTCATTTGGTACAAAACTGGATAAACTATTATATAAAAGTATTGTACATGTTATGATTAAAGCATGAAACTGTTAGATATGAATGAGCTTCAGGTTTGGACCATTTTCACTTTTTAAAACAGTGGTATGTAGCAGTGATGTTATTTTCATGCTTTAATTGCACATATATTATATATAAAGTGATAAATCAACAGGGTTCTGTTGTCAGATGTCGTTGGTTCCCATTAAAAGGTGTTTGATGTGCCTCTGGACCTGCTGGATCCTCGTCATAGTCGTGTTCCTTCATGAGTCTAAGCAGTCTTTAGGTGTAAATTACCCTCATTCTTTGACAAACCATGAAGGTAAACACAGACCTGGTCCCAGATATCCTGGGGAACAGGGATGTGCTTGTATTTGTGCTAATCACAGAGGACCATCTGGGTCTGACTGGTGAAATGCATCTTGGGAAGGGAAACAGAGGCTCCGATGGCACACGGCTTTGGAGAAGGTGTTTAAATGCATCATTAAACCGTCTCTTGTGTTTGTTCAAGATGTTTCCTGTGGTCTGGCTTCAGTATCTGGTCCTGCAGAGGCCAGCGTCCAAATGTGCTGACACGTCATGTGATGTATGTGAACTGCACAGGGAACAGCTCTGTTCCCAGTAGGGTTCACATTTCTCATTTTTTCATCTATGTATGTGTATGTTTTTATCACCACATTGAGTGTCTAGTACAGATTGTACACATTACTGTAACAACTGTGTTTTAATAGTGTCTTAATATGTATAGTTTGTGTGTGTGTGTAAACATACATACATACATACATACACACATACATACATACATACATACATACACACACACATACATACACATACATATATACATACACATAAATATACATACATACATACACATACATATATACATACATACATACACATATACATACGCATATACATACATACATACATACATACATACATACATAATATACATACATACATACATACATACACATAAACATACATACACATACATACACACATACATACATATACATATATACATACACATAAATATACATACATACATGCACATACATATACATATATACATACATACATACACATATATACATACATACATACACACATACATACACATATACATACGCACATACATACATACATACATACATACATACATACATACATACATACATACATACGCACATACGCACATACATACATACATACATACATACATACACACACACATACACATAAATATACATACATACATACATACATACACACATACACATAAATATACATACATACATACATACATACATACATACACACATACACATAAATATACATACATACATACATACATACATACATACATACATACATACATACATAATATACATACATACATACATAATATACATACATACATACATACATACATACATACATACATACATACATACATACATGGTGTCCCAAAAACAAACTGACATAATTTGAGATGTCCATATCGGAGTGACTACATGGTCAGAAGAAATTATACTTGATAGGATTTATTTTGGACATAAAATGTTTTATTCCACAAATTTCAAATGAAAAGTTCTGGGGGATGGTAATTTTATAATGTTCCAAAGTTATTCCAGATATTCAGTGTGTGCGCTGCTTGTGATGCAGAACACATCAAGTCGGTGGTGGAGTTCCTTTTTTCCAACACAAACTGCCTTCCTTTTGAAACTTCTTATGCCACTGTCCAAATCTGCTTTCCTGTTGGCGCTTGTTAATGAAATGTTCTAACAAATTCACATTTGACTGAGTTTGGGCATACTTCAATACACAGAACGCCTTTTGTGTTGCAGTAAACGGCATGTCTGTTCCTGAAAGCACAACAATACAAATGATTACACTGTTTTGAGCAAAAAGAGCAAACAAATTTATAAATATTGTACTTGAACGATAGTTTATTTCTGATCTTTTTTTTGTTACTGATAATAGTTTTATTATTGAATTATAGTTTTTTTTTTTCATATCTGACCGTTTTTATATGCATATTTATTTTGTCTTGTACGTTATAAATGTGTCTATTATATTTATTGCTGCTGGCTCCTGCCAATTGCATCGAAATGTAATTTTTGATGTAAATCTGAAATGACAAATAAAGTATTATACTAAATATATCTATCTGTCATACACACATACTGTACATGTTTTTTTTATTGATTGTATTGATCATTTCTTTCCTGCTACTTTTTATTATACATAAATGGAACTGCTGTAACACACAACAGTTTCCCTGAGATTCATAAAGTATTCTGATTTATGCAGATTTGTTTACAGAGTAGGAGAACCAGGGAAATAATAGACGATAAATGAAAACTTCAGTCGGTTTGGTTCCAGATGAAGCATCAGTTTGGCTTCAGGCGACAGACAGAAAAAGAGAAAAGAATCCAAACCAACACGTATCCAGCGGAACGTCTGATGACCTCTGCGCTTTCCTCTGCTCCTATGTACTGTAGAATCAAGTGCATTTCCTTGTTAAAAAAGCCAATTAGTAGAGCTGCTGCCCTTCAGTGCTCTGATGATGGAGTCGGAGCCGCTGACAGACAGCTCCTCTGGGACGACGGAAAACTGAAGAATAACCATGAAGAATTCACAAAAAGCACCGCATCATGTTTGTCTAATCAAGTCATGTTTGGTTTACAGTGATGGTATGTTCCCTCAGATGATCATCTATGAGGAATGTAATAGAGTGGAACTGTCTGTAATGGAGTAAAACTGTCTGTAATAAAGTAGGACTGTCTGTAATAGAGTAAAACTGTAATACAGTACAACTGTCTGTAATAGAGTAAAACTACCTGTAATAGAGTAGAACTGTGTGTTATAAAGTAGAACTGTCTGTAATAGAGTAGAACTGTCTGTAATAGAGTAGAACTGTGTGTTATAAAGTAGAACTGTCTGTAATAGAGTAAAACTGTCTGTAATAGAGTAGAACTGTCTGTAATAGAGTAAAACTGTAATACAGTACAACTGTCTGTAATAGAGTAAAACTGCCTGTAATAGAGTAGAACTGTGTGTTATAAAGTAGAACTGTCTGTAATAGAGTAAAACTGTCTGTAATAGAGTAGAACTGTCTGTAAAAGAGAAGAACTGTCTGTAATAGAGTAAAACTGTAATACAGTACAACTGTCTGTAATAGAGTAAAACTGCCTGTAATAGAGTAGAACTGTCTGTAAAAGAGTAGAACTGTCTGTAAAAGAGTAGAACTGTCTGTAATAAAGTAGAACTGTCTTTAATAGAATAAAACTGTCTGTAATAGAGTAAAACTGTAATACAGTACAACTGTCTGTAATAGAGTAAAACTGCCTGTAATAGAGTAGAACTGTCTGTAATAGAGTAGAACTGTCTGTAATAGAGTAGAACTGTCTGTAAAAGAGAAGAACTGTCTGTAATAAAGTAGAACTGTCTTTAATAGAATAAAACTGTCTGTAATAGAGTGGCGACACGGTGGTGCAGTGGTTAGCACTAGTGCCTCACAGCAAGAAGGTCCTGGGTTCGATTCCAACACCAGTCGACACCAGTGGAGTTTGCATGTTCTCCCTGTGTCTGCGTGGGTTCTCTCTGGGTACTCCGGCTTCCTCCCACCATCCAAACACATGCACTGATAGGTTAATTGGTTAAACTAAATTACCCATCGGTGTGAATGTGAGAGTGACTGTTTGTCTCTATATGTTCAGCCCTGCGATGAACTGGCGACTTGTCCAGGGTGTGCCCCGCCTTCGCCCCTATGTAGCTGGGAAAGACTCCAAGCGACCCCCGTGACCCTGGTGAGGATGGAGCAGGTTCAGATAATGAATGAATGTCTGTAATAGAGTAGAACTGCCTGTAATACTGTCTGTAATGGAGTAAAACTATGTGTAATAGAATAGAACTGTTTTTAATAGAGTAAAACTGCTTATATTAGAGTAGGACTGTCTTTAATACTATCTGTAAAAGAGTAGAACTTACTGTAATAGAGTAAAACTGTCTGTAATACTGTCTGTAATAGAGTAGAACTGTGTGTAATAGAGTAGAACTGCCTGTAATAGAGTATAACTGTCTGTAATAGAGTAGGACTGTGTATAATAGAGTACAACTGCCTGTGATAGAGTACAACTGCCTGTAATAGAGTAGGACTGTCTGAACTAGAGTACAACAGTCTGTAATAGAGTAGAACTGTCTGTAATAGAGTAAAACTGTCTGTAATAGAGTTATAGAGTATTTGAATATTAGCTAAACCTACTTTTATTAGTCTGCTCCAGACTTCAGACCAACATTTCTCCAGTATTTCTCCATAATTGTTTGTCGTCATCAGTGGCTGTAGTCCAGACTGAAAATATGTCCAAACTTGGAGCCCATTACCTCAAATGTTCAGTTGTTGGTTGAATGGGACAGAGCAGCCCCCTGGAGGGGGCGGGGCCTGAAGTGGCTCATGTGCATTTAAAGGGCCAGTGCTCCAAACCACCTTTCTGGTATCATTACTCAGAAATAGGGTTGAAGATGGACCTGTGGAGTTGAATGAATGAAGAATTCAGACCCAAGCAGAGCATTTACAGTTTATGGAGACCACAGGGAAATGTTTAAACTGAAGAATTCTATTTAAAAAAACAGAATATCACTTCTTTAAAGCAAGACCTACTCCATTCTGCAGCTGTAACCTTTATAATGTACATCCTTTGTATGATTTCGATGCCATTCTTCTAGTTTCAGGTTTAATCCATGTTTATGAACCCTCCTCCTCTGAACGACATGAACTTCTGTTTTTCAGACCTCTAGTGCGGTTGGTCGGAAGTCGGTCATTTCTGCCTGTTTTTCACTAAAATGAGACACTGCCTTAGTGATGATGAGCATCATTAAATAAATTACTTTCAGAATTAGCCAAAAGCAGACACAGAAAAGCATTATGAAGAGGAAAAATCAAGTCTCACACTTGTATGACCTTTATTCCAGGCATCTTCTTGCATAATTATTACTTTGAAAAAAGGTCATTTAGACTGGATGAAATGGCAGGGTTTGAGTCCGACACTTTATTGTACACGGTCCATTTCAGATTGGTAAATGCCATACATGAAACAGCCTGTGATTATTTTGATGTTATGAAATATTACCTAATATGTTTGATAGTATTAAGTAAATTACTGTTTAAGAGGATCTTCCATTAAACTGCTGTTTACCAAGTGATTAGTGTTGATAACACTGACCTTTGAGACGTTATGAGGCAGAAAGAGCTTTTAAAAATACATGTTTCATATTCAAATACTGTAGAACAGCCCTCCATGCTTCAGTACCAGATCATTTGAAGCTCAGCCTTTCATCAGATTTGATTAGTTTCATCATCAAATCCATCCAGTTCTGCCTCCAGTAGGACACGACCATGACGTTCAAGGAGTTGGACTTCAGTCAAACTCATCACATCATGAAACCGGGCAGAAAAACAGCTCAATATTAGAAACCAGGGGTGGAACATATAATCTTTCAGGTTCCACATTCAGCTGAATTTGACCCAAAAATGGGTCAGACCAGTAAAATAATATGAAGTGGCAACTGACACAGTACTGTGGCACAAAAGATGGGTTTGTCTTTAACCACAGAGCCAATCAGTGTCCTCGTTACATCATGTCTAGACTGGTAACGTGTTACAGCCTGAAAAAGTACCAAGGCAATCAGATAGTGAATAGGTCAGACTGAAGCCCAGTCCCAGTTCACCCCCTCCCCCTTGGCCCCTGCACATGACACTACCCCTCGAAACAGAGTTGTAAGGGGTAGTGGTTGAAACATTCCCCTCTGAAATGGCCCAACCCTTCACAACCTGTTAGGTCATCATCAGTCATCGATGCTGCTATGAACAGATGCAACAACTTTGTTTCTGAAAGTATTCACCATGTCGTCAGTAGCTGGAACCATCTCTGTTCTGCTTTGGTCAACTTTTTTTGGCTATCGACTATAAACCACAGAAATGCGATCTATAACGCATTGAAACAGCATTATACGGACGATCAAATGATTAAGTTGTTTTCAAAGAAAATCCATACAGTGTGTGTTTCTTTCATCACACTGCTGCACTTTTTTGACGCGTTTACCTCCATCTTACCAGTGATTTGAGCAGAATTGTTCCCTCCACCAAGGAGCTTATGTTTTTGCCAGGGTTTGTTTGTTTGTTTGTTTGTTTGCAAGATAACTCAAAAGGCTATGAACAGATTTTCCTGAAATTTTCAGGAAATGTTGATACTGGCACAAGGAACAAATCATATAATTTTGGTGGTGATGGGGGTGGGGGGGATCTGCCTTGGCAGAGGTCTGTGCTCTCTGAGTGCTTTTCTAGTTAGGTAGATTCCTCTGTTCGTAGTGTGGTCCTGGAAAATCTCTGTTTCGAGGGTTATACAGTCCTCCGCCTTAGCCCTTCCTCTCCGTCTAATCGACAATCGGGATAACACTACTCCTTCACGTGTACACGCAAAACAGAGTGGAAGGAGTAAGGGGGAGGGGCCAACGGGTGAATTTGGAGTGACCCTTAGAGACAGTGGAGATTCAGCTCCGTAGGTAACACTTTGGTCTGTAACACAGAAGCCTCGGATTCGATTCTCAGTCAAAGTAGCATTTTTCTTCCCTGCAGATTTTCAAATGTGTGTGGGGAGGAGTGGTAGGTAAATCCAACACTGATATAAATCAGCTACTGGGAAAACGTTCAGAGTGCAGAATTCGGACCACTGCACTCAAGTCATATGACACATCTAACATGTAGCTCCGCCCACCTTCTCCAGCTTCACTGACTGCACAAAGAACACCATAAAACAGCATATAGAGTATTTAGAACAATATTTCCTATTCTATGTTATATACTATCACTAATTTGTCATTTCTTCCATCAGTTGCCACAGTACTGTGTTAGAAAAATGCACAGCAGAATGAACTGAAGTATACTCCACTATATGACCACAGTACTGTGGCAACAAGAGGAGAATGAGTTCATGGAACAGTATCTGTGATTGGCTCTAGTCCGAAAATAGGCAAACCCATATTTTGTGCCACAGTACTGTGGCAGTAGACATTGCCAAAATGATAACATAAAAACCTGTAGATGATAACTACAAACTTTCTTTGTTTTAATGCAAAAAATTACTTGTGAATAACATAATGACTTAAAAAATTATAAAAATGTACATTTGCAAACTATCCTTTCATAAAAAAGATGGTAACTTTTTAAAAAATGACCTTTCTTAAGATGAATAAGTGCAATTTTAACAACATTGTGCCTCAGTTTATACATACATGTGCATTACAGTTCAGATCGATAAAGGCGCAAAACATTTAAAAACAGGCAGAATATTGTTAAAATTGCACTTGATTTTCTTTACACATTTCATATTGTTCATATTTTATTGTTAAAGGATAGTTTGTTAATGTAAATATTTTCATAACTTCCATTTTTTGGGCTTAGAGTCTGGTATTGACCAACTCTATATGTAAAGTGTCATGAGATAACTTTTGTTATGATTTGGCACTACATAAATAAAATTTGATTAGATTTTTTTGTCACATTTAACCAAGAAGAAAATTTGGAGTTGTCATTATTCTTTGTTTTTTTTTTTTGCCGTTATTTTACTTGAGATCATTAAAAAGATTCTAATGTGTTAGATGAATATATATGTGTGATGGTGAGTAGATGGTGAAGGTGTAATTGCACATTACAACTTTCACATCAGTGTTACTAAATGTTTTGTGTATTTGTAGACTCAGAGAGAATATTATTAAACATTTTAGATCAGTAGGTGCTTTTGGTCACCAGTGGCTGTTTGGGTCTTTGAGGGTTAAACGGTATTTTTACTTTTTTCACACTGAAACATAGAAAAAAAAGAATAGAGTTGACATCTTTTATAGGTTATTATGGTTATTATGATTTTACTGGTCCGACCCACTTTAGATCCTATTGGGCTGAATGTAGAACCTGAACACCTCTACTCTGCTCCAAACACCATCCATTCCAACAAAAAAAGAGTCGCCTTATAACAGAACTACACTCACCAGTTTGACTAATCGATTATTTACCTTCATAAATACATTATGGTTTAAGTACAAACTGAAACATGAGATGAATCTGAAGCGCCTCTTTCTGACCTTCCATTAGCAAACAGGCGTTTATTGCCGTGTAAACACATGTATGTAGCGCTGATCTTTTCTAGCTCATTCTAACAGAAGAGCAGACTTCACACATAAGCACCGAGCTGATGGTAAAACAGGAGCAGGTGAACGCTGGAGAGCCTCCTCCACTGGATGAGTATTACCTTGAACAGATCTCAGCATTAGACACAAGGACACACATCCATGACATAACAGCAGATAATAATAACCAGTATCAGTACGTCGGCCTGGAAGATTACGTGATCCGGATTACAACAAAAGTACTCCAGTGATTTTTCAGGAAATATCTGAAGGGAAGAAATGTGTGGAAGTGCATGGTATCCATTTAAAGAATAGGTATTTTTATTTAATTTAAAAAAACAAACAACAACAAAAAAATCTGTTATTTTTATATATGTTTAACCTTTCATGCCAGGATTATGAGAGCTCTTGAAAAGTGTAGAAATGCATGGCATCCATTTAAAGAATAGGTATTTTTATTTAACCCTTTCATGCATAGTGGTCACTCCAGTGGACAGTTCTGCTCCAGCTGTTCTCTTGTATATTCATGGCTTTTGTTGGTTTAGTTCCGTATCAGCCGACACAGTGGCTGTTTACGCACCATCCCATTCACTGATATTCAGACCATTACTGTCACTTTGCTGTTCTTCATAAACCTGATCTGCACGGACAGGTTTGAGTGGAAATCACCTGTTATTCGTTAGACACAAAGGTTTTGGGTTTTTTTGCGTGTTATTTCCATGACGTAAGTAATAACTAGGACTAGAATATGTTAAAATGTGAGAAAACATCAGATTTGCAGCATTAAAAATGTTTTTATTTTATTGTTTTCATATTACTTTCTTATGGAACAAGATTAGGGCCACTGGACTTTAACTCAGAATTCTACTTTTTTTCCTCAGAATTTTGACATTGATCTTGACAAATCTCAGAATTCTAACTTTTTCTCAGAATTCTGACTTTTTTTCCATAATAATAATAATAATAAGAATAAGAATAAGAATAAGAATAAGAAGAAGAAGAAGAAGAAGAAGAAGAAGAAGAAGAAATAATATTGGACCTTAGTTTATTGTATTTTTTCCAGTGGCCCTAATCCTCTTCCGTACTTTCTGATATTGGGTTTTAAACACGTGTCTTTACTTCAAAAATTAAATGCATGGACATTTTTGTAACTCCATGAAAAAAAAAAAAAAAATTGATCACATTGTTTTGTTTTTATTCATGTGTAAGGAGGAATAAAAACATTCAAGAAAAAAAATCTTTACTAAGGTTCTCGTAATTCATGCATGAAAGGGTTAATTAAAAAAATATATATTATTTTTATATATATTTAACCCTTCATGTCAGGATTATGAGGTCTCTTGAAATGTGTGGAAAGGCATTGCATCCATTTAAAGAATATGTTTTTATTTAATTTTTAAAAAAAAAAATCTTCTTATATACAATTTAACCCCTTATGTCACGATTATGAGATCTCTAGAAATATGTAGAAATGCATTGCATCCTACGACGGCGTATTAGGGACACATAAGAAAATAAAAACACTTGTCACTACGAGAGTAAAGTCGTAAAATACTGAGATAAAACCCGTAATTTTATGACAATAAAAGTCGAATACAAAAAGAGTCACAATTTAACAAGAATGAAGTCATAATATTACAAGAATAACATAATAATTTAAAAACAGGCGGGAAAAACAGCATAATTTACAAGAATAAAGTCGTGGTGTATCCACTGCTAGCCCTGCAGCCGACCACTTCCAGTCAGTTCCTCCTCCACAAAACAGGTAATTTGTAATCCGTTGGGTTCTTATGACCAAACAAACCCAAACGTGTGCAAACTGTCTTCAAAGTCCTACAACTAATGCTAATGGGTTGATGGTGGGCGGGGCTAATAGGCTCGGTATTTGGCCTTTGTGCGTAAAACCCAAATGAAAGTAGAACCTCACAAAATGTTCAGAGTTTTATGTGACAAGTGAATACGACTTTATTATGATTATATTTTTCCCGCCTGTTTGTAAATTACAACTTTATTCTCATAAAGTTATGGGTTTTATCTTGATATTTTAGGACTTTATTCTCATAGTAACAAGTGTTTTTTTTTTTTTTTGTGGCCCTAATGCGCCATCATAGCATCCATTAAAAGAATATTTTTTGTATTTATTTATATAAAAATATATAATTCAACCGCTTATGTCAGGATCAGGGGTCTCAAACTCATTTTCCTTCAGGGGCCACATTCAGCCCGATTTGATCTGCAGTGGGCCGGACCAGGAAAATAATACCATAGTAACATATAAATAATGACAACTCCAAATTTTTGTCTTTGTTTTAGTGTAAAGAAAAAAACCCATTAAATTATGAAAATACTTACTGTTATAAACTATCCAAACAAAAAAGATGTGAATAACCTGAAAAAAATGAAATTTCATAAGAAAAATAAGTGCAAATTTAACAATATTCTGCCTCCACTTATTATTTCTACATGTGCATTATGGATCAGATCAAAGACACTAAACATTTAGTAACAGGCCGAGAATTGTTAAAATTGTGCTGAATTTTCTTTAGACATTTCAGGTTGTTTATATTTGTTCAGGTTATTCACGTTTTATTGTTACAGGATAGTTTGTAAATGTAAATATTTTCATAATTAAATGTTATTTTTTTGCACTAAAACAAAAAAAAAATTAAGTTGTTAATTCAAGATTTTTTGCTTAATTGAAGATTTTTTTTTTACTTAATTGAAGAATTTTTTTTGCTTAATTCAACATTTTTTCCTTAATTCAAGCTTTTTTTTTTTTTTTTTTTTTCTTAATTCAGTTCAAGACTGTGGAATTTTTGACTTTGCGAACACATCCCACGGGCCAGATTGGAACCTTTGGCGGGCCGCATTTGGCCCCCGGGCCGCATGTTTGAGACCCCTGGTCAGGATTATGAGAACTCTAGAAATGTGTGGACGTGTTGCATCCATTAAAAGAATACATATATTTTCTTTTGTTTGTTTTGAAATCACATTTATATTTTTAAAAAAATGTATATGGTAACCCCTTTTGTCAGGATTATGAGACCACTTCTTTTTATGACAGTCTAACAATGTTACTTTAATGAATGACGAAGGACAGAACGCTTGAGAGACATTCAAGTTGATCTAAAAAGACAGAAAAAACCTTTGTTTTCATCAGGACTGTGGAGCCTTGGTCAAAGTATGGGTTCTTTTTGTCTGTATTTTCATGGCTCATTTTCAACAGCTTTATAAAATGTTTTATTTGCAGATCTGACCTACTTTCAATTATAACATCATTCAATAAATATAAACATGGCTGAACAGTTTGTTTTTTTTTCCTTGGACATTTCATTGTTTCTTGCACATCAGTTAATCAGCAGCAGTTTGTGTGAAATGCTTCAATATTTCATGTAGATATCCTGATAAAACATTTTGTTTTCATTAACTTTGTGCATTTTTGTCATTTCTTTGTTGATTAATTTCTTCCAGAGTTTTTTTTTTTTTTTTTTTTTTGACATATTAGTCTAATATCAGTTACTTTTACAGGTCTAATATATGCACACACAAAAACCTGCTGTAAAAATCAATATTTTTCTAGCTTTTAATGGTTTAAAATTCTGAAAATGTCAGAACTTATGGTAGATTTGAGCAGAGCTGAGTTGGTTTTAAGAGATTTATGCAGAAAAAAATACTTTTATGATGACTTTAATGCATTTTTTTTATGCATGTACTGACATTTCAGATGAGAGGATCCACAAGAGTTAAGAAAATATCAAAGCTGGATTACAATTCATGCTAAATGAATTTTCAGTTTTCCATTTATGCCAGTATGAAAAGGAGAGGGTGTCCTTGGAGCATGAGTTTACTAGTTTATTGTTCATAAATGGGAAAATAAAATGTTCATGTTAAAAACATCTGAGTCCCAATAGTGACTGGATTTTAAATTGAAGTTGTAAGAGCTGATTTGATTCACCTCCTACAGATACATTTAATAGTTTAACTCTGCCTTTATTATCTTTTTTTTTGTCAAAGATCATCATAAAGTGAGTTTCTCTCAACACCCAGTGTTTACTTTTGTGTCAGTTCCCAAATGATTTTTTTTCTCCATTTATCCTTTTTAAGTGATTTATCACCATTTATTGTATCCTCTGTATTTTACATTTTTCAGCGTAAATTATGTATTTTCCTATATTTAATTTAGATATTAATGAAAACGTTATTATATCAAAACAGAGAAAAATGAAGAATGTAGCCTTTAAGTGATTTAATCACCATTTATTGTAATATAATCCTCTCTATTTTGCAGTTTTTTAGTTAAAACATTGTTTTTTCTTTATTTAATGTTCTAATCATGTAGATGTCCATAAAAGCTCTGAATGATGTTGATTAAAGCTTCATTATTTACTTTAAGGGCCAAGTAGATTAGCATATAATCCACAAAACAATGAAATTGGATGTTGTGATTTCTAAAAATGGAACCTAGGGGCAGCATATACAAAGAAGACAGGATCCAGAATAGAACCCTGTGGCACCCCAAAGCCTTCAAATTCAACTGTTCTTATATCAGAACAGAGAAAACTGGGATGGATTTTGATGAAATTTTCAAAAAATGTTGATACTGGAACAAGCAACAACTGATCTGCCTTGGTGGAGGTCTGCGCTGTCCGAGTGCTTTTCTAGTTTTTTTATATGTACATGGATTTTTTTTTTTTTAAACCGTTCAGATCAGTCGATGCTTTTAGTTGCTGGCTGCTGTTTGGGTCTTTATGGGTTAAAGTCTTGTATTGAATTCACCCACAGAAGTAAAGGTCCGACATAACCCCCCCCCCAGGGGGTGTCAGGTGAGTTATTTCTTTATCAACGAGACGAATCAAAAAGGTCAGATGAGGAAGTCGACAAATCCCCTCCATCACAAACTAAACCTACCAGAATTCTACTCAGTTTTATTCGTTTTTGCCTTATATCACTACATAGTTGCCTCACAGGCCTTTACAGAATTAGTTGAATAAGAAAATAAACGACCTGAATTCTTCCAGATGGAGCCGATCGTACGAGGGGCTGCTGGGTAATTGCGTTCTGCCGTGGGAGTTTGGACGGTTGTGTGTCATCCTGAGTATCGACTAACTGGTTTGTCTGTCGTATTGACTCTATTAACTGAAATGAAGTGCAGGAAAACTCCCACATCCAGAGTGGTTCTGGTCAGCCTGAGCTGCCGCTGTGTTTCTGTGGAGGTTTTCAATGGAATTCATCAGCACAAACACAAAAGGTTCATGTCAAGGTTATAATAGTTTTGGATTTTTCATTAGAGTTTGGTTTTATTTAGTTTTGACTTGCTTTTTCTCTTATTCAGTTCATTTTAATTAGTTTTTAGAGCAGGTTTGCTACAAACACAAACAAATATAGACAAGAAACATAAAACCACTGTTTGGAGCTGAGACATGTCTATGCTGCCTTCAAGTGCTGTGGAAATTATGGTAAATACATGTTCTGAACTGGAAAATTGCACATGAACGCTCCTTACGTTGTTTTACCCATTAGGTAAATTTTTTAGAGCAAATAATTATTATAATAATATCAATGGAATGAAAAATCTCTCTCTCTCTCTCTCTCTCTCTCTACTGCCTTTCAGGATAAAGTGTTACTATGTAAAATACAAAACTTTAACATTTGTTTTATTTTCTATTTTATTTATAGCTGCAGAATTATATATTTCTGCTTTTTCTATATTCTCTCATCTCCCAAAATTAGGGGAAAATTGTTCAAAAACTCATAAATGCATTTAACACATTTCGAGGGGGTTTTCTTTCTTCCCTTACTGAACCCAAAAAAACCCGAACCGTGGCTTTGACAAACCAAAACGTACCAAAAAATACTAGTTCTGAACTCCAAAATTGCACATGAATGCCCCTCACATTGTTTTTCCATTGGGCAAATTTTTTGTGCAAATTATATTCGTGCAATTTTAGTGTCAATGGAAAAGCGAATAATTACACACACCTATCAAAATGGAGTTTGACATGACGTGTATCCCCAAACCTTTAGTGTTTTCATCTGGTTGATTAATGACTGGGTTCCACTGACTCATGTTTGTTGTCGAACCGCTCCTGAACTCCTTGGATTCTCCTTTGTTCCAATAAGAATGAACAAACTGCGGCCTCCAGATAATAGTCATTAATCATTCGGCGTTAGCGGCTGCAGAAGAAAATCAATACCTTTAGACTAATTAGAATGCTCATACAGATATTAGACTTCATTGTTAACCCGAGCCGCGCGATAAATCACAACTTATGAACCTCATGTGAAGCCGCTGGCGTTCACGATACGACCACGGAAATGAGTTCCATTCAGCGCTAGTTAGAGAAATAAGTCTGAGCAGCAGAAAGCCTTTGCCTGGAGCCACGTCCAGTTGTTGTTCCGTCAGCGTACGAGGCCAGAGCTGGGGTCAGGGAGAGTCCGATCCCCTCACCCCCCCCGTCAGCGATATGACGGGAAAGTGAGCTGGAAATGAAATGTGCTGCTGTGTAGACACACCTGACCCTGCTCCCATCACCTCTACACAACCGCCAGCAACCAGCTGCTTTTGTTTGGTTCGGAAACTCAATCTAACACTTACTCCGCCGCAAATATTTGAATTATCTGATAACGTGTCAGTGTAATTGAATTCATTTATGAAAGTGGTTTAACCCTTTCCTTCCCAGGGTTCATCTGCTCTCCAGCTGTTCTCTTTTTTTATTCATGGCTTTGGTTGTTTTAGTTCCATATCAGCCAACACAGTGGACGCTGGTGCATCATCACATACACTGACACCTAGTGGACAGTCATGGGAAATGTGTTTTTTTTTTCTTTTTAACTCATAACCAAGATGGCTGACAGGAAGTCAGAAATGCTAAACATCTCAGGAATATATTAGACCTCCTTCTACATCAGGAAACACCCCTGAAGGTAGAAAATATATGAAATCATCAAGTAACATCTAAGGATTAATATCATTGGTAAAAATTCTACATATTTTATATTGGAAGATGCTCGCAATTAATCCCATGTTGACTAAAACTGGACTCCATGCATCAGTGTCTGTATTTACACTGTTATTCAAACCATTACTGTAACTTTATTATTATTTATTGTAAAGCTGATTGTTTTAAAAGAGTAATATTTAGGTTTTTTAAATGGAATTCTTATTTTCCAACATTTTCCTGTGGTCTCCATAAACTGTAAATGCATTAATTCAACTCCACAGGTCCATCTTCAACCCTTTTTCTGAGTAATGACATCAGTATCAGTGCCCCCCCCCCCCCCCCCCCCCCCCAAAAAAAAAAAACAAAACAAAACCTGTGTGGATGGCCAATTTTGAGTTCAAAACAGTGACTAGTTTACAGGTCTGATATATTAAAAGGGGAGATAATATCAGATTATCATTATTAAAATGTTTGTATTTCATAGTTTTCAGCATTTTCTGATATTGGTTCTTTAAATTAATAAATTTATTTATTTAATTATTTACATCCCACTGAATGGACATTTTTGTAATTTCATAAAAAATAGGTTCACAAGAAAAATTTTAATTGCATTGTTTTGTTTTTTTCTTCCATGCCTAAAAAGGAATAAAATGGGGGAAAATCTCAGCTAAAGTTCTCAATTCATGCATGAGAGGGTTAACCCATAAAAGACACAAACCGCCATCACTAACCAAAACCATCTACTGATCTAAACTGTTTAATACCTGTTGATCCACTAGTCCTATCAGTGCATGGAAATAATTGGTGTAAAATACAGTTATTCATCTTTTCATGGTCATCATTTGGATGTTCAGAGGCTCCGTAGTTACTGTGGAAACACTGTCATCTTCTACAACACTGATTCACCAGTCAAACCCATGGAGTTGGATCAATGACAGTGGATGGACACACTGGGTTTATGTTCAGTTAATGAGAGATTTTTGCCGAAAAAGCCACCTTTTCTTCAGTTTTTTCTGTTCTTATATAATAACAGTTGAATTCGAAGGCTTTGGGGTGCCTCAGGGTTCTATTCTGGATCCTGTTTTCTTTGTATATGCTGCCCCTGGGTTCCATTTTTAGAAATCACAACATCCAATATCATTGTTTTGTGGATGGTGTGCTAATTGGGCCTTTAGGTAAATATTAAAGCCTCTGTGCAGGTCCTATTGGACTATCTGCAGGATGTCATCTGTCATCTTCTACAACATTGATTCACCAGTAAAACCCATGGAGTTGGATCAATGACAGTGGATGGAGACACTGGGTTTATGTTCAGTTAATGAAAGATTTTACTGGAAAAAAACTCATTTCCTCTGTTTTTTATATAATAACCCTCAACTTTAATCTAAGCTTTTATGAACATTTTCATGATTAAATACAGGAAAATATCTGATTTATACTGATAAAATGCAAAATGCTGAGGACAGTACTATAATAAATGGTGATAAATCACTTAAGACAAGGTTAAATATTGAAAATTTCATTTGGGAAGCAACACAAAAGTAGCACTGGGTCTTTATGGGTAAATATCAGTACTAAAAAAACCCAAAACAAAGTCACATTTTTAATTGTAATGATACTGATGATGCAACAACACCAGCAAAAAATGTCAAAGAAACCCCCACAAATCACCAGGTTGTGTGTGTTGTGTGATGTTTGAGCAGTACAGTCCAGATCGTCCACAGATGGGGGATAAATGACCCGGGCTAAATACTCATCCATATGATACTTTTCACATGTGACGACCAGAATCTGAGCAGCAGCTGAGGAAACACAGACACTGGAAGAAGAAGAAGAAGAAGAAGTTGAGCACCGTTCCAAACAACAAGATGCTGAGATCTGCCACCAGTTTGGATTTTATTCATGTTGTAGAAGCACTGTTTTCATTTCACATTAATTATCCTGAATGGGGGGTGATTATGCATCCATTATCCCAGTACCACTCATTCATTTATTTGTACTCTTAATGGGGGATTAATTAATTAAATGTTATGATGTTAAAATATTCAGGGTACCCGCTAAGACGACGTTTTCATTTGTGTGATTGTGTGAAATAAAAAAGGTACAGGTTTCATTTGTGGTTTGTAATGATTGGGGGGGGGGGGGGGTAAATGCAGAGAATGCAGAGAGGGGGGGTCTGAGTTCAAAGGTCATTTCTCAAATGATGTTGAACTTTTGCAGCTCTTTGCAGTTTTTCCAAAATGCAAAAACATGCTCCTGCAGTGTTTAGCAGAGTACTTTAGAAGAGGTTTTCTGTTGGATTAGGGAGAAACTAATGGGGTTCTAATTACACAAGTGGAAAATAATAGTCATAATTAGATTTTAACTACCTGAAAATTAATATTGTGAGTTTTTTTTCCAGACCTTATATCCACATTGGGACAGACTCCAGGTCTGGCATATGTTTCTTCAGTAGCTCAGAATGCACTCATGTTTTTTTCCCCATTTTAATGAATTAACTTCCAGCAGTAACGTGGTGTTATTCCCCACTATGAATGTGGAAAGAAGTTAATTTTCCTACCAGAACAAAAAAAAAAAAAAAAGCCCAGTAAAGACAAAAACAGGCTGGTTTGAAGCAGCGTATCAGTTTTCTTCACCTTTTTAGCAGCGGCTGTAGACGAGTGTGAAGTGTTTGATTCCACTAAATACATCAGAACCTTTAAATATGACCCAAATATCCTCTTAACACTGGGATTTTAAAAAAACAAACAAAAAACAAAACAAAACTAGCCATTATTCCATTATGCTGTTTTATTATGAAGCCTTCCATTTCATTTATTTTTCTGGTTCTTATTATTTTTCTTATTATTTTTTTTATTTTATCATGGACAATCCCAATTAATTAACTCACTCTATCAATAACAGTAAAAAGGGCAGCTTTAGCCAACATGGCTAGTATCCAGTTGTAGTCCCCGGCGTTATGACAATAGGCACCCTGATAAAAAAAAAAAAAAAAAAAAAAAACAATGTATGACAGCACATTAATTAAAAAGAGAGTCAAGGCAGCTACGAGACAAGATAAATCAATAAATAGAAAAGAGAATCACTACAATCATACAGAGACAGCATAATTGTGTCGTGGTGCATTCCCCATAATTAAACAGGAAAATTACCAGTACTTATACCTAGAACTGCCACCGGGTAAAAGTTGGTGATGATTTTCACATAATTTTTGTTAAAATACCATGAATTTTGAAGCAACGGCATCTGTTACTGTGTTCTGAAAAGCATTAAAACCTTTATCCAAAATATATGGGACATGGTCTAAAATGGAAATAAATTCTTATAAACACATTTCATTCACAATAAAGTAAATTAAGCATAAGTGGTTTATTTCCTCAGCTCAGATAGTTCATGTTCAGACTGCAGGTAAATGTCGCCTAAATCCAAATTTTTTTTGTCCATATGTGACCTGTTAAAGACCGTTTAAACAGCACTAATCTGATTTATTCAAATCCAACCCAGTTTACATGACAACGCTCTCAGGTGGAAATGACAAAATACTTTATCAGATGTGGCTTTTTTTTTTTTTTTTTTTTTTTTTTTTAAGATGGCAACAGTGTTTTTGTGGGTTGAAAACGCAAAAAAGTGAAACCACCTTCCACAGTGGAAATCTTAAAAACGCTCCACTCTGGCGTCACGAAAGGATTGAAAATGCAAAACTGTTTTCTCGTCACGTAGGGTTTACATCCCAGGCACACGCCAGTACAGGAAAAACAACAGGATGTCAGATTATTTCCCTGTGACGGACCTTCAAGTTGCCCGAGCCGCTCTGATTTACATCCAGACTCGTTTCAACGAATCTTTATAGAGAACAGTAGAGAGCAGAGAAGGCACATTAAATACCTTCAGCAAATGACCAAAGCACCAACACAGCAGAGGAGAACCAGACAGCTGTGGATGAGAACAGGAAGAAAAGCAGAACGGTGCTATGCAGGTGTTTGGTCTTGGTGGTGGTGATGCCAGCAGGCGTTCATATTACATCCATAAACAGGAAATTTCATACACTTTTGCAAGTCTTTCTGCATGTAGATTTCCCCCCAAAACACACGTCTAAAGGCGAAATTAAATGTGAGAACAGCACTTTTGTGTTTCTGGTTCAGATTAGGGATGCACCGATACCACTTTTTTCCAGACCGAGAACGAGTACTTACATTTGAGTACTTGCCGATACCGAGTACTGATACTAGTACTTAATAATCCCATTCCAGGTCTTAGTTCCTTTTGTAAATGTGCTTTATTGTCGTTGTCATTAGTCTGACTGGAACAAAGTGCTGCTACTGACATTTAATGTGTTGGAATGAGCGTTTCTCAATTAATCCCCCAGGGGGCCCCACTCTGAATTAACCATACTGGACAAATACCATGAAGATGAGTAAAGTTTTTTGAGAAGAAAAAGAAGAAAGTCAGTAATAACAAACATGGAGACGACAGAGGTAACACTACTGTGATACTAATATTGCAGCGTTTTCTCTGGTAAGGTTTAAAAGCTGAGCTTCAGCAGGTAGAGAAAAGACAAATGAGTGACAAGTTTCATTTTCACTTCTGTTGGCGGCGGTCTGCACCGCTCCGTACTCCCACTGGTATCCTCATTCTGTTTACGCATCCGCCAGCACCTGGAAAACGGATGGAATGTACGCAGAGGACGGACAGAACGCTGCGTCTGTATCTGTCTGTGTCTGTAACATTACTTGCAGTCAGCGTTACTTTCATCACCGTCATTTATTTAGTTAAGTCTCCACACACATTATTCCACCGCTGCGTACCTGCTGCACTGAACTGTGAATGTCACACGGCCGTAAGTGGTATCTGTGCATTTGTATCGGATGTCTTTTATGAGTACGAGTACACACACTGAGTATCGGTACTCGTATCGGTGCATCCCTAGTTCAGATAGTTACCATCTAAACGTAGCCTCATATGTGGTCCTAAATCTGATTCATGTCTGATATTTTGCAATGCGACTTCAGTCTGAATGGCCAGGTCACATTTATCCGACCTTTATGTCACTGAAATGTGACAAATGTCACATTGCATGTGGGTGACTTCAGGGTCACATTTAGTTCATCCTCAAAACTGATAGAAGTCGCACCAAAAAAATCCAAAATATGCATTAAGACCTGCTACACTAGTGTCCCAAGTTTTTTTCTTCCTTTTTTGGACAGTTTTGTTGAATTTGACAACAGCATTGCGTCTTCAAAAAGTTGCAACAGAGAAGTAAAAGTCTGGAAAAATCAGGGATGTGGATGAATAGAAGATGCAGATATTTATTTAAAACTAAAACCCAGAAGTAGAGGAAGTCTGACAGAAAATGTCCGAGAACTGAGGAAAAACCTAAGACATACACCAGGACAGAGGGACAGAAGATGAACCAGAGACGAGGTTCCAGACAGACAGAGAACAGCGGGAAGAGGAGGCTGATTTATAGACTGGGTAATGAATGGAATGGAGAACAGGTGAGAATGGGCGGAGCCAAAGCTGGGGAACTACAGGTGATAGGATGATGAGACACAATAGGACTGATGGATAAACGGGACACAGGTGAGACAGGAAGACAGGAGACAGGAAGTGAACTGAGGAGGACACGAGGAGGCCAGTTAGGAAACAAAAGCCGGAACTGAATCATAAAAGCTGACAGGAAAACAGGAGTAAAAAGAGAGAAGTGGTGCAACAGGTCACATGTGGTTGGGTCACATGACTGGGTTTAAAAAAACAGAAGTCATTTTTTACCTTTTAAAGTGGAAAAGAGATTTATGAACTAAACAAACAGATATTTTCTCATAATACTAATTACCTCCGCCAAGGAGGTCATGTTTTGATCAGGGTTTTTCTGTTTGTTTGTTTGTTTGTCTGTCTGTTAGCAAGATAACTCAAAAGTTATGGAAGGATTTTCATGACATTTTCAGGAAATGTTGATACTGGCACAAGGAACAAATGATTAAATGATGGTGGTGATCGGGGGTGGGGGGGGCTGATTTGCCTTGGTGGAGGTGCTTTTCTAGTTTTTCGCTGTTATTTGTACTAACAGTCATTATCTTCTTTAATGTGCATTTTTTACTCACTTGGGAGAAAAGTGCTAGTGTTGTAATTTAACATTCGAATCCTGCAACTTTGGAATTCTAACCCAATACAAATCATATAAAATAACATGACCTTTTACAATGTGATGTGCTCACCTGGACACCAGAAGGTTAAATGCATAAACAGTAAAACTAACAGGAGTTGTTTTTTTTTACAGAAATCTATTTGTTACTTTTCGTTTTGATATAAAGGTTCTATAATATTTTTACTTTCACATTTTTCAACAAAATGACCTAAACTTTCCACGTGCTATGGGGAAAATGGCTGACGTACAATTTATCGTAACCTGCTGCTTGAGTAAAACCGTTTTGGACGTGTTAATTCTGCCACTACGGAAGCATACTGCATTCACAAGGAAAACAAAATTGGCTCTGTTTTTCTTTAACAAGGTAATTATCTCATAAAAACAGAACCGATTTTTTTTTTTTTTCACAAAACTGTTTCTCGTAATTACAAGATAATTATCTTGTTAATTTAGTAGCAAAATAATCCATCGTCTCTTCCAAATATGAGCACAGTTGTTGACAGTAAATGTAGGATATTCAGTTTTCATATTGAAAAGTGTTACACCTCAAAGAATAAACACACTGTGACCATGAAAAAATAAAAACTGGCTCTGTTTTTCTGAACTAACAAGATTATTATTTTTATTTTTTTCATAAAACCATTTCTCATATTTACAAGATAATTACTTAGTTAATTCAGAAAAACAGAGCCAATTTTTTTCTTCCATGTACGCTTCCATACAGTACCTTTTATATTTTTGTTTTTATTTTTGCAAATTGCCTATACTCTAAATGTGTTAAATCATCAGCGAACAGCAGTAGAAAGTTAATATACACATTATTTGCAAATATGTGAAGAATGTAACATTTTTTATTCTAATTATTTATTTATATAAATATTTATATAAATACCAAATTTCTTATTTTTCTCTTTATATTTTCATTTTTTCACTCATTTGTGTTTTTTTTCTACCTGTCTTTTTCTCTGCTCTTGCTTGTTGTACTTTTGCTGCTGCTAACTGTGTAATTTCCCTACGGTGGAATAAATAAAGTCATATCTTATCTTATTTCTCTGCCATTTTGAAAAGGTCAAAGGTTATTTTCATTTCAGCAGCTCATGGATCAAATGTTTTCCCAGTTCTCTAGTGGAAAATATGACATGAGGCGTTCATGTGCAATTTCCGAGTTCGTAACTAGTATTTACCATCATTCCCACAGGACGTAAAGGCAGGATAAATGCGATTGTTTGATGAGCGGCGGTCCAGAGGACGTTTCACTACGGTAAAATTGAGTTGGATCAAACAGAAAAGTCCAACAGTCCAGAGTAAATGAGGAGGCGTCGGGTCAGTGTTGACATTTAGATTAGTTTGACTGACTGGAGGCAGCAGCGTTTGTTAAAGCAGAGCGGAGCAGGCAGAGCCATGGAGAGGGAGAGTTGCAACGCGCTTTGATGTGGCTGCTGCTGTGATCATGTGGTTCATGTAAGCCTCAATAGTTCCAAACAAACAGCGCTGTCATGTTCTTCTATGGGACAAACAGCAACCAGTGTGTTATTATAAATATTCAAATAAACCAAACACACACGTCTATTTCCACCTGTTGTGTCACTACTGTATGTATGTATGAATCAGTTGTGCTTTTGAGTTTTTGGGGTTGACCACTGAAAGGACTGACTTTAACAGTCAAGATGTTTACCATTAGTCGTAGGTTTAACAAACGAGTGCAGGACAAATAAAACTACTGACAGATATCACATGAAACCATTATGAAACATATTTAAATGACAAATAGAATAAAATAAGTGTCAAAGTGGACCCATATTTGTACCCGCAGTAAATGACACTAATGATCACATGACCTCAGCTGACAAATTTAAAGGTGCTGTATGTAAGAATTCTGATCCCAGTATTTATAAAATGACCCTGACTGTCACCATACATTAAAGAATCGTACTCATTTCTAATACTGATATCACTGATAGTAGTAGTCTAGACCGGGGGTGTCAAACTCATTTTCATTCAGGGGCCACATTAAGCGAAATTTGATCTGAAGTGGGCCGAACCAGTAAAATTATAATATAATAATATATAAATAATGTCAACTCCAAACTTTCTTCTATGTTTTAGAGCAAAAAAAGTTAAATTATGTGATGAAAATGTTTCCATCCACCAACTATCCTTTAAAACAACGTGAATAACATGAACAAACTGAAATTTCTTAAGAAAACCAAGTGCAATTTTAACAACATTATGTCTCAGTTTATCATTTAAATGTGTAAATTACAACTTACAGATCACAGTGGATCCACAAATACACAAAAAATTTAATAACAGGCAGAATATTGTTAAAATTACACTTCAGACATTTCAAAATGTTTTTATTTGTTGAGGTTATTTGTGTTTTTGTGAAATGTTAGTTTGTTTTAGTGTAAATACAGGAAAATGAAATGAAAATTTTTACATTTACAAAGAGAAAAATTTGGAGTTGTGAGTATTTATAGATTATTATGATTGTATTTTACTGATGTGACCCACTTGAGATTAAATTGGTCTGTATGTGGAACCTGAACTAAAATGATTAATATCTTCAGTGTCATTTTTGCATTTCACACATACATACATTCATCCCAGGGGCCGGACTGGACCCTTTGGCAGGCTGGATTTGGACCCGGGGCTGCATGTTTGACACCTGTGGTCTAGACAGAATATTCGCATTTAAAAAGCTCAGTGTCAGCCCCGAAATAATGTTTATGTTGTCATAGTGTGTTTTGGTCTGATGCTCCGCCCATCACCTATCCGCCAATCACCAAGTCAGTTGTATTTGGGCACCCAGGTTACCAGTTCCACTGAGCTGCAGCTGGAACATTTCTGATCATAAATGTCTGACGTTAATAAACCTAAAAGGACTCTGATTATTCCAAAATACGTCGTGACAAAGTGAGAAGGCCATGGTCTCTTCATCCAGTGGCTCTCATTGGGCGAAAAGACCACGGCCCGGTATTTGTACGGGTGTAGGACTCATCACCTGCCATGGTAGCTCCTTGTAGTACTCACTCATGCTGGATCTGGCAACCGTCTAGTCTAGGGGGAGGGGATATGATGCTCTACAGTATCTTGAATGTGATTGCAGTACCAGTTTTGGCCATAAACGTACATATGAGTCCTGTAACCCAACACCACCAAGTTCAGCAAAACAACTCCAATAAAACCCACTGAAAACCACATTTAGACTAACGGTACCTTACCTTAGAAACTCCATCATTATAGTTATAGTGTTAAAGGTGGGGTCTGAGATCTTGGAAAAACGGTTTGAGCAAGCTACATTTTGAAAATACTCCGTTCAAAAGTCCAACCCCTTTCTTCAGACGTCCCTCTGAAGCCACGCCTCCAGAGTGGTGGCACGTGCAATGCTTGTTCCCAAGGGTTCACAAGCACTGCACAGCAACAATTCGCCGGCTCTGCTCTGCTCCGCACCCGGGTTGGGCTCCGACGCCGTCTACGGTCCGGTCCAGTCCGGTCCAGTCCGGCCGAACCATCTCCGACACCGGCTGAGGCTCTGTTCCCTGCTCCGGTCCCGTACGCCTCAGGTTCCTACCCCAACTACGGCCCCGGCTGAGGCTCCGGCTGGCGTATCCATGCATAGCTCATTCAGTTTCCTCTAACACCCCCACTCTTCCAGAACAGCCCCAGTTCAGACCTATGTGACTACTGTTACATTTCCTAGTGGTTTATGTTAACGACAAAACAGTTTGCAGGTGAACTTTCCATCTTAATAGAACTAATATAGCCGAGCTCTGGCTATGCTTCCTGTACAAGGCTCCAGCCTCTGGGAACGCGAAGAGGGGCACGCACAGAGGGGGGAAGGGGGGAGGGGTGAATGGCAGTTGAGTTTGATAGACATATCACTGTTCAATCATTTCGAGTGGGCGCTCAAAATGATTGGATGGTGTTTTTTCAGTCCTGCCCGTTCCACAGGTGACTGATTTTTTAAATTTTTGTGTTAGAGCATTTAATTAATTAGTTGTAATCGGGGTGTGAAGGGGATTTTAAGGAATATAATAAAAAATGCTCCAGAAAAACATCTCAGACCCCACCTTTAAATCTCAACGGCTGGACAAGTCAAACTAGCTAACTATAGGACTACAGCTGAAAATGGAACAAAACCGTTGTATAAGATAGAAATGTATACAAACGCTAACACATACCAAAGAATATAACGTGCTGTTCACTTTTAATCCCCCTCGGCCAAATGTAGTATAAGATTCTGTTGAAAGTTACAGCCCTATAATTTAGATTTGATTGTCTTTGTGTAAAACTTATTACATACATATTTATATTTGAAAGAAATCCAATATTATAACTGCACAAGGACATTTGACCTTGAAAACATAGGTCAAGGTCACCTATTTTCAATATACTTCTGCTCCATGACAAGATCCATCCACAGTATAAATTTGGTGCAGATATCTGAATGTATTCTTCAGATAATGCGATTATGTCATTGAATGGACAGACAGACAGACAGATGGACGACAAAACGATTACTATACCCCTTCGGCGAGAAGTTGGCAGAGGGGTAAAAACAGAATTTATAACAGAAATGTCACTAATACAGGAAATACACTGGATAATTTGAAAGATGACGATATCATATTAACTTAGGAGTTGATAGAACAGCAGAAACAGAAATTAATGTGTTCTGACGCTGCTGTACTCAATGTTTGGAACTATTGGCACCTCCAGAACCACGGAAGTAGGTCCATTTTACATCCACCATTTTTTAAAGTGGGAGTTTATGGAAGTATTGCTACTGTTTTCTACGGTGGCCGACAAGGGCCAAACACACTGCAACGGCCCAATGTGTCTCAGTTCAGAGAAAACAGCTGCAAATTCACAAACTCAAACACAGTCTAAAGGAGGTACAAAAAGAGGAACGTGGTGCAAATGAAAAAATATGCTGCAAGAAACAAAAAAAAAAGCATAATCATCAAATGTTCTGCAAATAATGAAACAACACAAACCAAGAAAACATCTGCAAACAAAAAGTTCACTGATCCACTCACAGAATGCATGCCTCCCTCATCGTCATCATCATCATCATCATCATCATCATGCACTCCTCCTTCTCCCCTGATTATGGGTAACACTAACTCAACTGACAAAAGCCCAACTGCGTCATTCCCTTCGTTTACCCCTCTCACAGAGAACGAGGTGTCTAAACTCCTTTCCTCTAGCCGTCCTGCAACATGCCTGTTGGACCCTATTCCATCCAACCTCTTACAGTCTGTAGTCCCTACTATCACAGCACCGATCACACATGTGATTAATGGTTCATTGACATCAGGAACATTTCCTACAGTATTTAAACAAGTGCAGGTAACACCACTACTCAAAAAACCTTCCCTCACCCCCACTCAAGTGGAGAATTATCGGCCGGTCTCACTCCTCCCATTCCTTTCTAAGACCATTGAAAGGGTGGTTTTCAAACAGGTCACAAAATTCCTCTCCCAAAATAACCTCCTTGACATCAACCAATCCGGCTTCAAAATCAGCCACTCCACTGAAACAGCACTGTTATCTGTGATAGAAGCTTTGAAAGAGGCTAGAGCAGCAGCTCAGTCCTCAGTACTCATTCTACTGGACTTATCAGCAGCATTTGACACTGTCAGTCACAGCATCCTATCATCCATACTCTTAAACATGGGCATCACAGGCCATGCACGCTCCTGGTTTCAGTCTTACCTCACTGGTTGGTCATTCAAAGTGTCCTGGCTAGGACACACATCAGCAGTTCACAGCCTCACCACTGGGGTCCCCCAAGGCTCTGTGCTGGGCCCCCTCCTTTTTGCCATATACACCACCTCACTGGTCAGATCATCCACTCACACGGCTTCTCATATCATTGCTATGCTGATGATACCCAGCTCTATCTGTCATTCCCACCTGATGACTCCACAGTCTCAGCAAGAATCTCAGACTGTCTCTCTGACATATCTGCATGGATGAAAGCCCATCACCTTCAGCTGAACCTGTCCAAAACTGAACTCCTGGTCTTCCCAGCTAAGCCAACCATACAGCAGGACATCTCCATCAAAATGGACTCCTCTTCTCTAACTCCTACCAAAGTTGCAAGAAACTTGGGAGTCATGATTGATAATCAGTTGACATTCACAGACCACATTGCCTCCGTGACCCGATCATGTTGTTTTACTCTGTTCAACTTAAGAAAGATCAGGCCATACCTAACCCAACAGGCCACCCAGCTCCTGGTGCAGACTATGGTTATCTCCCGCCTTGACTACTGCAGTGCTCTTCTAACAGGCCTCCCAGCTTGTGTTGTCAAACCACTACAGATGGTCCAGAATGCAGCAGCGCGTCTGGTCTTCAGTCAGCCTAAAAGGGCACATGTCACCCCCTTACTCATTGAGTTACATTGGCTACCCATAGCTGCCCGCATCAAATTCAAATCCTTAATGTTAGCCTACAAAGTTCTCCATGGGTCTGCTCCTACCCACTTAGGTGCACTGATAAAAGCTTATGTTGCCCCATCACCACTCCACTCGTCTATGGAATGTTGTCTGGTGGTCCCCAGACCTTGTACAAGACAATCCAGGCTCTTTTCATGGGTTGTTCCACATTGGTGGAACAATCTACCAAGCAATACCAGAACAGGGGTGTCCCTACCTGTCTTCAAGAAGCTCTTGAAGACCCAGCTCTTCAGAGAGCACCTCCTGTCCTAGCACTTTCAAACATTCCCTTTTAAATGTATTATCATGTCTATTCTGTTGTTTTTACTTGGTATTTTTATTTCACTGTTTTTAGGTGTACAGCTGCTTTTATGTCTTTTTAATCTGTTCTTGTATTTTAGTCTATTATCTTGCTGTTTATTCTTCTGTATGACACTGTTTTAATTGTACAGCTGTTTTTATGTTTTCAATCTATTCTTGTATTTTTCTTTTATTTTTGGTTTTTCCCCTGTAAGTCGCTTTGGAAAAACACGTCTGCCAAATGCATAAATGTAAATGTAAAAAAACGCTGCAGAACCAGTCAGTCCAACAGAAGTGCTCCAAACCTGCAGCCAGCCAGTGTTTATAGACAGCAGACTAGTGTCAAATAGAATCAAATGTCACATTACCGCACAACGCCGCAACTTCAGTTAGTTCCCACTGTAGTTTGAAACCCTGTCAGTCAGCTGTTCTCCGTCTCTCTCTCCATCCTCTGTGTCTCTGCATTGAGCTGTTCTGCTGACAGCGCCCCCTACAGGTTTGGAGCACTTCCGTTGTAGTGACTGGTTATACAGCGTTTTTCATTTGCAGATGTTTTCTTGGTTTGAATTGTTTCTTTATTTGCAGAGCATTTGATGATTATCATTGTTTTTGTTTCTTGTAGTGCATTTTTTCATTTGCACCACATTCCTCTTTTTGTATGTCCTTAAGGCTTATGTTTGAGTTTGTGAATTTGCATCGTTTCTGCACTTGCAGCTGTTTTCTCTACCTGAGACGCATTAGGCCATTGCAATGTGTTCAGCCACCGTAGATTTCTCTATTGCTCTGGGAGCAGGGAGTTACAATGGGAAAAAACTAAAAAAAAACAAAAACCTGTTATTGAGACTGGACTGAGGCTGATGTGATCAGAGTGTGATCAGGTGAAGTGTTGGTGTCGGAGCCTCGTATTAAACAGTGATGAGTGGCAGCTGGTGACCCGATATCACAGCATCTGTTTCCACTCCACCAATCAAATCCACAGACACAGACAGACCCACACGGAGAGAGAGAGGATGAGGAGGATGAAGATGACAAGGCTGAAGAAGACCTGACCATCCTGAGATCAATAATCTCAAATAACCTCATTTAATATAATCATACCTTGATCTCCCACATGAACCGTTCCATTTAATACGTAAATTAACTTTGAAGTGGTTTAGTTACTGATAGAAATACATAGTTGAATGTGTCTGAACATGAGCTGGTGTGAAGTTCTGACAATAAAACTGGACTGTGGACGAAGAAAAACCCATCGCAAATCAATACATATGTCCCAAAACCATGAACACACAAATAGATTAATGAATAATATTAAGAAAAATGTGCAATGATGAAGTACAAGGAGAATATTACACATGTTTGTTCAAAATCTGAATATTCACAGAAAAGACAGAGTTTATTCTGAGTCCGATCCAGTTCAGTTTAATGGAAAGAATTAGTGATGTTGAAGTAAAACTCATCATCTAAGAAACATAAAATATCAAGAATTACAATGAACAAAAAATATGTTGATTCAAAAAGTAAAATTAAAAGAAAATTTAAAAAATAAGAAAATAAATTAACCTTTTTTAAAACAAATAAGACAAAAATGTAAATAAAAAATGTAAAAATGTTGTTTTTATAAACAAATAGATACAATGAGAAATAAATAAATAGAATCATTTTTAAAATGAAAAAATTTAAATATATTTAACAATACATATTTTAAAAATACATACATAACAATTTAAAAGAAAATTAAGTAAATATATTTTAAATAAATGAATAAATGAAACCATTTTAAATGAAAGAAAATAAAAATAGATTTAAAAAATAGATAGAGAAAAATAGATACATACTTAAAAATAAAACTTAAAATTTTTTGAAAGGGAAATAAATAAATACACACATACATACATACATAGATAAAAGCCTAATGTCCAGACTTTGCTGTTTTCAGTCACAACTCCAGGACAGACTGAAAGTTCCAGACATTCAGTCGATATCTGTAGGTTTTCTTACAGACTGGCGTGTCCATTGATGAGTTAAAAAGTGTGAAATCAATGAGTTTGGTCAGTGTAACTGTTTTTAAACGTGCACAAATGATTGTTTTGTAATTACTGAATGTACATTTTTTTTGTATTATGTGTTGAGTATGTCCTGTTCTGTCAGAAACTGTGTGTTTTGCTGCTTTTCTTGGTCAGGTCACTTCTGTAAAAACACATTTATAATATCAATGAGGTGTTTTTACCTGGTTGAATAAAGGAGATATATTTATATATATATTGTCCTGACTGACATGAGCCCAGCCCTCGTTCACCTTTGGAACTCCGCCATCGACCAGTGAAGCCGATCGAAGCTACCGTGGCGTGATCTGAACCGGTCGACACCTCCAGGCGCCGAGCGTAGGATGCTCATTGGGACGGACAGGCTGCACGCTTACAGAGCTGATCAATCACAGTGCGGCAGGTTAATCTGTTTTTACACCGACATACTGTTGCCCAGTGGCTCCCGGTGGAATAATGATCACGTCCCGGTGAAGGGTTCGCTCAAGTCAAGCGGAGATGATCAACATCAGCATCAGACTGTGGACGTTTCAGAGCATCTTCGGCCTCACACCGATCAAAAGTCGACCTTCGGGGCAACATTTCCACTTTTATTAACCTCCAACGTGGTCATTAGTGGCATGATTAAAAATCGACACAGCTGATTGAAATGTCAAACTCTATGTGTGCTGTACATACATCAGACGGACACCTAACACTACAGCAGGTCTTAATGCACTATTCGGATTTTTGGATGAAATCCGATTTTTTTGTGTGCTCGTTCATATTCCACATTAAATGCGACTTCTATCAGTTTTGAGTCTGAACTGAATGTGACCCTGAAGTGACCCACATACACATAAGAGGTCCTGATGGAATACAAGACCACGATGACACACACTGTATTTACAGAAGTAACACTCCTGGGACGCAGAATTATGACGTTTGTCGAATTTCAATGACGTAAAGGTCGGATAAATGCGACCTGGCCGTTCAGACTGAAGTTGCACTGCAAAATATCGGATACATATCAGATTTAGGACCACATATGAAAGTGGTCTGGGTCAGATTTGAAAAATTCAGATTTATGCTGTTCAACATGACTTTAAAGGAGTAATATTTGTTTTTTTAAATGGAATTCTTCCTTTTCCCACATTTTCCTGTGATCTCCATAAACTGTAAATGCTCTGTTTGGGTCTGAATTCTTCATTCATTCAACTCCACAGGTCCATCTTCAACCCTATTTCTGAGTAATGACACCAGAAAGGTGGTTTGGAGCGTTGGCCCTTTAAATGCACATGAGGCGCTTCAGGCCCCGCCCCCTCCAGGTTATTGGCTGTACTGCTCTGTCCCGTTCAACCAACAACTGAACATTTGAGGTAATGGGCTCCAAGTTTGGACATATTTTCAGTCTGGACTACAACTGCTGCTGCTGACCAAGGTTATTATCGTTGACGAAAACAAACGAAATGACGAAAACTAAAACTGAAAAAATATTTTCGTTAACTGAAAAAAATAAAAACTCGAATTAAAAGAAAAAACGATAACTAAGTGAAACTGTATTGTGTGCTTACAAAACAAACTAAAACATATAAAACTTATGGATAAAATTCCCTTAGTTTTCATCTTTGTCAGTGTTGATGTAGGATAGAACATGTGGAACTTTCATCTAAGATCAGCGCTATAAGAGAGGTATAGAAGTCGGGAGGCCAACGGTGAAAGTATGGAAAGTTTCAGTTTCGTTCTCACGTAAGTGACGTTGTGTATGGATCACCCCCCCACCCCCCAACCTGCTATAGGGAATTTATACATTGTATTGTACATAAGTTTGTGTCTGTGCTCAGTCAGAGCTGCCCTAACCCCACCCCCAAATAAAGTGTCCAGGGTAACCTCACTAATTTCTTTGAATAAGACCACGAGGAAGATAAAATATATGAAAAAACTGAAACTAATGCTAAAACTAAACTAAACTAAACTAAGCATTCAGAAAAAAGGACAACTAATAAAAACTAGCAAATCTGCTCTAAAAACTAATTTTAAAAAAACTAACTGAATTAGAGGAGAAAAAAAAGTCAAAACTAAATAAAACTAAACTATAATGAAAAATCCAAAACTATTAGAACCTTGCTGCTGACAAACAATTATGTCGTACTGGAGAAATGTTCATCTGAAGTCTGGACCTTATATGTGCAAATGTGGAGACGGAACTAGTTATAGACATGAAAAATTCAAACAGATTGTAGAAATCCACTGGATTTTTGCCCATATGAATATAAAGATAGTTTTGCTGCAGCTGGAGGGTTCAAATTCAAACTGTATGAACTATTAGGGTCCCAATACATAAATAAATGAACTACAGACTAAGAAAAGTGGGTTTAGTTAAATATGAACCCTTTAAGTGATCTGATACAGGTCACATATGGGCAAAAAAATCCGATTGGGGCCACATTTGCCTGAGTGTGACGGAACGCATGATGGGAAAAACTTTGGAAATGTGAAGATTTCCTGTAGATTTCGTGATGATTCTCAGCTGTGTTTGACTGCACGACACAGAAGTGGTGAAACAGAGATGTGCAGAATGGAAAAGCATTCACACGGATATAATATCTCCTCAATCCAAGACTAATTATGTAGACAATGAGTGAATGAAATGAAGAGGATGGAAATGAGCCGAAGGGAAGGAATAAGAGCGAGTGAGCGAGTGAGTGAGAGGCTGGAATCCAGTGCGTCCATCATCACAGCGGTATTCTCCGTTCATTGACTGTCTGTTGATGACACGGCGTTGAGCGGAGCATCATTTCCCTTCTTGTTCCTCGTCATTAAAATGAACATAAAAGTGTATGGCCCTCCAAATGTTAATGGGTCTGGAAGGCCCAGGCAGCAGATCGACCAGGCAGACGGAGCCAGTGCAGCTGCCCAACACCCAGGCTTTCATCCACATGCCTCATCCTCATCCTCCACTTCAGTCCTGCTCACAGTTTCATTTTCAGCTGTTTGGTTCCAGACTAGTGCCAGATGAGGCCGACTATCAGGCCAGAAAAATCTGAAATGCCATGACAGTTTTTTGCAAAATAAGTAATTAGATTCATCAATTATGTGACTGGACATACGGGGTTAATGTTTACAGTTCACGTCTGTTTGGACTGGAACTCAAGCACCAAGGTTTGCCGGGGGGTGGGGGGGTGGCATGAGGTCACTCCTGGGTGTCTTTTTTTTTTTCTTCAGGTTAGAACAGGGGTGTCAAAGTCATTTTAGTTCAGGTTCCACATTCAGCCCAATTCAATCCCAAAACCATTTACTGATCTAAACTGTTTAATACCTGTTGATCCACTGATCCTATCAATACATGGAAATAATTGGTGTAAAATACAGTTCTTCATCTTTTCATGGTCATCAGATATGACCCATTTGGACATTGAGAGGCTCCGTAGTTACCATGGAAATACCAGCATAAGATAAGAGATAAGATAAGATATGATAAGATATGCCTTCATTAGTCCCACATGGGGAAATTCCAAGTTTACAGCAGCAAAGTACAAAAGACAAGAGCAAAAAAAGTGCAAAGTCAAAACTAGAAAAGCACAGACCTCCACCAAGGCAGATCAGCCCCCCAACAACCACCACCAAAATGTTATCATTTTTTCCTTGTGCCAGTATCAACATTTCCTGAAAATTTCATCCAAATCTGTCCATAACTTTTTGAATTATCTTGCTAACAGACAAACTAACAAACAAACCCTGATGAAAACATAACCTCTGCCATTCCTTGGCGGAGGTAATAAAGACAAATCAAAAAAGCTATATACAATTTACAGCTGTGCGTATGCTGATTATGCCACAGGTTGGATAGAGGAGGACAAGGTCCCACCGTCATCTTCATTGATATTACACATTGATATGACACATTGATTCACCAGTAAAACCCATGGAGTTGGATCAATGACAGTGGATAAAATGAACAAAAAATTAATTTAAAAAAACCTGCAAAATAATAAATAATGTGGAAAAATAAGCAAATATTTTTGCTAAAATAAAGGAAAAAACAATAACATTATCAACAAAATGAACATGAAAAGCACTCAGAGAGTACAGACCTCCTCCAAGGCAAATCAGTGGGCCCCCCCACCCCCGATCACCACCAAAATGCAATAATTTCTTCCTTGTGGCAGTATCAACATTTCCTGACAATTTCATGAAAATCTGTCCTTAACTTTTTAAGTTATCTTGCTAACAAACAAACAAACGTACGCACACAAGCAAACACACAAAGCAAAGCAATCACAATACCTCCTGGCGGAGGTAACAAAAGAGTCAAAGTAATTACTAACAGGAACAAAAATGAATAATAAATTAACAAAATAAGCCACAAACTGAAGAAAATTGAAGAAAAAAAAGACAAAAAAAAAAAAAAAGGCCAGAAAATGAGCAAATAAAAATACTGACAAGCATTCATTCAAATGACAGTGGATGGACACACTGGATTTATGTTCAGTTAATGAGAGATTTGACTGAAAAAGTCCCTTTTTCTTCAGTTTTCTCTGTTCTGATATAATATCAGTTGAGTTTGAAGGCTTTGGGGTGCCTCAGGGTTCTATCCTGGATCCTGTTTTCGTTGTATATGCTGCCCCTGGGTTCTATTTTTAGAAATCACAACATCCAATCTCATTATTTTGCGGATGATGTGCAAATCTATTTACCCCTTAAAGTCAATAATAAACCTTCTGTGCAGGTTCTATTGAACTACCTGCAGGATGTCATCTGTCATCTTCTACAACATTGATTCACCAGTAAAACCCATGGAGTTGGATCAGTGACAGTGGATGGACGCACTGGGTTTATGTTCAGTTAATGAGAGATTTTACTGAAAAAGTCACTATTTCTTCAGTTTTCTCTGTTCTGATATAATACCAGTTGCATTTGAAGGCTTTGGGGTGCCTCAGGGTTCTATTCTGGATCCTGTTTTCTTTGTATATGCTGCCCCTGGGTTCTATTTTCAGAAAGAACAACATCCATCCATGTACTGAAAAAGTCACTTTTTCTTTATTTTCCCGTTTTTGATGTAATAATCCACAACTTTAATCTGAGTTTATATGAACATCTACATGATTTGTGAATTAAATATTGGAAAATTTCTGATTTTCACTTACAAATGCTAAACACAGAGGCTAATATTATAACAAATGGTGGTAAATCATTTGAGAAAGGTTAAACAGAGCCACACTAGTAGGACTGGGTGTTTATGGGTTCAAGCCTGGTGTTTGTTAAAGAACACTACAAAGCTGAATCAATCTGAATTTCAGCAGTAAAGTGATATTTCAGTCATCTTTTTAGCATAAAGACCAGAAAACAATTGGGCTTTGTTGTAGAAAAACACTTGCCGTAGAGTATTGTGTGAAGTTTTTTGCTCCTCGGTGGTTCCTCTTTGTGCATAATGACATTTGCATAATGCTTCCATTAGAATAACAACCCATGGCGAGTCTCAGACGACGTCTCACTGCTGTTTCAACAGCGTGAAAAGTCAAAATATGTTTTTATAAATGACACTTGTGCAAAGTGACAGCAGTGTTGATTCATGCACTCATTCATACCATTTAATTTGTGTCCGTAAAAAAAACACTTTCCCATGAAGAGAACCAGTGAATAAAGGGTTTGTGTTGTTGTTGTTCGTGTTCATACAAGCTGCTCCCTTAAACTAAATTGTATCTGTATTTCATTTGCCACCTGGTGCTCACATAGAACTGAAATGTGAACAACATTTCCAATCAGTGAATCTATTTTCCAAGTCTATGCTTGACATCTGCGTAATGTTGTACGTCTTAATACTGTGTTCACATTTCGTCTTAACCCTCTGGTATCCTGCCCACAGAGATCCAAAAAACCACCAAAACCACCAAAGTGCGTAATCTGTGCAGTGCCGTAGGAAAGTCAAAATTCTTTTAAGACAAAAAAAATCTTTTTTAATGGTTTACAGTGAAAATAGATGTATGAACCAAATAAAGACAGACATTTTCTCCTAATACTCATTTTCACTGTTACAGTCATTATGTTCTGAACCCCTCTGGTATCCGGCCCTTAGAGACCCTTTAACCCTGTAAAGCCTGAACCATTAAATCACTGACAGAAGATTCCAGTTCTTTGAAACTGGAGCCTTTATTGGTCCTTCTGGGAAAATCCCCCAATTTTTTTTTTTTCAAATATCAATTTACATGTATGATTTTTAATTTTGTATCATATTTGATGCATCAGGTCTCAATGCTCAAATATTATTCTTTTTGAACAAACAAAAACATAATATAACACAAACATGTCTAACAAATTGTTAATTCCTTTTCTAAATGCTCCCAGTTCTTCCTCCGTCCTTATTAATGACAGTGTTGTAGTGTCACTGGAAAGGCCTTTGGTGAATGAACTCCTCCCCCTGGTGGATTATCTGTGTATTGCATGTATCTAATTGTATACATCAGGTTTTCAAGACAAAATCTCTGTCACTCTCTCTTTTTCTCCTCCTTTACTTTCTCTCTTTAACCCCTACTGGTCCTGTCACTCGTCCATCCTCCTCAGTCTGGGTCTGCTCCAGGTTTCTGCTGTTAAAGGGAAGTTTTTCCTTCCACTGTCACCACTCACTAGTATTTGCTCCTGGAGGATTCTGTTGGGTTTCTGTAAATTGGCTTAGAGTCTGGTTTCAACCAACTCTATATGTAAAGTGTCATGAGATAACTTTTGCTATGATTTGGTGCTATATAAATAAAATTTGATTTGAATTTGATTTGAAAAAATATCACACTGGTCATGTAGAGGGCTTCAAAACTCATGTATCAGATATGATGTGTTTGGCGTTAAAGGGTTAAGCACCAAAAGCCAAATACCAGAAGGTGAAGATACTTTAATTATAAAACCAACAAAACAACCAAATTACAGGTGATTTTTGTTACAGTGAGACATTTCTTACTTAAGAGAATTTCAGAAAATTGTAACCAAGAAATGGGGTGTAGGCAAAATTGACCCATTTTGACGTTTTATAGCAACTTCTGGAGGTTCGAGTGTTAAAGTACATATAATGTGTTGGCATATGCCTCCATAGTCTTATAGTTAATGTAGTTTTTAATGGTGTAAAGACATAATATGTTGTCACCCAAACTAATTAATATTTAACAAATTAAAGAATAGCAGTAAAAAAAATTACACTACATAAAAATTGGATTACTAATTTTTTTTTTTTTCTGCAGCCCAGCATATGACAATAATTAACATCAACATTGGTTAATATTAGGGATGCAAATTATCGATTAATTCATTAATCATTAGTTGGTTGACCTTATCGATCGATTAATGATTAATTGATAAATGGCGATTTTCCTGAGAACCGGAATTTCTTTTTCAATACGGTCTAGAAGAATAAAAGCTAAATATTGTTTAAATACCTCATGAAAAAATCATGTCATATTCCTTAATGATTGATTTATTGAACCGTTGGATACAGTCAGTGTTTCCTGTGGAATTCATCTGTTGGTGTGGTGGTGTGTAATAGGGGGGTGCACACAGGTGTGTTTCATCAGTGGTGGTGGTGGTGGTGGTGGGGGGGGGTTACTCAGCCACACACGTGCAGTACGGCCGGGGATGCATGCGTGTTGGTTGGTAACCGCGTGCGTCCCTTTCCATCCTACTTATAATATACTCAGTGCCAATGAAAACGCAGCACTTGAATGTGTTTTATTGTTCCTGAGCTGCATCAATATGTTTAAGTTTCACCTGTACAAGATAATTCCAGACAATTTCTTAACAACCTGAGACGAGTTGAGCTATTGTCACACTTGAATGAACTTGTCTGCATTCATAAGACTTGTTTTTCTCATTGCTCAGCTATGAACTGCTCAACTTAAGGAATTGTGGTCAGTTAAGGAGTGCTCATGTTCTGTATATAAAGGCAAGCTGAAAAGCTCCAAAATCATTTGCAATAACTCAGCGATGCCTAGACTGACAGGTGACCACAGATGCCATGCTATGGGGCTCCTGGAGGCTGGAATCTCTGCTCGGCAGGTGGCGCGCCGTTTTGGATGCAATGTGTCCACCATAGTCAGGATGCAACAGAGGCATGAAGAAACTGGCTCAACTGCAGACAGACCTCGCCCTGGACGAGCACGTGTGACCACGCCACAGCAGGATCGCTACATTGAGCTGCAGCACCTCCAGGACCGCTTTGTGACTTTTGGTTTTGGGGGTCCTTGAGTTTCTTTCTTTATCCTTATTTTTTGTCAACAAATTTGGATGTGATTTTTTATTTTTACTGTATAGAAATGGCCTATGATTAATTCCAAAGAGCTTATGGAATAAAAATCCTCATCGATTTAAAAAAAAAAAAAAAGAATCTTCAAGTGTTGCATTTTCATTGGCACTGAGTATAGTATAGGGGTACGGGGCGGTGCAGTCCGTGCCCCCACAGAAGTGAAAGTGAAACTTTTCGCTCATTCATCTTGTCCCCACCTCCTGAAGCTTCACAAACTTTAATTTGAAGGGGCAGAACGTTTGTCCTGGACTATTATATATTATACATATGTATAGTAAGTCACACACACACACCCCATTCCCCCGCTTTTTCCCGTGTCCACCGGGGTGACTGCAGGACATAATGTTCGGCATACCTGTGTCTCGGATCAGGAGGATGTTTTCAACTTCTGTCTCACTGACCGTGGACTAGACCAGCCTCCAGGGAAAACACTCCAATTTGATACTGACCCCACATTTGTGTGTGTATTTATTCGGGGGTGCACCACTCCCTCAAACAGACGGGTCAGTCTGTGTTTGGTCCACCATGTCCATAAAGACATTCTAACTCATCAACGCCATGATCCGGTTCGATGACCGCCTATCCCAGCCGCAGCGTCGCAGTGCAGACAAACCGGAAGCCTTTGGACAGGTGTGGACAGGTGGACAAGGGCAATTAACTGACAATTCATAAGTTAATCAAGCAAATTCTTATCAACAATTAATCATTAGTTGATTAATTGTTTACATCCCTAGTTAATATGCATTATATGTATTTTTCAAGTGTTAAAATACATAAAATGTGTTGGAATATGCATCCATAAAGTCTCATAGTTTATGTAGCTTTTAATGGCGTAATAATATGACCTTTTAAAGGTGAAGTACTATGTGTGCATAACGTGCTCACCCACATACCTGTGGATTAAACTGAACTGATGAGTCTCATATTTAGAGACGTTTCCTTCAGTATGTGGACGTGGACTCAGCAGCTCTGACATATTGTTGACTGTGGGCTCCCGTCGCCTCAGCGGGGTGATTCTTTTTGTCGCCACACGCCGAGCGGCTGCAAAATGAAGCGATCGACCCCGCTGATGGATGTCTGCGGCATGGTCATAGCTCATATGGAAGCGATCGCTGTCTGATTCATGGATGAGGCGGTTTGTTCAGTGGTGGCTGCTAATGTATCGGCAGAGGGTTAGATAGAGAGTTAAAGAACAAAGATACGGGTCTGATCAGGCTTTAAGACGGAGGAAGAATCCACCAGGTGACGCAGTTATTCCATCAGTTTATTCTAGACAAACAACCATACAAAATACAAAACAATCCATCAAACAGCAAGAGCAGAGAAAAGTCACCATGACGCAGAAATGTGCACGGAGCCACGTTAGTGATCCTATGTTTGTGCTTACATCAGAAAAGCTGGAGTTTACACTGCAGACTGTGCACGGTGCAGAACATGTCCATCACAATGGCCACATGTTTGGGTCAGTCCCTGAAAATGGAACACAATTTAACTAAAAAAACAAAGAGAAATAAATAAAAGTGCAGGTTTCTTATGCTACACACTAGTTGCTTTTCCACTGACCCTCAAATTACGCAAAAATAACTTGTGCATAAAAATTTGCAGAATGGAAAACAACAATTTTGTTCAATGCAAAGTTTTTGCGCTTGCGAGAGGTGGTTTTTCAGGCGTAGTGAAATTGGTATATTGCACAAAAATGCAATGGAAAGACCTTTTTGTGCAACTAGAGTAAGGTGAACAAAAAAAAAAAGAAATGATGTTAACGGATGTTACAACAAGCGAAGAAGAAGAGTTTTAAAGGAGTGATATTTTAGTTTTTTAAATGGAATTCTTCCTTTTCCACCATTTCCCTGTGGTCTATATAAACTGTAAATGCTCTGCCTGGGTCTGAATTCTTCATTAATTCAACTCCACAATAGGGGTGCAAGACAACATCGGTTCTGCAATATATCGCGATATTTCATTTCACAATACTGTATCGATATTTGTAGGTATTTATTCAAATGCAGATATTGTGGAGGTTCAGTTTTGTTTTTTTGTTTTTCTTTTTTGTTTGCATTTTATTTATTATTATTTAACACTCTTTTATTAAATAATGTTAGTTCCTTTCTTGGGATTGCACAAAAATAATGTTGTGATGTTAGTTCTGAACTAATAGAATATGAACATTTGAACAGGATCTTAAACTGTAGTGTCTGTAAAACAGAATTTAAGTTTGAACACAGGAACATTTTGTGACAGAACATTAGATCCTGTTCTGATCCAATAAAAATGTGTTTAGTATTTGTGGATATTTCTGGTATAATTCAATTCTTCAAGGATATAATAATTTAAAAAAAGAAACAAACAAAAAACTGCCTTTTTAACAGTATCATGATATATCGTATCATGATCCTAGTATTGTGATATGTATCGTATTGCCAGATTCTTGCCAATACACAGTCCTACTCCACAGGTCCATCTTCAACCCTATTTCTGAGTAATGACACCAGAAAGGTGGTTTGGAGCGCTGGCCCTTTAAATGCACATGAGCCACTTCAGGCCCCGCCCCCTCCAGGTTGTCGGCTGTGCTGCTCTGTCCCGTTCAACCAACAACTGAACATTTGAGGTAATGGGCTCCAAGTTTGGACATATTTTCAGTCTGGACTACAACTGCTGCTGCTGACAAACAGTTATGGAGAAATACTGGAGAAATGTTGGTCTGAAGTCAGGACCTGATATGTGCAAATGTGGAGACGGAACTAGTTATAAAACGTAACAAATTAAGAAGGAATTCAAACAGGTTGTGGAAATCCACTGGATTTTTGCCGTAATGAATATAAAGATAGTTTTGCAGCAGCTGGAGGGTTCAAATTCAAACTATATGAACATTTAGGGTAAAAATACACAAAGAAATGAACCACAGACTAAGAAAAGTGGGTTTAGACAAATATGAGCCCTTTAAGACAAACATGGCGCTGTACGTGTGGACACACGAGGAACCCCATTCATTTTTGACTTTAGTACGGCAGGGGTACTTGGAAGAAGCCCAGGTGATACTTGTCTTTTTTTTTTTTTAATACATTAAATAAGTCATCATGTACTAAATACAAAATAAATAATGAGAATTAATGCTGAAATATAAAACACAATAAATACATTCATATAATAAAACTGACACTCCTGACCTTATTTCATTTCAGTTTTTTTTTTTTTATAGTATTATTATTGTCATTGTCTGTCATCTTGTTTAACCTCAGGTAACATTTTAAGAACATTTCTATTTTATATTATTCGAGATGAGTTTATTTGAGTAATTAAGTAATTATTTTTTGTTGCTTTTTTGTTGACCGATGACCCTTTAATTTATTTTTCTTAGCAATGAAAGAGGATGCTTTTCAGTTCATGTTTTGCACAAAATTTGCTTATAAAGACTGGTTATTTTTAAAATATTCAAGTTAAATATATGTTTGTTTACAAAGTTTTGAAAATAGAAACACACACCTTTGGCACAAGAACAAATTTGGCCTAATTTTTCAATCAAAATTGCTGAAGTGACGGTTGGGGGTACTTGGATAAAAAACTAGATTTCAGGGGGTACTCCACTGTAAAAAGTCTGAGAACCACTGAACAGGATAGAGGGTTAATGAGCGTTCTAGATTCAAAACAACAGATATTTATGTTTATGGAATAACTTCTTGTGATAATAAATAAACAAATCATGGCATTTATGATTTAATGGAAAAACCGACATTACGCACTTCTGTTTTTTCAACATTTAGTAAGTATCGGTAAAGTTTTGTAATCTGTGTATCATTCATTCTTTTCATATTCAACTGAGAATCCACAATCAGAAAATGAAAAAATGATACGTTATTTCCTTATTCACGTACAAATCAAAACTCAAAAAACGAGTTTTTCATTCTTTCGATTGTACGGACAAATTAAAAATTGTAAATAAGCAAATGGCCCAAATATGGAGTTTCATGTTGACATTTTTGATATTTGATTTGGTCTGACCCAGACTTCTTGGTGTGTAGAGCTGGACAGTCGTGGGTTTCATAGTATTCTGGGTCAATGTATCTGTGGGTAATCGGATTTTCTTTTCAGAGAAAAAAGAAAAACTAGAGGTTTATTGATTTTTGTTTTAAAATTGAAGAATTAAAATTGAATTTCAAGGCATTTTTCTTTTTCAGTGTCAAAACAGATGAACCAAATTTAAAAAACGGATTGATTTTTGTTTTCTCTTTCTAATAAGAAAAAAGGAAGTTGCTACTGACATAAATGGAAAAATGGACCAAAAAAGAATGTTTTTTTTTTCATTTTCTGAGACCGGATGTTGTCATTTTCAAGGAAAGAGCGCTAATTCCTCGGTCTCAAAGATTCTTACAAACGATGGGTTTGTACGAATCTTCCAGTTCGTACGAAATCTGGAGTTCGTAGACATTTGTGGATTGAACATGTCTGCGATGTCCAGATTTCGTACAAACCCATCCTTCCTAAGAATCTTTGTGACCTATGGCATTAGCGCTCTTTCCCTGAAAATGACAACATTCGTTCTCAGAAAATGAAAAAAAAAGTGTTTTTTGTCCGTTTTTCCATTTCCGTCTGGTAGTAACTTTCTTTTTTGTTTGGTTTATCTGTTTTGACGCTGAAAAAGAAAATTCAATTTTAATTCTTCTATGTGAAAATGAAAATCAATTATGCACTAGTTTTTCTTTTGTATCTGAAAAGAAAATCTAATTACTAACAGATCCACTGCCCCTGCCTGATACATTCTGCAATAATGGAGAACTTCGTGTTATTCAGAGGCAGCAAACGCGTTACTGTGAAGGAGGACGACATGACAACTGAAAAAATGCTCCGGATCTTCCAGGTATTGTTGTTTTGTCTAATACAGAGGGTCCATGGGAGACAGTCTAAGGAGAAGACACTTCACGGAACACACCAAGAAGTCAGTAACTTCTGGGTCAGACCAAATCAGATATCAAAAATGTCAACATGAAACCCCACATTTGGTCCTTTTGCTTATTTTTTATTGTGTGCACAATCGAAAGAATGAAACAAAGCTGGGTTTTTTATTTTTGATTTGTACATGGATAATGAAATAACCAGACATTTTTTCATTTTCCGATTGTGGATTCTCAATCGAATACAAAAAGAACGAATGATACACAGATTTTTTGCGCATATGTCCAATGGATAAGTGGAAAAGCGACTAGTGTTGAATTCAACCCTTTTTTTTTTATTATTATTATCATCTGTCACACTTTGGAGCTTCGACTGAACAATGAATCAACACAAGTGTATTTTTTTTAATGCAACCGCTGACACAATATTGAAATCATTTCACATTGCACTGCACAGTCAATTTCAAGCAATTTTACAGGAGAGAAAAAAACAGATCTGTGCTCGGTATGAAACAGGCCCCTTTCCCTCTTCGGTACAATCCTGTACAGATACGTAGATGTAAGGTAATTTATTCTTTTAATAGCGAGGTGAGCTATGTACATAAATTGCACTGCGACACTCTGACGTATGGCACTTGGCTATCTATTTACACTTTCCATCATTGCTCTGTGGATTTTGCTGAACAAATAAATCAGTGATAGCGCAGCCTCAGCCAGTATCAGTGAATTACAGCCACAGCAGAGGTCCGACCCTTGGACCGACAGCCTGTCCGTCTTCACACTAGGACGATACATTTCTACCTCATTATGGACCGGCCCGCTGACCTTCCCTCCGAGGGTCCGCAGAGATCGCCTTCACGGCCCAAACGCCACACAGCTTTGATGTGTTTTTAGCTGTTAAAGCAGTGGTTCTCAACCTTTTTTGGCTCGTGACCCCATTTTAATATCACAAATTTCTGGCGACCCCAGACGTTCAAATTGGAGCCTTTTTTTTTTTTTTTGCTAAAATTAATTTGTTTTTGATCATGTAATAGTTTGCTATAACATGTTTAGGGGTGTAAGAAAATATCGGTTTTGCAATATATCGCGATATTTCATTTCACAATACTCTATCGATATTAAAAAGTACTGTATCAATATTTTTTAGGTATTTATTGAAATGCAGATATTGTGGAGGTTCATTTTTGTTTTTCTTTTTTGTTTATATTTTACTTATTATTATTTAACATTCTGTTATTAAATAATGTTAGTTCCTTTGTTGGGATTGCACAAAAATAATGTTCTGATGTTAGTTCTGAACTAATAGAATATGACCATTTGAACAGAATCTTAAACTGTAATGTCTGTAAAATACAATTTAAGTTTTAACAGAGGAAAAAATGTGTGATATAATATTAGATCCTGTTCTGATCAAATAAAAATGTGTTTAGTATTTGTGCATATTTCTGGTGTAATTCAATTTTTTCCAGGAAATAATCATTTAAAAAAAGAAACAAAACCAATAAAAAGTGCCTTTTTAACAGTATCATGATATATTGTGATATATCATATCGTGATCCTAGTATTGTGATTTGAATCATATCGCCAGATTGTTGCCAATACACACCCCTAAACATATTGCAAATAAATGTTACTTTTAGACAACATTTAGTCTATATAATGTAAATTTTTATTAGTAAGTTTTAATTTTTTATCAGTTACTAGAAATTTCAGGCAACTCCATTTGAATTCCAGGCGACCCCACATGGGGTCCCGACCCTAAGGTTGAAAAACACTGTGTTAAAGACTAAAAAACAAACCCACCACAGAGAACATGTGGTTTAAATTCAGATTGACACATTAGGTTCAAGTGAGTTTCCATTAGTGCGTCGTCCGACCCATTCCGCCATCGCACCTCTCTCTCAAAGGTCATGTTATTCTATAGTCTGTCTTTTCTCTCTGGTGGTGAGATTAAATGTCACGCTGTTGTGTCCTTCGATTCATTGGAATTACATGCCTTCTAGTGGGAAAGTACATGTTCGGCAGAAGGCAATTCAGTGAAAGCTCAGGGTGTTCAAACCCATAAAACCTCCACCTTCTGGACGCAAGACCAGGGAAAGTCAAACAGTTCTCAGACAAATGTGATACAATTTTACAAACTAGAACTTGTTCATTCTTGTCTTTGACGTCCTGTTAATGATTTCAACAATTCATCATTCTAGCTTTTGGGAAAAATAACCTAAATTGTGCTTTTTTTTAACCCATAAAGATCCAAACATCCACTGGCATCCAAAACCATCTACTGATCTGTTTCATACCTGTTGATCCACTAATCCTATCAATACATGTCAATAATCGGTGTAAAATACAGTTCTTTATCTTTTCGTGGTCATCAGATATGACCCATTTGGATGTTCAGAGGCTCCGTAGTTACCATGGAAACACTGTCATCTTCTACAGCATTGATTCACCAGTAAAACCCATGGAGTTAGATCAATGACAGTGGATAAAACAAACAAAAATGAATTAAAAAAAAAAAAAAACCACAAAGTCATAAAAATGTGGGGAAAAAAGCAAAAAATTCAGTAAAATAAATTTTTTAAAAAAGAATGAAATGAAGAGCAAAATGAGAATCAGTTATAGATATCATTTGCTGAAAAAGTCACTTTTTCTTCAGTTTTCTCTGTTCTGATATAATACCAGTTGAATCTTAAGGCTTTGGGGTGCCTCAGGGTTCTATTCTGGATCCTGTTTTCTTTGTATATGCTGCCCCTGGGTTCCATTGTTAGAAATCACAACATCCAATTTCATTGTTTTGCGGATGATGTGCTAATCTATTTACTCCTTAAAGTCAATATTAAAGCCTCTGTGCAGGTCCTACTGAACTATCTGCAGCATGTCATCTGTCATCTTCTACAACATTGATTCACCAGTAAAACTCATGGAGTTGGACCAATGACAGTGGATGGACACACTGGGTTTATGTTCAGTTAATGAGAGATTTGCAGAAAAAGTCACTTTTTCTTCTGTTTTTTCTGTTTCTGATATAATAACCCTCAAGAATAATCTGAGCTTTTATGAACATCTACAGAAAAAAAGCACAAAATATACATAGAGGATAGTATTATATTACAATAAATGTTGATAACTCATTTAAAGGTTAAATATAGAGGATAAATTTGTGTGTGGAACTGCCACAAAAGTAGCACTAGGTCTTTATGGGTTAAATCTGTCTTTTCCACCTTTCTTAAAATAACCAATCTTGAAATTAAAGCCAAAATTAAGTTTTTAACCAAACTTGATTGGAAACCTGTTATGGATATTGGTGCTTTACTAAAGGTTTATGGGAATGCGTCACCATGTAGAGCTGTAGTTTACAATCGGATTAAACACTTTAAGGACAGTGGAGAACAACTCAAAGATGACCCATGAGAGGGGAGACTGTCCACTGTAAAAAAAACAAGAAAACAGCAAGATTGTGCAAAATCTAGTTGAAGAAGAACCGATAAATCACTGTTGATGAAACTGCCCAAGAAGTTGGAATCTGGCATGGTTCAGCATTTGCCTTTCTTCGTCGTGGAAAACGCTTGCACAAATTTCCATGGAAACTTCTTCCACATCTTCCTCACAGCCATGATTTAGCTCCATCTGACTCTATTCTGTTCCCAAAGTGTAAAGAACATCTGAAAAACATTCAATTTCAGTCGATAAATGATGTCAAAGACAGTCCCAGCGACTCTACGAAGAAGGAATCCACCCATGAAAACGCAGAAAAATGTTGCGTTTCCACAATGTGGAACTGGCTCGACTCGACTCGGCTCGACTCTGGTACCAGGTCCTATTCCTGGAGACCGTTTCCATTACAGGATACTACTGACTTTACAGTACCTGGACGTCATAGCGATGCGGTGGGTTACTTCAGTGTCGTCTGCTCAGAGTTGCCGATAAACTCACTCGTTGCATGTTGTCTTGTCAAGCTCATACTGAATTTTTACGTCGGCCACCAAAGACTGAACCTCCCGACTTAATGGTGTAGTTTTTTGGGCTGTCATCATGTGGATTAACCTACCGCTATATTTACTGTCAACTTCCGCATCTGTTTTTTGTAAAACAGCAGGTCACAGAGACAACTCTGACCAATCAGTGGTCTGCAGTGTTTACACGTCACATTTTAGTATCTGGTCTCCAGTCTCGGAACCTCGGTGGAGGTGATACCAAAAAACTAGTACCGGGTACCAGATTCCAGGTCCTTTTCGTAATGGAAATGCAAAAAGGCCGAGTTGAGTCGAGCCGAGCTGAGCCAGTACCACATAGTGGAAACGTGGCAATAGTGTTTAACCTCTAATGGAGCTTATGTCAAAAAATCATTTTGTTATTTTGATCAACTTTTTATTAAATTTGTCTGAGAACTTCTTGACTCTCCCTCGTACACTGTAACATTTGAACAGAGTCTGGGTTTGTGCAGAGTTGAGGCAGGATGTGGAGGTAGTGTGATTCAACCCAACCAGTCATGCAACAGAGGGATCGACTTGCTGACGTTATTTGCTTTCATGCGCTTATTTATGTAACATTTCAGTCGTAGGTTTATACAGAGGTACTCTACGTTAAATCACAGGTTATATCATTCCCAGATGCGTTTCATCCTGAAGCCATAATGATTGTTTCCTGTTTTTCATCAGAACGGAGAAGCACTGACGCATGATTCACAACCGTTTCACTTCATTTATAGGAAAGTGCGTAAATCTGAAACCACGTGTTCAGTCATTACACGAAGGAAAAAAAAAACACCTCGAGGAAATTGAATTGGGATGTCTTAAAACGTGTTGAATATCCACAGCTGTCAGAACCTCAGCGATCCAAGTCTGGTTCTGCTCAGGCTTTGACGTGTCTCCCCGACAGCGAGGGCGTCCTCTTGGCAGCAGGCAGGACGCCACTGGGCAGGAAGCGGTCGGTGGGCGCGTTGAGCTCGTCCATCTCCGTGGTGAAGTGGTCGGGGCTCTCGCCGTTGGACGTCTCCTTGATGACGCTGTAGGTGAGCGCCACGCTGTAGGAGGCGGGCTTGTCCATGCGCTGGGGGCCGCAGTGGCACAGCTTCTGGAAGGCGGCGCGGAACTTCTGAGACATGGCGTTGTAGATGACCGGGTTGATGGCGCTGTTCAGGTAGATGCAGAGGCGGCAGAAGAGCAGGAACCAGATGTCCTGGTAGGCGTGGTCCAGGAAGGAGTTGACCACCACCAGGGTCCGGTACGGCATCCACAGTACGGCGAACAGGACCACCACCACCGCCAGCATCTTGGTCACCTGACGCAGACGGACAAAGAGTTAAAAGCAGAGCAAGGTTTTCCACAGGGTCTAAACAAGTCTGACAAGTCTGGAATGTAGAAGAGAAGAGAAGAGAAGAGAAGAGAAGAGAAGAGAAGAGAAGAGAAGAGAAGAGAAGAGAAGAGAAGAGAAGAGAAGAGAAGAGAAGAGAAATAGAACAGAACACAATAGAGTAGAATAGAACAGAATAGAATAGAACACAATAGAATAGAATAGAAATAGAACAGAACACAATAGAACAGAATAGAATAGCATAGAATAGAACACAATAGAATAGAACAGAATAGAATAGAACACAATAGAATAGAATAGAAATAGAACACAATAGAACAGAATGGAATAGAACAGAACACAACAGAATAGAATAGAACACAATAGAATACAACACAATAGAATAGAATAGAATAGAATAGAATAGAATGTCTTTATTGTCATTGTACAGGTACAATGAAATTTAAAAAGTGCAATCGTCCTTGGTGCCATAAAAAAAAGTATAAATAATGTCTATAAAAGAGTATAAAAACTAAAATATAAAAGAAAAATCCTGACGGCATAAATATCTTAAAAAAAAAAAAAAAAAGAAGCACAAAACATCATCATATACTCTGGACAACATTCAGCATTCCACACAGTTCATTACTGTCCAGCAGTATTCAGTGCAATTACGGCTCTGCATTGAATACTTTAACCCATACACACCCAGATCTACTTTTGTGTCAGTTCCCAAATGAATTTTTCTGTATATTTAACCATTTTTAAGTAATTTTTCACCATTTATGATAATATTATCCTCTGTGTTTTTCATTTTTCAGTGTAAATAATGTATTTTTCTATATTTAATACGCTGATCATGTAGATGTTCATAAAAACTCAGTGTAGATTTGAAGGTTAATGCACCAAAATAGAGGAAAATGAAGAAAAAGTGACATTTTCAACAAAATCTAGCATTAACTGAATGTAAAAACAAGTCCAAATGGTGACTGGACTTTTAATTGAAGTTGTAAGAGCTGATTTCATTCACCTCCTGCAGATACATTTAACAGTTTAACTCTGCCTTTATGATCTATGTTTGTCAAAGATCATCAGAAAATGTGAGTTTATTTCAACACATACAGACCCACTGCTACTTCTGTGTCAGTTCCCAAATTATTATTTGTTTTATATTTAACCATTTTTTAAGTGATTTGTCATCATTTATTTTAATATTATCCTCTGTGTTTTGCATTTTTCAGTGTAAATCATGTATTTCTTTTATATTTAATTTGCTCCAAAATATGTTTGAGATCACAAATCCTGCCTAAAATTTAAGGTAGATGAATATAAAAACTACCAAATTCTGCAAAAGGAAATCCAAACTTAACAGCAAAAGAAGTAAAACCTGTTTGGAGATGGACCTGAAGTGTGTTTACGGAGCTCAACCTGTCGGAGAAACACTGAACAAACACACAATCCAAACCAGAGGACGGAGTAAAGAAGAGGAAAACTGGTGTGATTCTGCACCAGATGAGCGCTGATCATTTCAGATAAAAGCTGTGTGTTAGTTCCAGCCTCTGACAGATGTGGCTGTTCAGCGGCCGTGAACAGACTAAATGAACATTCCTGTCATTTTCTTGTCATTTGTGTGTGAATTTGCGTTAGTCTCCGAAGCCTCAGCCGGGTATTCGTCATTGAAAGGACCGTGCAATCAGTAATCAGCAGAAAAATAATTACATCTGTGTCCTTTCAGCAGGAAGCCTTCAGCGTCGACTTACAGATCAAATCAGGTCGCGCGGGCCGACGCAAACACAATTAAGTCCATTGAAATCATCCAGTGGTTTGGGATTAATTTGATTGTTTTATTTCAGATTGACAAAACACGTTCAGTTTTCAATACACCCACTGTTCACTGAGCTTTAATCAGGATCTGTTCATGGTTTGAATAAATGATACTGTGTTCTGATCCAGTGTTCCATCATTAGTCAGTCTAACATTAACTCCACACACACTGAGACTGAAGCTTTATTATCTAGTGTCATTTAGAATCAGAATAAGCTTTATTGGCCAAGTATGTGAACACATACAAGGAATTTGGCTTCGGTTTTTACTTTGCTCGCAGCATACAGTTTCGACTAGGGGTGTGTATCGGCAAGAATCTGGTGATACGATATAAATCACAATACTAGGATCGCAATACGATATATCATGATACTGTTACGAAGACAATTTTTTGTCAATTTGTTTCTTTTTTAAAAAATGATTATTTCCTTGAAGAATTGAATTGCACCAGAAATATACACAAATACTAAACACATTTTTATTGGATCAGAACAGGATCTAATGTTATGTCACAAAATGTTTCTGTGTTCAAACTTAAATTGTGTTTTACAGACATAGTTTCAGATCCTGTTCAAATGTTCTATTAGTTCAGAACTAACATCAGAACATTATTTTAGTTCAATCCCAACAAAGGAACTAACATTCAAAAAATGTTTGGGAAGGAATGCTTCTTGGACCAAAAAAGAGTTTGTTCGAGGTGCTCTTTGGAAAAAGGGATTCAACAAGTATTTATCACACTGGAAGAAAAATCCAAGGCGCTCTCTTTCAACATTAAAATGCTTTTATTTTCATGGCATGGTCATGATAGGTCTAAATATGACCATGCCATGATAATAAAGGCATTTTAATATTGAAAGAGCATGCCTTGGATTTTTCTTCCAGTGTGATAAAAGGAACTAACATTATTTAACAAAAGAATGTTAAATAATAATAAATAAAATATGAACAAAAAAGAAAAACAAAAAAAAAAGAACCTCCACAATATCTGCATTTGAATAAATACCTACAAATATTGATACAGTACTTTTTAATATCAATACAGTATTGTGAAATGAAATATCGCAGTAAATTGCAGAACCGATATTTTCTAACACCCCTACTGTGGAGTTGAATGAATGAAGACTTCAGACCCAAGCAGAGCATTTACAGTTTATGGAGACCACAGGGAAATGTTCAAAATGAAGAATTCTACTTAAAAAAACAAAATATCACTCCTTTACAACTCTTCTTCTTCTCTTGTTGTAACATCCATTAACATGTTTTTTTATTCATGCCACTCTAGTTGTGCAAAAAGGTCTTTCCATTGCAGTTTTGCGTGATACACCAATTTCACCACCCCTGAAAAACCCCCTCTTTCAGTCACAAAATTTGATCCCAACAGGATCTAATGTTATATCACAAAATGTTCCTACAAACCAACCAACAAACCAACAAACCAACCAACAGTCCATGAACACTGACATAAAACCAGGAATTAGTCTGTGACATTTGGAAAAGGATTTCAATGCAGGTGGATTACATAGCAACACAACAAAACACAACAACAAAACAAAGCCTGGAGCCAATCATAAGGCCTGGATACATTTTATCATATTGAATAAACATTATGAATTAAACATAAAACCCATAAACGTCTGTACTTTGTGTTGAAGTCGACAGTAGTGAGTTGTGTGCAGACGCTAAGTGTGTGTTTGGACGTTTGCCACTGAATAAAAAAACAGTCAGAACATCTGTAGCGTCAGGGTTTACATGATGCATTTGTCCATTTGTGTTATTCCCAGATGAATAGGAGTCATTTCAGCATCATGACAGCAGACACAGTGTGTTTCCAGATCAGCTCAGTCATATTTTAGACTCAGACGGTGATTAATGAGAGGACCAACTCTACCTGACTCTTCTGCATTGTGGGAAGTGGAGCTCCAGCCGTTTTCGCATCATATTTGTAGCATCCATATAATATCATATGGTTGTGCTGCCGCTGCCAGGAGGCTGCGCGAACCTCCGCTTCCCACAATGCACGTCGCAACAAAATTCCAAAGATGCCCAAGTGACCTGCTGGCTCTGTTTGTGAACAAATGGACTGTTTATGGTGGAAGGCACTAAGAAACTGTTCACTGTGAGGGAAGAGATTCAGGTGAGTAATGACAGACAGACTAACAGATTCATGACGCTGAGGATATGACTGAGGTTTGACAGATCGGATGGTGGCCGAAGTCTCCCACAGCTTTAATTTCTCTCAACATTTAGTTTAGTTTTTTTTAATCCATGACTCTGATTTTAAATGTGCTGCCTCTAAACTTCAAACATATTTTTCCATCTACTTTCTTCACATCTCACTGAGGAAGAAAAATGTCCCATTAAACTTTAAGGAAATATTGATGTTTATAAAGTATATGGACATAAATATTGGGACACATCATGTCTACAGCTGTAAGATTGCACAGACCTCTGCCAAGGCAGACCAGCTCCCCCCAATCACCACCTAAACTGTATCATTTGTTCCTTGTGCCAGTATCAACATTTCTTGACAATTTCATCAAAATCCGTCCATAACTTTTTGAGTTATCTTGCTAACAGACAAACAAACAAAGAGACAAACCCTGATGTAAATCAGGTCGTTCCTTGGCGGAGGAAATGACTACATTTACATGTGCATCGATGTTGGGTTTTTTCCCTAATTCCTAAAAAGACAATATTCTCAGTAATAGTTGTAAATGAATATTCCTCAAATATTCTTCCAATATTCTTCTAATATTCTTCTAATATTCCTCATATTCTTCTAAGGGTGTATTCACACCTGAAAACTCCTTTGGTCCGCTTATTTGATTCGGATCAGATATGGACTTTATTTTTTTCATTTGGGTCGGATCACATTCACATTGCACTTTTTGCTAGTGGACCAAAATGCGTGAACACAAGCACGCATGTGACAAACTGCGCTAGCATTGGACATAAAAGTCGGGGGTGGGGTGAACCAGAGACGGCCGGTGTTGATGAAAATAATCGTGGTACTCCTACATACAGTTATCATTTTCGGAATATAAATTGTATTTTTACTGACACAAATTTTTGAAAATAATGTTAACACTCAAGAAAAGCTCAGTCGGAGCCAGTTTCATAATACGGGCATCTGACCAAATGTCAAAGGCAGATTCAGTCTCCTCATTGCTTCACGTCTGTCCACAGCTCGTGGCTGCTGCTATTAGCTCTGACTGCCCGTAAACCTCAGCTACTTCCAGCGGCTACGGTGGCTCGTCAAGCACAAAAAGGCGCAAGATTCCTTGGTTTGGTTCGGTTCGAGGTCGGTTATATTCACACCAGAAGTGAACCGGCCCAGAGTCCGTTTGGAAGCGGAGGTCTCGGTCCGCTTGTTTAGTTCGAATCAGAGTTCGCATGTTTGTATTCACACATAAAAAAAGTCCGGACTCTGGTCCGTTTTAAATGGACCAAACGAGGTAGGCGTGAATACACCCTAATATTCCTTTAATATTCCTCTGATATTCTTCTAATATCAATGTGGGCGAATGTGGCACAGTTGGTAGAGTGGGTTGTCCAATGACCGAAGGGTTGGCAGTTCGAATCCTGGCTCCAACTGTCCACATGTCAAAGTGTCCTTGGGCACGACACTAACCTTAAACTGTTCCCAGTAGAGCCTGGCAGCAGCCGCCTACTGGTGTGTGTGTGTGTGTGAATGGGTGAATGTGAGGGATTGTAAAGTGCTTTGGGCTCCATTAAAGTGTAGAAAATGTGCTATATAAGTTCAGTCCATTTAATATTATTCTAATACTCCTATAATATTCTTCTAATATTCCTCTAATCTTCCTCTAATATTCTTGTAATATTCTAATATTCCTCTAATATTCCTTTAATATTCTTCTAAAATTCTGCTAATATTCCTTTAATATTCCTTGAATATTCCTCTAATCTTCCTCTAATCTTCTTCGAATCTTCCTCTAATATTCCTCTAATCTTCCTCTAATATTCCCCTAATACAGCTCTAATATTCCTTTAATCTTCCTCTAATCTTCCTCATATATTCCTATAATATTCTGCTAATCTTCTTCTAATATTCCTTTAATATTCCTCTAGTATTCCTCATATATTCCTCTAATCTTCCTCTAATATTATATCTAATAATATACACATAGAAGTGTGTGTTCTCAGTCTTGGTTTTTTCATTCGTTCTGTTGGAAGTTTTCAAATCTTTGTTTCCATCCATAAACCTGCTGATCTGCTCTGTCATACTGTTGAACAGTTGGTTCTGTCATACTGTTGAACTGTTGGTTGTCATACAGTTGAACTGTTGGTTCTGTCATACTGTTGAACTGTTGGTTGTCATACAGTTGAACTGTTGGTTCTGTCATACTGTTGAACTGTTGGTTGTCATACTGTTGAACTGTTGGTTGTCATACTGTTGAACTGTTGGTTCTGTCATACAGTTGAACTGTTGGTTATCATACTGTTGAACTGTTGGTTCTGTCATACTGTTGAACTGTTGGTTCTGTCATACAGTTGAACTGTTGGTTGTCATACAGTTGAACTGTTGGTTCTGTCATACTGTTGAACTGTTGGTTCTGTCATACAGTTGAACTGTTGGTTCTGTCATACTGTTGAACAGTTGGTTCTGTCATACAGTTGAACTGTTGGTTCTGTCATACTGTTGAACTGTTGGTTGTCATACTGTTGAACAGTTGGTTGTCATACTGTTGAACAGTTGGTTCTGTCATACAGTTGAACTGTTGGTTCTGTCATACTGTTGAACTGTTGGTTGTCATACTGTTGAACTGTTGGTTGTCATACTGTTGAACAGTTGGTTCTGTCATACTGTTGAACTGTTGGTTCTGTCATACTGTTGAACTGTTGGTTGTCATACTGTTGAACTGTTGGTTGTCATACTGTTGAACAGTTGGTTCTGTCATACTGTTGAACTGTTGGTTCTGTCATAATGTTAAACAGTTGGTTCTGTCATACTGTTGAACTGTTGGTTCTGTCATACTGTTGAACAGTTGGTTGTCATACTGTTGAACTGTTGGTTGTCATACTGTTGAACAGTTGGTTCTGTCATACTGTTGAACAGTTGGTTGTCATAATGTTGAACTGTTGGTTCTGTCATAATGTTAAACAGTTGGTTCTGTCATACTGTTGAACTGTTGGTTGTCATACTGTTGAACAGTTGGCTGTCATACTGTTGAACTGTTGGTTGTCATACTGTTGAACAGCTGGTTCTGTCATACAGTTGAACTGTTGGTTCTGTCATACTGTTGAACTGTTGGTTCTGTCATACAGTTGAACTGTTGGTTGTCATACTGTTGAACTGTTGGTTGTCATACAGTTGAACTGTTGGTTCTGTCATACAGTTGAACTGTTGGTTGTCATACAGTTGAACTGTTGGTTGTCATACAGTTGAACTGTTGGTTCTGTCATACAGTTGAACTGTTGGTTCTGTCATACTGTTGAACTGTTGGTTGTCATACTGTTGAACAGTTGGTTCTGTCATACTGTTGAACAGTTGGTTCTGTCATACTGTTGAACTGTTGGTTGTCATACAGTTGAACAGCTGGTTCTGTCATACTGTTGAACTGTTGATTGTCATACTGTTGAACTGTTGGTTCTGTCATACTGTTGAACTGTTGGTTGTCATACTGTTGAACAGTTGGTTCTGTCATACTGTTGAACAGTTGGTTCTGTCATACAGTTGAACTGTTGGTTCTGTCATACTGTTGAACTGTTGGTTCTGTCATACTGTTGAACTGTTGGTTGTCATACTGTTGAACAGTTGGTTGTCATACTGTTGAACAGTTGGTTCTGTCATACTGTTGAACAGTTGGTTCTGTCATACTGTTGAACTGTTGGTTCTGTCATACTGTTGAACTGTTGGTTGTCATACTGTTGAACTGTTGGTTGTCATACTGTTGAACAGTTGGTTCTGTCATACTGTTGAACTGTTGGTTCTGTCATAATGTTAAACAGTTGGTTCTGTCATACTGTTGAACAGTTGGTTGTCATACTGTTGAACAGTTGGTTGTCATACTGTTGAACTGTTGGTTGTCATACTGTTGAACAGTTGGTTCTGTCATACTGTTGAACAGTTGGTTGTCATAATGTTGAACTGTTGGTTCTGTCATAATGTTAAACAGTTGGTTCTGTCATACTGTTGAACTGTTGGTTGTCATACTGTTGAACAGTTGGCTGTCATACTGTTGAACTGTTGGTTGTCATACTGTTGAACAGCTGGTTCTGTCATACAGTTGAACTGTTGGTTCTGTCATACTGTTGAACTGTTGGTTCTGTCATACAGTTGAACTGTTGGTTGTCATACTGTTGAACTGTTGGTTGTCATACAGTTGAACTGTTGGTTCTGTCATACAGTTGAACTGTTGGTTGTCATACAGTTGAACTGTTGGTTGTCATACAGTTGAACTGTTGGTTCTGTCATACTGTTGAACTGTTGGTTGTCATACTGTTGAACAGTTGGTTCTGTCATACTGTTGAACAGTTGGTTCTGTCATACTGTTGAACTGTTGGTTGTCATACAGTTGAACAGTTGGTTCTGTCATACTGTTGAACTGTTGGTTGTCATACTGTTGAACTGTTGGTTCTGTCATACTGTTGAACTGTTGGTTGTCATACAGTTGAACTGTTGGTTCTGTCATACTGTTGAACTGTTGGTTGTCATACTGTTGAACACTTGGTTCTGTCATACAGTTGAACAGTTGGTTCTGTCATACAGTTGAACTGTTGGTTGTCATACAGTTGAACTGTTGGTTCTGTCATACTGTTGAACTGTTGGTTGTCATACTGTTGAACAGTTGGTTCTGTCATACTGTTGAACAGTTGGTTCTGTCATACAGTTGAACTGTTGGTTCTGTCATACAGTTGAACTGTTGGTTCTGTCATACAGTTGAACTGTTGGTTCTGTCATACAGTTGAACTGTTGGTTCTGTCATACTGTTGAACTGTTGGTTGTCATACTGTTGAACTGTTGGTTGTCATACTGTTGAACAGTTGGTTGTCATACTGTTGAACAGTTGGTTCTGTCATACTGTTGAACTGTTGGTTCTGTCATACTGTTGAACTGTTGGTTGTCATACTGTTGAACTGTTGGTTGTCATACTGTTGAACAGTTGGTTCTGTCATACTGTTGAACTGTTGGTTCTGTCATACTGTTGAACTGTTGGTTGTCATACTGTTGAACTGTTGGTTGTCATACTGTTGAACAGTTGGTTCTGTCATACTGTTGAACTGTTGGTTCTGTCATAATGTTAAACAGTTGGTTCTGTCATACTGTTGAACAGTTGGTTGTCATACTGTTGAACAGTTGGTTGTCATACTGTTGAACTGTTGGTTGTCATACTGTTGAACTGTTGGTTGTCATACTGTTGAACAGTTGGTTCTGTCATACTGTTGAACAGTTGGTTGTCATAATGTTGAACTGTTGGTTCTGTCATAATGTTAAACAGTTGGTTCTGTCATACTGTTGAACTGTTGGTTGTCATACTGTTGAACAGTTGGCTGTCATACTGTTGAACTGTTGGTTGTCATACTGTTGAACAGCTGGTTCTGTCATACAGTTGAACTGTTGGTTCTGTCATACTGTTGAACTGTTGGTTCTGTCATACAGTTGAACTGTTGGTTGTCATACTGTTGAACTGTTGGTTGTCATACAGTTGAACTGTTGGTTCTGTCATACAGTTGAACTGTTGGTTGTCATACAGTTGAACTGTTGGTTGTCATACAGTTGAACTGTTGGTTCTGTCATACAGTTGAACTGTTGGTTCTGTCATACTGTTGAACTGTTGGTTGTCATACTGTTGAACAGTTGGTTCTGTCATACTGTTGAACTGTTGGTTGTCATACAGTTGAACAGTTGGTTCTGTCATACTGTTGAACTGTTGGTTGTCATACTGTTGAACTGTTGGTTCTGTCATACTGTTGAACTGTTGGTTGTCACACTGTTGAACAGTTGGTTCTGTCATACTGTTGAACTGTTGGTTGTCATACAGTTGAACTGTTGGTTCTGTCATACAGTTGAACTGTTGGTTGTCATACTGTTGAACTGTTGGTTGTCATACTGTTGAACACTTGGTTCTGTCATACAGTTGAACAGTTGGTTCTGTCATACAGTTGAACTGTTGGTTGTCATACAGTTGAACTGTTGGTTGTGTCATACTGTTGAACTGTTGGTTGTCATACTGTTGAACACTTGGTTCTGTCATACAGTTGAACAGTTGGTTCTGTCATACAGTTGAACTGTTGGTTGTCATACAGTTGAACAGTTGGTTCTGGTTCTGCTAACTTGCACAAATGGACTTTTCTTTGGCCCATCCGTCTTTGTCAGACAGGATTTGAGTCCATCTGAGTGGAACCAGAGGTCGAGTATTAGAACCTGCAGAAAAACACACAAACGCACAGAATACGAGTCCAGAAAACGTTCATAAAACTGTAAATATATCAGCATTTAAAGCAGAAAACGCTCCATGTGGAAAGTGGAATAAAACACTTCACATTCTGAATAATGGTTGAATTTGAACCCTTCAGTGGTTCTTTTACAGCTGTTCCCAAATGGACTTTTCTCTACATTTAACCTTATTTAAGTGATTTGTCACCATTTCGTGTAATATTATCCTCAATATTTTCTATTTTTCTAGTATAAATCATGTATTTTCCTACATTTAATTCACTGATCATGTAGATTTTCACAAAAATTCAGATTAAAGTTGATGGTTATTATAACAGAAACAGAGAAAAGGGAAGAAAAAGTGACTTTTTAACAAAATCTCTCATTAACTGAACATAAATGAAGTCTCTCCATCCACTGTCATTGATCCAGCTCCATTGTTTTTTGTTTTGTTTTTTTCAATTTTTTTTGTTGCTTATTATTTGTGTTGTGTTTTATTCGTTTTGTTCATTTTATTGCTTATTTTCTCCATGTTATTCATTATTTTGAAAATTTTCTTATTTGGTTTTCTTCAATTTGTTATTTATATTTATTACTTTGACTGTTTTTGTACATTTTTTTTCACTCATTTTATTTATTTATTTATTTTACTTTAGTCATTTTTCCCCTTATTTATCATTTTGTAGGTTTTTTTTTTTATTATTAATTTTTGTTCATTTTATCCACTGTCATTGATCCAACTCAATGGGTTTTACTGGTGAGTCAATGTTGTAGAAGATGACGGTGTTTCCACGGTAACTACGGAGCCTCTGAACGTCCAAATGGGTCATATCTGATGACCATGAAAAGATGAATTATTGTATTTTACACCAATTATTTCCATGCATTGATAGGATTTCTGGATCAACAGCTATTAAACAGTTTGGATCAGTAGATGGTTTTGGTGGATGTTTGGGTTTTTTAAGTTGACATTGATGAATAAAGGTTCTTATTTGCTTAAAAACTACAAAAATCAAGAAAAATTAAATGTAAATATGGGACTGATTTTAAAGTTTTCCTGCCTTCTAACAAATGAAATCCATCATTATTCATAACTTTAGTTTAGTTCTATTTTATCCTATATTTGTTATTTGTTATATTATCATTCATATACTTTATTTACTAGTTTACTGTTTTATCGTCTATATCTGAACGATCACTTTGTATTTTCATGCTTTTATTTCCTTTACCTCGTTTATTTCCATGTATTAATAGGATTAGTGGATCAACAGCTATTAAACAGTTTAGTTCAGTAGATGGTTTTGGTGGATGTTTGGGTCTTTAAGGGTTAACGTGCACGTAAACGTACTCTGTGATGACGTCAAACTCATAAATTCCAGTTAAATGACTCGCAGCCTTCTGCTCATATTTCATTATAACAGACACTTCAGTGATAGACGCCATCTGAACTTGTCTCCAAACTGATCAGTATCGGTTTAATTAGGTCTGTTTTGGTTGGACACTCGTGGAGCGTCTTCTGCTGATTGATGATGGACGGACGCGTCGTCTGGTTTGTGTTAAAACGCAGAAGTGGCTGAAACTCTGCTCCAGCATGTCCGAACATCAGAACGTTCCTGCAGCTACGACGACGATGACGACAAACACGTCAGGACAGACGGAGGTGTTTGGTATGTGTGTATGTACTCCAGTTTATCAGCAAGAGGAATGAGCCACCCAAATGATGAAATCCTACAGTTAGAACATTTTAAAAACACTTTCAATTTTCGATGTTCTCTAAGACAGGGGTTCCCAAAATGGGGTACGCGTACCCCCAGGGGTACTTGGAAGTTTTGTGAAAAAATCCATTAAATAAATCATCATGTACTGAATACAAAATAAATATTGAGAATGAATGCTGAAATCTAAAACACAATAAATACATTCATATCATAGTTTTATTGTCAATCATCTTGTTTAAGCTTTGGTAACATTTGAAGAACATTTATATTTTACAGGGTGGGGAAACAAAATTTACAATGAACATTTAGTTGTTTTTTCTCAGCAGGCACTACGTCAATTGTTTTGAAACCAAACATATATTGATCTCATAATCATACCTAACACTATTATCCATACCTTTTCAGAAACTTTTGCCCATATGAGTAATCAGGAAAGCAAACGTCAAAGAGTGTGTGATTTGCTGAATGCACTCGTCACACCAAAGGAGATTTCAAAAATAGTTGGAGTGTCCATAAAGACTGTTTATAATGGAAAGAAGAGAATGACTATGAGCAAAACTATTACAAGAAAGTCTGGAAGATACTATTAAAGAAGAATGGGAGAAGTTGTCACTCGAATATTTGAGGAACACTTGCGCAAGTTTCAGGAAGCGTGTGAAGGCAGTTATTGAGAAAGGAGGACACATAGAATAAAAACATTTTCTATTATGTCAATTTTCTTGTGGCAAATAAATTCTCATGACTTTCAATAAACTAATTGGTCATACACTGTCTTTCAATCCCTGCCTCAAAATATTGTAAATTTTGCTTCCCCACCCTGTATGATTCAAAATGAGTTTATTTGAGTAGATAAGGAATTATTTTATGTTGATGAGAGGTTCATTTATTAACGAGAAAAGCACTCAGAGTGTACAGACCTCCACCAAGGCAGCTCAGTCTCCCATGCTGTGGTCTACTAAAAACAATACCTTACGAAAATCACTTGTTTCAGAAATGGCGGTTTTCTCCTGAATCTACCTCCATAATTGTTGAAAACAAATCCGTTGGCACACTTCAGATTTCACACTGTCATGGCTATATTTTGGTGTTTGTTACACATCAATACCATAATTTGTTCCCTTGTTAGGATGAAAATTCCCAAACTCCACTATTTTTTCCTGTTCTCGATCATGGTATCCAGAATTTTGTGAGGATCCAGATCAATCTTCAATATCTTTTAGAACCTGTTTTGGAACTTATAAAATGTAAAAATAACCCCACAGGTGCCAAAATGAGCTCTCTAGCGCCCCCTAGATACACAAAAACAGCCCTAGCAGCCAGTAGGAATGTCGTAGAAACGTGAAACAAACACCAAAATTTTCGTCTCATCAAGCCCAACAAATCATCCACTGATACTCATGACCTAACTCCAACAGGACGTTTAGAATTTGCCTTTCAAAATAAAATGCTCAAATTGCAAACTTAAAGCAGGAATGTCGTAGACACACGAAACCAACGCCAAAAGAACTGTCACATTGAGCCTGACAAATCATACACTGACACCTATGAGCTAGTTCCAACAGGAAGTTCACAATATGTATTTCAAAATAAAATTTCTAAAACTAACTCATTTTGTATTTTTTTTTACCAAGCACTCTGACGTATTTTTTTTTTAAACCAAGCACTCTGACCATTCATTGTGGAGTTACACATACATACGTTGAAAATATCCTTATCTCCCAATTATAAAGAATCCTTTTAAAAATTCCTGGATCCAGGCAGTGATCCAGCTCATTCCCAAAATCTAATTATTTGTTATTCATTGCATTTCAGACATTTCCTGAAAATTTCATCAAAATCCGTCCATAACTTTTTCAGTTATGTTGCTAACTAACCAACAAACAAACCCTGGCAAAAACATAACTTCCTTGGTGGAGGTAATTAATGACCAATTTATTTATTTTTGTAATCAATGAAAGGGGGCACTTTTCAGTTTGTATTTTACACAAAATTTACTTTATATATTACAGTTCAATATATGTTGTTTGTTTGCAAAGGTTTGAAAATATAAACAGACACCATTGGCACAGGAACTAATTTTGCCAAATTTTTTCAATCAACAATGTTGAAGCGAGAGTTGGGGATACTTGGATAAAAAAGTATATTTCAGGGGGTACTCCATTGTAAAAAGTATATTTCAGAGGGTACTCCACTGTAAAAAGTATATTTCAGGGGGTGCTCCACTGTAAAAAGTTTGAGAACCACTGCTCTAAGAGAATACAGAAAAATCTGTAAAGCACCCCCTCTTGCTCTGATACAGTTAATTAAAAACACAAAAATTGTTTCTAATGTTCAAATTAAGCTCCCTAACTTAACATTTGGAGATCTGAACATAACACATAAAAAATGTTAACAAATAATTAAATACAGTATTTAAAAACCATCTATATTGTGATTACAGTTAAAAAAAAAAGTTAAATATAAAATAGACAATTCAACAGTATCTGAAACACACTGGAAATTTATCAAATGGAAAAAGTGAAAGTGAAAGAAATACAGTTTAAAATGATCAATAATTATGAACCATCAGCAGAGGCTCAATTTACACGACAACACTCTTGGGTGAAAACGACAAAATATTTAATCAGATGTGCCTTTTGTTTAGACGCCAACTGTGTTTTTTGGGGTTGAAAACGCAAAAAAGGAAACCACCTTCCAGTGCGGAAATCTTAAAAACGTTCCACTCTGGCGTCACCGTCTAAAGCAGGGGTGTCAAACTCATTTTAGTTCAGGGGCCACATTAAGCCAAATTTGATCTGAAGTGGGCCGGACCAGTGAAATAATAACATAATAATATATAAATAATGACAACTCCAAATTTTCTTCTGTTTTAGGGCGAAAAAAGTAAAATTATGCAATGACAATGTTTGCATCTACTAACTATCCTTTAAAACAATATGAATAACATGAACAAAGTGAAATTCCTAAGAAAACTAAGTGCAATTTTAACAGTTTTATATCTCAGTTTATCATTTACACATGTCAATTACAACTTACAGATCACAGAGGATCAACAAACACACAAAACATTTAATAAAGAGGCAGAATATTGGTAAACTTACACTTCAGATATTTCAAATTTTTCATATTTGTTCAGGTTATTCGTGTTTTTTTGTGAAATGATTGTTCGTTTTAGTATAAATGCAGTAAAATGACATAAAAATGTTTACATTTAGAAGAGAAACATTTGGAGTTGTGAGTATAGAGGAATGCACATACGTCACTTCCCCCCTGGGCCACGCCCCCCTAAGTCAGACTGAGTGGCAAAACAAACCAGCTCAACATGGCGGAGCATAGCAGTAACTACAGCGAGACCGGGACAAATGTGGAATATAACATGAAATTAAAGACAGTTGGACTGGACATGGATCCAGACAAGCTGCCAAACAACAAGTGGTCTACGAACATTGATCTGTGGCCGGAAATCACGTATCCTGTCATTTATATGAACCTGATTTCAATGCCGGGAAAATCCCCAATGCAAAGGCTGAAAGCATACAAAAGACAAAGTGTTGTTGACATCCTCGTCATCGTTAATTAGAGGATTACAGCTGGTGAGTGCTTTCAATTCAACATACTATTGTTACTGAGGTTTTCTGTCAGTGCAGACGTATTTTCTTGGCGGTGATTGCCAAGGTAAAGGCCCAGCAGTAGTGCTCACAGTTCACTACTGATTTACTGGAGTTGAACCCTTAGTATTGACCCAAGTGGGTGTATGATCTACTGGTACTGTGGAGATTTAAGTAGAGTTCACATCAAATACTGCATCTAACGCAGCTACAACAGCTTTGTGCTAGAGTACCCCCTTATTTGGAAAACTAGGTTAGCCTCAGTTTAAGCTAGTTTACAAATTATGTAGAGCACAAGGTTCAGAATCACACAACTGAAGACAAAAACGTTTCAGTCATGAAACATAGAACTAAATGACAGATGCTAACACTAAGAGCTTTACTAAGAAGTAACATTAGCCAAAACGATATGTAATTTAAGGTATGATTTTACACAAGAATACAGCATAAATTAACGTTACCTGACATGAAATGTCAACCTCAAATCCAGGTTTCGTTGTCTGGGTTCCAGTTCTTTCTACAAATTGCAGTGATCCATCTGCTTCTTCTGTCTTTGGCTGTAGGTCGCCGCTAAAACGATAGCTCCGAGTGCTTTTTAAACCTATTTGTGCGATCAATGGCACAACAGCTCTGCCCCATTTTTTAAATTGTTCTAAAGTTTTCGCAGAATTCAAGCCAAAGCCGCTACTCATCTCCCTCTTTCTGCCACTCAGTGGACAGAACCGTGGTGACTTCTGCTAGCGGTGACGTCACATGCATACCCTCTATTTATAGGTTATTATGATAGTATTTTACTGATCCGACCCACTTGAGATTGAATTGGTCTGTATGTGGAACCTGAACAAAAATGATTAACATCTTCAATGCAATGTTTACATTTCACAAATTAATCCCACGGGCTGGACTGGACCCTTTGGCGGGCCAGATTTGGCCCCCAGACCGCGTGTTTGACACCTGTGATCTAAAGGGTTAAAAACACAAAATGGCGTTTTCTCATCGCGTAGAGTTTCCATCACAGGCACACGCCAGTACAGGAAAACAACAACATGTCAGATTATTTCCCTGTGACGGACCCTCAAGTTGCCCTCGCCTCTCATTTACATCCAAGAGTCGTTTCAGTGACTGTCACAAATCTTTACAGAGTAGTGTTGCATTTCCTGTTCTGTGACTGTATTTTGCACCAGAAGAGAACAGAAATAGTAGTAGTTTGTGTTACACCCCGGCCTAGGGGTTTACCAGGGTGAACATAATACGCGCTCTTTTGTCCCCTCCCAGCTCCCAAGCACACACGTCAGTCAAAAACTAAAGTTCACGATATTTATTTTTTTAACAACTAAAGAAGGGTTAGGGGAGGGCGCGGCTAAAACAACAAACAAAAGTCTTCTTCAAAGTTGAAAACTAAATTTCTTCACCAAAATAAACGCAAGAAACAAAATACGGAAAACGAACCTAAACTCCCTATGACAAAACAGGAGAAAACGTGAAAATAAAAGAGCTGTCCTCCACTACCAGAAAAAAGGTTTGAATTACAAAAACTCTATTTACAACTATATACAAATACGAATTATCACACGAACACACCAAGACTGACGATCACACACGCGGGAACATGGTTGGGAGCTGGCAGCGAACAAGGAGAGAGAACCAACTAGAGGATCAGGGCCATTTTTAAAGGGGTTATCTGCTCCACCAGTCAGCAGCTTACCTACAAAAAACAAGACAGACACAAAAAGGGCACATCAGCCCTACAGGACACACACACGAAACAGAAAACATATATACAAAGACACATAAGTAGCCCAGTTATGACCCAGGCTCATAACATTTGGTTCTACGCAGGCGTTTGGTCTTGGTGTTGCTGATGCCTCCTGGTGTTCATATTATGCCGCGTTTCCACTACGTGCTATCAGCTCGACACGACTCGACTCGGCCTTTTTGCGTTTCCATTATGAAAAAGGACCTGGAATCTGGTACCTGGTACTAGTTTTTTGGTATCACCTCCGCTGATGTTCCAGGACTGGGAAACAGATACTAAAACGTGACGTGTAAACGCTGCAGACCACTGATTGGTCAGAGTTTTCTCTGTGACCCGCCCTTTTACAAAAAACAGATGCAGAAGTTGACAGTAAATATAACGGTAGGTTAATCCACATGATGACAGCCAGTAAAACTACACCACAGTCGGTCGAGGAGGTTCAGTCTTTGGTGGCCGACGTAAAAATTCAGAGTGAGCTTGACGAGACAACACGCAACGAGCGAGTTTATCAGCAACTCTGAGCAGACGACACGGAAGTAACGCGCTGCATCGCTATGACGACCAGGTACTGTAAAGTCAGTAGTATCCTGTAATGGAAACGGTGTCCAGGAATAGGACCTCGTACCAGAGTCGAGTCGAGCCGGTTCCATGTAGTGGAAACGTAGCATTACATCCATGAACAGGACATTTTACACACTTTTGTGTGTCCGTCTGTGTGCAGATTTTTCCCCAAAATGCACGTCTAAACATGGAATTAAAAGTGACAACACAACGCCACTTTTGTGTGTTCGGTTTAGGTCGTTACCGTCTAAATGTAGAATGAGACATTGAGGGTGGATTTGGTTTTGATGTCGAACCCTGTGATTTTTGTCACAAGGATCCAGAAAAAATTGAACATTTGTTCTTTTTTTGCCAAATGGTTCAGAACTTCTGTCCACTTGTGCATAAGTGGTTACAAAATAAAGTCAGAGATCTGAAACAATTTACAATTCAAGATATAATGTTACATAAAAATAATCTGAACAGAGACACTTGACTTTTGACTCACATCATTCTCATTCTGGATAAAAACCACAGACAAACAAATAACAAACTGAAACTGTCTTAAAAACAAACTAAAACTATTTTTGTCTTCTATGAATCTTTTAAGAAACTCCCATCCGACTGTGGAAACAAGTTGTGAAGCTGCTGAAATGTATTTATTGTATTAATGTCTGTTTTGTATGTTTTATCATAATGATTGTTACATTATTATTATTTTAATGCCTTGAGTTTTTTGTAAATGCTGATGTATGTAGTGTCTTGTCATTTCCGGTTATCTCTTCAAAAATTGTATGTTTCTATAATAATAATAATAATAATAATAATAATAATAATAATAAAAAATAAAGACAGGAATGTTTTTGAGTGGATGCTGTTTCCCACACAAACGTAAATGTTCAACAGGATAACCTGTTCTACTACAGCCTCTTCTGTTTGTGACGTTCTGACGGTGGCCGAAGTCCAACGCTAACAAAGTTTACAAAGTTTAGAACGAGTATATTTACACCACAACAGTAAACGTACACAACCTCAGCTGTTAAACGCAAACACTGAGAGGATGATGTGAAGGTTTTCTGGGAAAAAGCCCTTCACATATTCATAATATGTCCATAAATACTGTTGGACCAAAGCCAGGTCTGTAGATGTCATGAACCATAAACGTTCACAGCAGCTGTTTTTGTTAAAACACTTAGAAGATGAAGGTCCAGATACGAAACTGTGGAACTGAACTGTATCTGTGTTTTTTATTTAACCTTTATTTAACCAGGTCGGTCCCACTGAGATGGAGGATCTGTTTTTGAAGGCAGACCTGGAGCTGAGAGGATTTAACTAAGTTCCATGAATTTTAGTTTACATATTAAAGCAGCGTCTGACTTTGGTCTCAGATGTTTGTTCAAATGTGTCCAACTTCAGTCAAATCCCAATTATCTCTAATCCACTGGTTCCGAACCTTTGTTGTCTCCTGACCCCATTTTAACATCACACATTTCTGGAAACCCCAGACATTCAAAACAGAGACTTTTGTTTTTGCTAAAACAAATGCAGACCCAGTTCTTCAGAGAGCACCTCCTGTCCTCGCACTGTCAAACATTCCATTTGAAATGTATTATTATGGTTATTCTGTTGTTTTACTTGGTGTTTTTATTTCACTGTTTTTAATTACACCACTGTTTTTTTATGTCTTTTTAATCTATTCTTGTATTTTAGTCCATCATTTTGCTTTTTGTTCTTCTGTAAAACACCGTTTTTAATTATACCGCTGTTTTATGTCTTTAATCTATTCTTGTATTTTATTTTTTTATTTTGGTTTTTCCCATTCATTCATTGACCTTGTTTTTCTACATGACAATAAAACATTCTAAACATTTGACAAAAATAATAAAGTCTTGTTCTGTCCTGCAATAACACTCTGAGGTTGAAATTGTGAATTTCAGAGCATTTCTATGAGTGAACTATAAAGGGTTAACCCTTCACAGAGCAAGTGACTATTTTTGGTCATTTCCACACACATTCACATTACAAAACAGTGACAGTAACAGTTAAAGTGAGGACAGTGAGTCCCCAGTCTGAGGTCCAATGTGGTCTCCAGGGTCTGTCAGGTCCAGTGTGGTCTCCAGGGTCTGTCAGGTCCAATGTAGTCTCCAGGGTCTGTCAGGTCCAATGTAGTCTCCAGGGTCTGTCAGGTCCAATTTGGTCTCCAGGGTCTGTCAGGTCCAATGTGGTCTCCAGGGTCTGTCAGGTCCAATGTGGTCTCCAGGGTCTGTCAGGTCCAATGTAGTCTCCAGGGTCTGTCAGGTCCAATTTGGTCTCCAGGGTCTGTCAGGTCCAATGTGGTCTCCAGGGTCTGTCAGGTCCAATGTGGTCTCCAGGGTCTGTCAGGTCCAATGTAGTCTCCAGGGTCTGTCAGGTCCAATGTGGTCTCCAGGGTTTGTCAGGTCCTATGTGGTCTCCAGGGTCTGTCAGGTCCAATGTGGTCTCCAGGGTCTGTCAGGTCCAATGTGGTCTCAGGGTCTGTAAGGTCCAATGTGGTCTCCAGGGTCTGTCAGGTCCAATGTAGTCTCCAGGGTCTGTCAGGTCCAATGTGGTCTCCAGGGTTTGTCAGGTCCTATGTGGTCTCCAGGGTCTGTCAGGTCCTATGTGGTCTCCAGGGTCTGTAAGGTCCAATGTGGTCTCAGGGTCTGTAAGGTCCAATGTGGTCTCCAGGGTCTGTCAGGTCCTATGTGGTCTCCAGGGTCTGTCAGGTCCAATGTGGTCTCCAGGGTCTGTCAGGTCCAATGTGGTCTCCAGGGTCTGTCAGGTCCAATGTGGTCTCCAGGGTCTGTCAGGTCCACCTGTGTATGAACAGTGAGTGGACCTGCTTTGTTCGGTTCCATGCAGTAATGGAACTAATGTAAGGAATGATTATAAATAAATTAATAATAATAATAATAATAATAATAATAATAATAATAATAATAATAAATAAATAAATAAAGTTCAAAGGGGTCATGTGGATGTGGACAGGGGTCTGGATCAGCACTAATGTTGGTCTAATGTTATCAAATACATGTTCCTTTCACCTTACATGTGATTTCCTTGTATTTTGTATTTATCCCTTTCATGCATGATGTCCACATTTGTCGACACAGTTTAAACTCACTTTCCAAAGGGTTCTAAAGGTAATATTCTCCAAACCACATGGGGGCAGTCTGTATAGACCCAAAGCAACACAATAAAAAAAGGATCATTTTCATCCACCCACTAAGTGAACCCCCTCAGACCCACTTATGGGTTCACTGTCCACGTTTGTGAACAAGAGTTTCACAGTTTTATACAAAAAATACAACAAAACAAAACCTGTCCACCACAAAGGACATTCCATTAAAAAAATGCATCTGAAAAAACTGTTGCATCATGATGTTTCCAATATAGGCAATTATTTAATTAAAAATAGCCAAAACGTGTACTTTTCTGGGTCTTAGGAGGTTCAATATCTTCTTAATAAAACCAAAATTAAAAATAACATTCAAAATGCATTTCAACTTCAGCCTAATTTTGAGAAATAAAATCAATCTTAAAAAAAATGTAGACACTTTTTACCATAATTAATGCATAAAAGGGTTACATTTCTTAGATTTTCTTTTTTTTTTTTCTTTTTTTTTTTTTTGCCACATATGGGAAAGGAACCAAATACAGTAACTTCATTGACTTTGATTTTCTACATGATAATAAAAAGTGATAAAGTCTTGTTATGTCCTGTAATAACACACTAAGGTTGAATTGATAGTATTTTTATTTTTATTTTATAGTATTAATAGTGCCCTATAAGGGTTTAGATGAGGAGGCTCAGCTGTTCTGGGCTCAGTCTAATTGGATTAGCGAGGTTATCAATGAGCAGAACACCTAATCTGAGATCTTCATGACTCCTTAACCTTTCCATAACTCAGTTAGGTTCATGGTTGATGGTAAGGAGAACAACATGCAATGACCAACAAGTGGTTAATGCAGAGTGTGCATCTGTCAGAGGTCCACAAACAAAGGCAGGACTGAGGCCTTTGGGCTGGGGGGAACTGACCCCCCCCACCCACTCCATATAGAAGACCTCTTCAGTTGATCAGATAAAACAAACATCCAGCACTTCTGTTGACAGCCTGTCTCTGCACCTTCAGTTTATTCTAATCAACACAGTTCTACGTCCTCTATTTATTATTATTATTATTACAGATAAAGGAGCATATCACACACACACACACACGTCAAAACACATGCAATTTATGGTTCTTAATCTTACATTGTATATATCCTGTATCACCTGTGTATATCCTATATCACCTCTATCCAATATCGTCTGTATATATCCTTTATCGTCTGTATATATCCTATACTGCCTGTATATATCCTATATCACTTGTATATATCCTGTATCGCCTGTATATATCCTATATCACCTGTATATAACCTATATCACTTGTATATATCCTATGTCACCTGTATATATCCTATTTCGCCTGTATATATCCTGTATCATCTATATATATCCTGTATCGCCTGTATATATCCTATATCACCTCTATCCAATATCATCTGTATATATCCTGTATTGTCTGTATATATCCTATATTGCCTGTAGATATCCTATATCGCCTGTATATATCCTGTATCGTCTGTATATATCCTATATCACCTGTATATAACCTATATCACTTGTATATATCCTATGTCACCTGTATATATCCTATTTCGCCTGTATATATCCTGTATCGTCTATATATATCCTGTATCGCCTGTATATATCCTATATCACCTCTATCCAATATCGTCTGTATATATCCTGTATTGTCTGTATATATCCTATATCACCTGTATATATCCTATATCGCCTGTATATATCCTGTATCGTCTGTATATATCCTATATCACCTGTATATATCCTATATCACTTGTATATATGCTATATCGCCTGTATATATCCTTTATCGCCTGTATATATCCTATATCACCTTTATATATCCTGTATCACCTGTATATATCCTTTATCACCTGTATATATCCTATATCACCTGTATATATCCTGTATCGCCTGTATATATCCTATATCACCTTTATATATCCTGTATCACCTGTATATATCCTGTATCACCTCTATCGTCTGTATATATCCTGTATCGTCTGTATATATCCTATATCACCTGTATATATCCTATATCACTTGTATATATCCTATGTCACCTGTATATATCCTATTTCGCCTGTATATATCCTATATCACTTGTATATATCCTGTATCATCTGTATATATCCCATATAACCTGTATATATCCTGTGTCACCTGTATATATCCTATATCGCCTGTATATATCCTATATAACCTGTATATATACTTGTGTATATCCTTATTTGTTGTATATATTTCTCATCTGTTGTATAGTTGGCTTTTGCAGCCTAAAGTTTCAGTAGTTTTTGTAGTATAGTGTGTATACTGTGAGTATAGTGTATATATAGTTTTGCATATGTATGTATAACATTTTATCCTGTCGTTTTTTGCACAGCCCTACATTCGTCAGTATTTTGTGTGATATTTTACGTGTTTTTGTTTTTGCTTTTTTTTTTTAGTGTTTTTACAGTTAAACAGATTTTTATTGGTCCTGTGACGGTGACAACAAAGATCTATTCTATTCTATTCTATTCTATTCTATTCTATTCTATTCTATTCTATTCTATAGTGGACTTTGTCAGCTGTTGGGTTTAGATCTCATCTTAAACCCTCTGCTGTCAGTGTCAGTAAAACTCCTCTGTTTGGATCCAGATGGATCAGTGTCCACTCTGACCCCCCTGGGATGGGGGGGGGGGTCATCTGTCACAGCTGGACAGTTTAAACTGTTTGTAGAGAAGCAGGACGGTAATTGATGTTAGAGCCGGTGTTGGTGGTGTCACAGATCTGTGCAAATATTTGCATTTTGGGCGCAGACGGAGTTGGAACAAGAGTCTGTGGGCGACGATCCAGAGCGCGTCCACGTCAGTATGAAGACATGGACACGCGCGCGCGCACACACACACACACACACACACACACACACACACACACACACACACGCAGACATATCATAAACCCACAGCTCTACAGTCCACAGGGTTGCGCCCGTACCCCCACCCCCCTCTCCCGGTGCGCACCCACCTGTCTGCGGGAGGCTGCCGTGGTGCTGCTGGAGGAGCTGGTGCTGATCATCCTCCCCCCCCCGTGACTCGTCTCCTTCTTCCACTTCTTGGTGTTCTCCTTGGGGTCTGAGGGGAGGGGGTTCAGGAACAGGATCCGGGCGATCAGTCCGTACAGGACCGTGGCCAACATGAGGGGCAGCACGTAGAACACGGCGAAGTCCGTGAAGTAGATGGGCAGGTAGTGGCTGCGGGACACTTTGTAGGCGCAGCTCTGGAGCACCGCGTTCTCATACACCAACTTTTTGGTGTCAGACAGGAACAGCCACATGACGCAGTAGACGGAGGTGAGCGCCCACACCAGCAGGATGATCCTCTTGGCCCTGGATAAGGTGCACAGGAACTGGGCTTTGATGGGGTGGCAGATGGCGATGTACCGCTCCACGGTGAAGGCGGTGATGGAGCACGAGGACGCGTTGATGCCCAGGTACTGGAAGTAGGTGATGCCCAGGCAGCCCACGTACCCGTACACCCACTGACCGTGCAGGGACTCGGTGATGTTGGGCAGACCCGCAGCCGTCAGGACCATGAGGTCAGCGGCGGCCAAACTGACCAGGTAACAGTTGGTGGGAGTGCGCATGTGCTTAGTGGTCAGCACCACCAGTATGACCATCACGTTCCCCACGATCCCCACGCCGCAGACCAGAGACACCAGCACCACGCTGACCACCTTGTACTCTACGGTGTAGTCGCTCCACACGCCCAGGGTCTGGTTCCCCTGCAGAGCCGTGTCGTTCCCAGTCATGTTGGCCGTGGTCAGGTTCTCCATGACCGGGCGGACACTGTGGGTTCTGTGGCTGTGGATCCAAAAATCACACCATGCGTTCAATGACACGCGCAAAAAGTCCGACAACTAGACCGAGAAATCCTTCCAAAACTTCATCTCATCCCACTGGTCCGGTCACAGCGGCTTCTCTGCTCCATGAAACCCGCTCTGTGACGCGACAAAAGCCGGTAAGTCGAACCCCGGTGCGTGTTCCATCCGGTCCCGGTGAGGAGCGGCTTCAGTCTGGACGGGGCTTGAACTTTACGCACAGAACAGAGGAGGCGTCGACGCCGCTCCCGCCTCAGTGCGCATGTGGTCATGACTGAGCCTGCGTGTGCGCATCCTCCTGCACATCCACGGACTGTGTGTGTGTGCGCAGGGTCCACGCGCACGCACATCCACGGACTGTGTGTGTGTGTGTGCGCAGGGTCCACGCGCACGCACATCCACGGACTGTGTGTGTGTGTGTGTGTGTGTGTGTGCGCGCAGGGTCCACGCGCACGCACCGCAACTTTCACTCCCACGAAAAACACCGTCAGACTCCACAGTCTGTGAATGTGTCAGAACCTCCTGAGACCCAGGGATGCGTCTGTATCCTCTGTAGGGGACAGGAGTTTAGCAGCTTTAATGAATAAATAAAATAAAATAAACACTGTCCACTGCAAAAGACATTCCATAAACATTTTTAAAATGCATCTGAAAAAACGGCTGTATTGTGCTGTTTCCAAAAAAAGGCAATTATTTAATGAAAAAACAAACAAACAAACAAATAAATAAATGTACTTTCCTAGGTTTCAGGAGAATATGGAATCCCAGGGATGGCGGATTAGGACAAACACAGGAAAAATAAAAACATTTGTCACTACGAGAATAAAGCCATAATATTAAGAGAAAAAAGTCATAATTTGAAAAAACTCATAATTCAATGAAAATAATGTCATACTTTTATGTGATTAAAGTCGTAATACTTTAAAAATAGGAAAAAAATAAAAACACTTGTCACTATGAGAATAAAGCCATAACATTATGAGAAAAAAGTCATAGTTTAAAAAAAACAAACTCATAATTCAATGAAAATAATGTACTTTTATGTGATTAAAGTCCTAATGTATTGAAAAAAGGGGGAAAAAAAAACCCACTACAAAAGTGAAGTTAAACTTCGTCCTGCTCCTTTTTGAATATGTTTTCTTTTCTTTTTCTTTTAATTTTCTTGTTTTGGTTTTAATGAAAATTCAAAGTAAAATAAACAATCAAAAAAAATTCATAATATTTCGAGAATGAAAACAGTTTTTAAAAAAAAAAAAACTCATCATCTAACAAAAATGTCATATTTTTATGAGATTAAAGTTGTAATATATTGAAAATAGGAAAAATAAAAACACTGTGAAAGTAAAGTTAAACTTCATCCCCCTTCTTTTCGAATGTGATTTCATTTCTCTTAAATGTAAAATTTTCTTGTTTTGGTTTTAATGTTATATTTGAAAATAAAATAAACAATCAAAAAAAGTCGTAATATTATGAGAATAAAGTCATTGTTTAAAAAAACTCAATTTAATGAAAATAATCTCATACTTTTATGAGATTATAGTTGTAATATATTGAAAATAGGAAAAATAAAAACACTATGAGAAAAAACTTGTAATATTTCGAGAACAAAGCCAAAACATTATCAGAATAAAATTGTAGTTTTAAAAAATTCATAATTTATTCATTCATTCATTCATTTTCTGAACCCGCTTTATCCTCACTAGGGTCACGGGGGTCACTTGGAGCCCATCCCAGCTACATATGGGCGAAGGTGGGGTACACCCTGGACCAGTCTCCAGTTCATCACAGGGCTGAACATATAGAGACAAACAATCACTCTCACATTCACACCTATGGGCAATTTAGATTAACCCATTAACCTATCAGTGCATGTGTTTGGATGGTGGGAGGAGCCAGAGTACCTGGAGAGAACCCACGCAGACACAAGGAGAACATGCAAACTCCACACAGAAAGGTCCCACCCCCCGTCGACTGGTGTTGGAATCGAACCCAGGACCTTCTTGCTGTGAGGTACGAGTGCTAACCACTGCACCGCCCACGTGTCATAATTCAATGAAATTAATGTTGTTCTTTTATGAGATTAAAGTCGTAATATTTTGAAAAAAAGAAAAAGAAAAACATTATGAAAGTAAAGTTAAACTTCATCCCGCTCCTTTTTGAATATGTTTTCATTTCTCTTTATGTAAAATTTTCTTGTTCTGGTTTTAATGTTTAATGTACTTTTATGAGATTAAAGTCGTAATATTTTGAAAATAAATTTGCAATAGTGCAATAAAAAGTCATAATTTTGAATTACAGATCGGTGGATTTACGTGGGGTGGGTTTAAGGCAAGTGTTTGAAATACTTTGTAAATCTCCCTCAATTAAATAAAGGTCTAAAAAACAAAAAAAACAAAAAACACCTATATATTGACTTTATTTGATGAAGGATGAAGAAACAGACTCATTTTAGGCATTGATTGGAAAACAGCTGATGAACCCATGGTCATATGTATTTCACATGTTATATAATTCCTTCCATAGTGCTGACATCCCATGGAAACTGGAGCAGCTGTTGACAGATAACGTATCTACAGCTGAACCTCATGTTCCTGGATCTTACAGACCTGTACATGTCAGTGCAGATGTTGGCCCTCATCCTTCTGTGTTAGTATCTACAATAGTTATAAAAACACATTATATCCTGTCAATCATTTAAATTTATGCGTTTTTTTTTTTATCATTTCAGTTCCATCTGAAATATAGAAACACATGATTCACTGCAATAAATCACACACCAGAGTGACGACAGTAACAGTAAGTGGAATAGAAGTCATTTACGGACACATCCGCCTTTATAGAACCTTATATTAGCCCTAAAAAAGCTTTAACCTCATCACTGTATCAAAAAAAAATACAGGACTTTAAATAGTTTTAGAGTTTAATGGACCTCATTAGTCTGATTTGTACAGAAGTTTAGAAACAAAACAGAAGAAAAAAGAAAGATTAAATTCAGATAAATAGTTTAGTTGAAGTTGAGGAACCAGACTAGACCTCCTACCGTCCTGTAGTCGTTGTCCAACCTGTGGACGATACTGGACGAAGCAGAAGAAGAAGGTTTAATCTGAATGTATCGATACTGACGTCCATCTACTGCAGGTCATCCACTGGTTTATACAGAATAAGGAAACACTGGTGTTTACACGGCAGATCCTCATGAACAGGACACGTTACAGCTGGAGACATGATGTGTCCCAATATTTATGTCAATATTAGAATAGAACAGAATAGAATGCTCTTTATTGTCATTATACATTGTACAACGAAATTGGGGGAGCTTCTTCATATCAGTGCAACAATATTAAAAGAGACAAAGTAGAAATAGTGCAATTGAGAAAAGTACGATAAGATAAAAGTGCAAAATGCTCTATATATATATATAGACATTTCCTGAAAGTTCAATGGGAGATTTGAAGAAAGTAGATGGTAGGTTTTGATGGAAAATTATTATTTACAGTCAGAACAGGAAAAATATTTGAGAAATTTAGAGGAAGAACATTTAAAATCATAGTCATGGATAAAAAAAAAAAAAAAAACCCTACATCAATGTTAAGACAAATTCAGTCCAAACCATCTCTGAGTCATTTTGGAAGCAAAAATAACAATTTAAACCAAACTAACCAATGCAATGATATCTATCCCATAATATAAAACTCTATTCTGACATTAGTTATTATTGTTTTGTATCCCAGACCCCTGCGAGAAAACAAACACCTGAATTCGATGTGTCCACATACTTTTGTCCTTATTTTTGATGATTTTACGTTTTTTTGGGTTTTTGTTTGTTTGGTTTTTTGGGGGGGGTTGGATGTTTTTTAGGTGATTTTTGACTGTTCTTTTTTTTTTTTTTTTTTTTTTTTTTTTGGAGGGGCGGTGTTTTTGGATGTTTTTTGGGTGATTTTTGTTATGGTTTTGGGGTGATTTTTGGATGGTTTTTGGGTGACCTTTGGGTGATTTGTGGATAATTTTTTGATGGTTATTTTGGAGAGGGTATTTGGGTGGATGTTGGATGTTTTTGGGGTGACTTCTGCATTGTTTTTATGCAATTTTAGATGTTTTTGGGGTGATTTTTGGATGGTTTAAGTTTGATTTTTGTATGATTTTTAGATGATTGTTGGGTGATTTCTGGGTGTGTTTTGGGTTGTTTTTAGGTGGTTTTGGGTGATCATGAAAGAAAAAATATTTCAGAAATTTAGTGATAAAACATTTCAAATCAAAGTCGTGGATTTTTTTAGAAAAATCAATGTTGGGAGAAATTCAGTCCAAACCATCTCGGAGTCATTTTGGAAGCAAAAATAGCAGTTGAACCCAAACTAATCAATGCAATGATATCTATCCCATAATATAAAACTCTATTCTGACATTAGTTATTATTGTTTTGTATCCCAGACCCCTGTTAGAAAACAAACACCTGAATTCAACATGTCCACATACTTTTGTCTTTATTTTTTATGATTTTAAGTTTTGGTTTTTGTGGGGTTTTTTTGGGGTGGGGTGGGGGGGGGGGTGATTTTTGGATGGTTTTTGGGTTGTTTTTGGGTGAACTTTGGGTGATTTTTGGATAATTTTTAATGGTTATTTTGGAGAGGGTATTTGGGTGATTTTTGGATGGTTTTGGGGTGACTTTTGCATGGTTTTAGTGTGATTTTTTTTTTATGATTTATAGATGGTTTTTGGATGTTTGTTGGGTGATTTTTGGATGGTTTTTGGGTTGGTTTTGGGTGAACTTTGGGTGATTTATGGATAATTTTTTATGGTTATTTTGGAGAGGGTATTTGGGTGATTTTTGGATGGTTTTGGGGTGACTTTTGCATTGTTTTTATGCAATTCTAGATTTTTTTTTGGATGATTTTTGGATGGTTTTAGTGTGATTTTTGTATGATTTTTAGATGGTTTTGGGATGGTTGTTGGGTGATTTCTGGGTGTGTTTTGGGTTGTTAAGTGGTTTTGGGTGATCATCTATTCTGACATTAGCTATTATTGTTTTGTATCCCAGACCTCTGTTAGAAAACAAACACCTGTCCACATATACTTTTGTCCATATAGTTCGTCTTGGTTCCTCTCCGTCGCCTGTTCTTCCTTCAGTTGCATCTTCTCGCTCATTAATAACTGATTATGTGCATCTCATTGACGGTGCAATCGTTACTGGTGGAACATAATGAGATGGTTTGAAACTTGTTAATGAGCCCTACAGGCGCATTGTTTCCCTATTATAAGACTATTACACCAACGAATGGAAATACAAAGCAATTACCGAGTACAAGGTGACGAGGATGCGACTGTTCGATGAGTCACATCCTGTCGCGTTTATTTTATGAAATATACGAGTGAATTTTACAAGATGCTCACAGCGCGACAGGGAGCTGCGTTTGTTGGACTTTTTGTGAATTTCACCCACATCGTTTCATCTGGGTCTACATTTTAGTGGCGTTTTGTCAGTGTGACATGCATGTGAACCCTGTGTTCAATGTAGCAGTGAAATTGGGAGTCTTTGTTTTTATTCCCTCCCACTGTTCGGTTAGATGACAGCCTCACTTTAGGGTAGAATCTCAGAGCTATCATAAGAGCCATGGGAGGTGTCTGGGTTCATACCTGTAACATCACACACAGGACGGGAAGGAGTTTATGTGCATCTGAGTCGACTGACGCTGATGTTTCCCAGTTGGAGGGGAAGGAAAAAAGTGCTTTAGCTGTCAGAACTCATCTCCATCTGCAGGAGATCCACAGTGGAAAGACAGACGCTGATGGTTTAAACTGTCGGTGAATACTTCCCTCCTTCCCTCTGGTGTTTCAGTTCCAAAAACTCAGAAGAGAAACAAACTGAGGTTTCACGACAGTCCCTCGACACTGGTTCAGATTAGTGGAAACAGCATGAGCTCCTGAGAAATACTGAAGATGAAAATTGGTGAAATGTCACACGCTGTTGGCCTCACAGCTCTTCATATGACTGTCCTTATAAGGTAAGGTAAGGTAAGGTAAGGTAAGGTAAGGTAAGATAAGATAAGATGACAAGATAAGATGAGATCAGATGAAGTAAGGTAAAGTAAAATAAGATAAGCTAAGATACGATATGATATGATATCATATGATATCATATGATATGATATGATACGATGCAATACAGGAAGATAAGATAAGATGAGAAAAAGTAAGGTATAATAAGATAAGATATGATAAGATAAGATATGATATGATATATGATATGATATGATATGATATGATATGATACAATGAGCTACACGAAGAAAAGATAAGATAAAGTAAGGTAAGGTAAGGTAAAATAAGATAAGGTAAGATAAGATACGATACGATGCAATACAGGAAGATAAGATGACAAGATAAGATGAGATCAGATAAAGTAAGGTAAGGTAAAATAAGATCAAATAAGATGAGATGAGATGAGATCAGATGAAGTAAGGTAAGGTAAAATAAGATAAGATAACGTATGATATGATATGATATGATATGATATGATACAATGAGCTACAGGAAGATAAGATAAGATAAGATAAGATAAAGTAAGGTAAGGTAAGGTAAAATAAGATAAGGTAAAGTAAGGTAAGGTAAGGTAAGATACGGTATGATACGATATAATATGATAAGGTAAAGTAAAGTAAAGTAAAGTAAGGTAAGGTAAGGTACGATCCGATTCAATCCGATAAGATAAGATAAGATAAGATAAGATGCTATACAGGAAGATAAGATATGATGACAAGATAAGATAAAGTAAGGTAAGGTAAAAAAAAAAGATAAGATAAGGTATGATGTGATACGATATGATACGATGCAATGCTATACGATACAGGAAGATAACAGAACCGACCCATAAAGATGGAAGAGCGCAAACAGCCCGCTCTCCTCTGGATGGAAATATGAGGAGAAAAAAACCCAAGACAGAACAGTTGGGTACAGCTGTTTTGTTGAAACTGTTGAAGGTGTTTAATAAACCTGTTCAGTGCAGATATATTCCCGTCTTTCTTGAGTCTGTTTGTTCTGCAAAATGAAACATGATTAATATAGATTAAAAATAAATGATAGTTAATTGCGATTAACCTAAATTAATCCACACCAACCCTGTGATTAATCTGATTAAACATTTTAATTGTTTGACAGCACTAATATAAATACATTATTATAGAAGGCAGCTTTTGGGGGTGGGGGTCAGCAGATCAGGACCTCGGTCTGGTCTGTGGATTCATGGACTCAGAGCAGAAGGAAAACCCTCTAATATCATTAGGTGATGTTTCAGATGTAAACAGTGGATTATGGTGGTTTTAGGAGCTCCTCAGTCTCCTAATCTGCAGCAGGATGTACTCCGAGGTTAATCCCAAAACCTCTAAAGATTACAACAGTCAACACACACCTAGACGAAGACGATTCCACAACTTTAATCCTCAAAGACCTAACCCTAACCCGAACAAAAACAGCCCAAGTGATCACACAATATGAACAAAAATGAATTAAAAAAACCTACAAAATCTTACTATAATGCATGTTTCGTGTCCGTCCACTGCCCATCCGTCCGATCGATGTTCCATCACAGGAGGGCGTTTGTACGGGTTTTCCTCTCCTTCACAGGCCCGATCGCCGCCAAACTCGCCAAATGAATAGAAACATTACCTGACTATCTACTAGGCACACTTTTATGTCCGTATTCAAATGTTGTGAGGTATGCTGGGAGATTTTAACCTCTCATACTGTTGTACAATGGCACCACAGGTACAATGCCGCTAGTAATAAATAATGTGGAAAAAAAATTTGCCAAAAATTGACTAAAATGAAGTTTTAAAAAAAGAGAATAAAATAAGCAAAATTAACAAAAAGAGCCAAAATAATTAATTAAATTCAATGAACAAATTTCAATAATAAATCAACAAAATAATAAGTAACATTAACAAAACAAGTCACAAACTGAACAAAATTAAAAAAAAAAAAAAAAAAAAAGGAAAGGAAATGAACAAAAACAAGTATTGACAAGCATTTATTTATCCACCAGTAAAACCCATGGAGTTGGATCAATAACAGTGGATGGACACACTTGTTTTATCTTCAGTTAATGAGAGGTTTTAAAGGAAAAGTCCATTTTTCTTCAGTTATTTTCTGTTTTGATATAATAACCTCTGAATGTACTCCGAGCTTTTATGAAAATCAACATGATCAGTGAATTAAATACAAGAAAATACGTGATTTTCACTGTAAAAATGCAAAATGCTGAGAATAATATAATAAAATGTAATAAATCACAAAGAAAAGGTTAAATGTAGGGGAAAAAAAATTGCAACAAAAATAGCTGTAGATCTTTAAGGTTAAGTTAAAACTCACTGATTCCGACTATACTGAAGCTTTATAGTCACTGTTATAAATACTGTGCATTCGCGTTTGACATTTTTCGTCCTAAAGTCAAGTGTTTCTCAGACTTTATGGGTGTTATGGTGTATGGAGGCTGATCTTATGTATGTCGGGGGGGGGGTTTGGAGACCACGTAAGGAATCTGAAGTAGTAGTAGTAGTAGTAGTAATCATCAGACATAAAAACATCTAATTTCATGCTTGAGATTTAATTTCTATGTAACCTGCAACAGAAACTACAGCTTCTATTACTTTCCATTTCTTCCACTTATTGTCCTTCAGGTTTTGAGTGCAGACAAAAAAAAAAAAATCCCATATATATTCTAATGCTACCCAAGGTCTGAGTAAAAATAGCTTCTTAAAAAAGCTCTCAATGGGGGCACTTTTTATTCAAAGAGGTAGATGTGAATGCTGCAGTGAATAACACATTCAACATTTTACAGTGAAAAAGCCTTAGAGAGGATCAGAAATGCCCCCCCTCCCTTTATAACCCCCTCATTGACAGTGACAGTCACTGGTGCTTTTTCCAGCGCTCCATCGATCCTCTCTCTGCCCATTACAACATATCAGACAAAGGCTAAATGATGTGTTGGGCTCAGGTGGGAAATAATGACAGATCATGGCTCCGCTCAGCCGGGGGGGTGTGGGGGTGGCGGGGGGGTGGTGGGGGTGTCAGGACATAATATCGCACATTTCACACATGGCGCAGAAATGTTCTAATTACTGTTTGTACAACAGAGTCAGACGCACAGATGTGTGATTTATGTGGGTATTGATCCGGTCAGCCTCAGTGTTTGGGTTTGGATTCATTTATTTCTGATGGAACAGTCCACGGTGATTAGTGACGGACATCGACAGGTTCCACAGGTTCCACATGAAGCACTGATTTTATTAAATATGTAAGTAATGAAAATAAGCTCCACAGATCAGTGATAAGAACTCAGATTAACCCTGATGGGTCAGTGTCACTATAAGGAGCCTTTAACACTTAAAAATGTCAATCAATCAATCAATCAATAAATAAATAAATTAAAAGCCAATGTCTACTGCCCCAGGACTGTGACTGAAATATGGGTTTGTCTATTTCAGTGTGATAGCAGGAAACTGCATAAATATACACGCCTATTATTGGTGTGTCATCTGTATGCATTATAGGCTTTCTGTGTATATGTGCACACCAAATGAAATACCACACACAAGGGTTAGGGTTAGGGCTAGGGCTAGGGTTAGAGTTAGGGTTAGGGTAGGGTTAGGGCTAGGGTTAGAGTTAGGGTTAGGGCTAGGGTTAGAGTTAGAGTTAGGGTTAGGGTTAGGGTTAGGGTTAGGGTTAGGGCTAGGGTTAGAGTTAAGGTTAGGGTTAGGGTTAGGGTTAGAGTTAGAGTTAAGGTTAGGGTTAGGGCTAGGGTTAGAGTTAGGGGTAGGGTTAGAGTCTGGTCTATAGTTAGGGCTTGGGTTAGGGGTTAGGTTTAGGGTTAGGCCTTGGGTTAAGGTTCGGGGTCAGGGTTAGGGTAGGGTTTTTCTTATAGTAGATCATTTTTTGGGCTATTCTCTTTTTTTTCCTATAGTGGATATTTTTTTGGCCTGTTGTTTTTTTTTCTTATAGTGGATAATTTTTTGGGCTGTTGCACCTCTGCCCCCCCCCCCCCCCACACACACACACACACACACACACACACACCACAGACCCCTCATCCTGACCCTGTTGTTCCTTCTGAACTGTCAACTCTGAAGCTGCCAGTGAACATCAGCGTCACCTCCCACCTGCAGCTTCATCTTCCTCTCAGTGGGTCTTCACTGCCATCTGCTGGTCAAACCCTGCTGTTGAAACCCCTCAGATAAACCAGTTCATTTCCTGTAAATTCAGGGGCTTGTCTGTGTGCACCTGCCAGGCTGCTCTAAATATTTGAACTGCGGCAGATTCTATAAATACGTAACGTATCTGTAGGCTCTGGAGCCGCAGAAGGAGACGGAAATGAGCTCCGTGTGAGTCCATGTGGACCCCACCTGGTTCTGTTTGGAGAAAGAAGTCCTGGTTCAAATATGAGGAGGCATCGTACTGAGGAGTGAAGGTAAAAAAGAGGACACGCATGAAGTTTTTATGCTGTTGAAATGTTGAAAACGTCTACTTTCTGTGGCTGTGAATGAACTTTTATTCCTTCAGACTCTCCTTTTTTCATTTAGAGCTGTGGTGTCAGACTTATTATTAGGGCTGTGTATCGGCAAGAATGTGGCGATACAATACAAATCACAATACCCGGATCACAATATGATATATCGCGATATATCACGATACTGTTAACAAGGTGATTTTTTTTTTTTTTTTTGCTTTTTTTTTTTTTTTTTTAAAGATTATTTCCTTTTTTCTTACATTTTATTTATTTATTTATTTATTTATTTATTTAAAAAAAAAAAAAAAAAATTATTTCCTGGAAATACTTATAGTGCAGCACTTGGATAAATAAAGTTTTAACATGCGGCTTTACCAGAACAAAAAACACAAAAATAAATAAATAAATAATATTTTACAGACATTACAGTTTAAGATTCTGCTTAAATGTTCGTATTCTATTGCGAAAAGAATACATAGTGTTCAGTCCCTGAATCGTCCAACATCAGAACATTATTTTTGTGCATTCCCAATAAACAAAACTAACATTTACGTCTTTCAGACAGTAAAAAGTGCTTTTAGGATGATTGAATTATCTATAATTAGTGTTATCAATTTAAAAAAACTACATTTATGACCTGCAGTATCACGATAGTACTTTTGTAGTAAACAAACATCAGAACAAAATACCCAGGTGGATATAGATATAAAAGAGTTTGAAAAACAAAAAACAAAAATGAATCTACACCATGTCTGCATTTGAATAAATACCTAAAAATATCGATACAGTATTTTTTAATATCGATACAGTATTGTGAAATGAAACATTGCGATATATTGCAATACAGATATTTTCTTACACCTCTGCTTATTATAGCTCAGGTTCCACATTCAGCCCAATTGGATCTAAAGCAGCAGTGTCAAACTCATTTTAGTTCAGGGGCCACATACAGCCTAATATGAAATAAAGTGGGCCGGACCAGTCAAATACTGTCATAATAACATATAAATAATGACAACTCCAAATGCTTCTGCTTGTAAATGCAAATATTTTTCATGTATTTACACTAAAATAAAGTATAATTTTGCAAAAAAAAACCAAAAAAAAAAAGTGAATAACAGGATAAGAACTTAGAAATAATATCTGCTCCAAAGTTTTCTCTGTTTTTGAGTGAAAAAAGTAAAATTCCATTATTAAAATGTTTACATCTACGAACCATACTTGAACGTAACATGAACAAATATGGACAACCTGAAAATTCTTCAGAAAAATAAGTGCAATTTTAGCAACATTACACTTTAGTTTATAATTTATACATGTGCATCACAACTTACAGATCACAGTGGATCTAGAAATACACAAAACGTTTGATAATAGACAGAATATTGTTAAAACACTACATGCTTCTCTTAAGACATTTCAGGTTGTTCATATTTTTTGTGAAAAGCCAGTCTGTAAATGTAAACATTTTTGAGTAATTTACTTAATGTACTTTTTTGACACTAAAAAATAAAGAAAAAATTAGCTTTTTTTCATTATTTATAGTTTATTATGATAGTATTTTACTGGCCTGATGCGCTTTAGATTGAACATCCTTGATTGTTAATATCTTCAGTGTAATTTTTGCATTTCATTAATTCATCCCATGGGCCGGATTGGAGCCTGTAGTGGGCTGAATTTGGCCCCCGGGCCGCATGTTTGACACCTGTGATCTAAAGTGTATCAGACCAGTAAAATAATAACACAATATTATAGAATTAAAATGTTTTTCTCTTGGTTTTAGTGCAAAAAAATAACGTTAAATTATGAAAATCTTTTCATTTATAAACTATCCAAACAAAAAAAGATGTGAATAACCTGAAAAAAATGACATTTCTTAAGAAAAATCAGTGCAATTTTAACAATATTATGCCTCAATTTATCATTTATACATTTGCATTATGGATCAGATCTACAAACGCACAAAATATTTAAAAACAGGCAGAATATTGTTAAAATTACATTTAATTTTCTTTAGACACTTCAACTTTTCCACATTTTATTGTTAAAGGATAGTTTGTTAATGTAAATATCTTCTTAACTTAATGTGTCTTTTTTGCAGTAAAACAAAGAGAAAATGTTGGAGTTGTCCTTATTTATAGGTTATTAGGTTTTTTTTTAGTCCAACGGTCCGAAGCGTCTGATGGACTAATGGGATCAGTTGTCGTCAATTTTTCAAGAATCTTCTTCTCCGAAACTGTCATATTTGTTGTGGAACATCTTTGGGGTAAGCTCTACCAAGTTTGTTCAAAGAATTGGGAAATATTGATTTTTCAATTTTTTAGGAATTTTTTAAATGTTAACTAGAAGCACTCGGAGAGCGCAGACCTCCGTCAAGGCTGATCAGTGCCCCCCCCCCCCCCCCCCCCCCCCCCCCCCACACCCCGTGGGCCCCCCCACCCCCGATCACCACCAAAATTTAATCATCTCTTCCTTATCCCATTTCCAACAAACCCTGAAAATTTCATCCAAATCTGTCCATAACTTTTTGAGTTATGTTGCACACTAACGGACAGACAAACAAACAAACAGACAAACAAACAAACAAACAAACTCTGGCAAAAACATAACCTCCTTGGCGGAGGTAAAAATCTCCATTGGTTTATAGAGGGACACATTTCAAAGTGCTGTAACTTCAAAACAGTTGAACATATTGATATAATTATTTATTATTGGTAACTGATAGGAAGTCACATATGGGCTTTCATTTGGTGCCATGACCTTTGACCTTGAGTGAATATGAAAGGTCAAACCCCAAGGTCAAATATGTCCAGATTTCTAGAAACTTCTTCTCCAAAACAGTCGGACAGAAACAACTGAAATTCATAGCAGAGGTTCTTTTTGGTGAGGTCTACCAAGTTTGTTCAAATAATGGAGAAATATGGATTTTTTTTTTTTTTTTTTTTTTTATGAATTTTTTACATTTTCTAATTCCCCACTGGTTTATAATGGGGCACATTTCAAAGTGCTCTAACTTCAAAACAGTTGAACATATTGATATAATTATTATCGGTAATAGATAGGAAGTCACATATGGGCTTTCATATGTATGTTATACCTTGAAAAGTCAAACAAATGTCAATTAATGTCTTTAAATATGTCGTTGGACTACAGGAGCCTTGGTTCTACTAATTTTTACTTCAGATTGTTGAACCTGAACTAAAACCATTTTATCATCCTTGATTGTTAATATCTTCAGACTGGAACCTTTAGCGGACCGGTTTTGGTCCGTAGGCCTCATGTTTAACACCCCTGACTTTTTCTATCAGGTCTACAATAAAGTGTCGTGAAGAGACAGTTCTTAGAAAATCCTTCGAAACATCTGCAAATGTATGAATATATTAAGATTGGACACATTTACAAATGCTCCATGTCTGTGATAACACCATCCATTATTCATCCACTGCAGCTTTTAGGAGTCTTTTGGCTCCTAATTGAAAATTCAAGGTAAGAGCCTGAGCAGAAACAGAGGCAGAGTTTTACAGCTGGTGCCGGTGCCAGCAGACTACTCAGAAGCTGGCACAGCATTTCAGCGTCCAGAAAGGACAACTGGCCCAGAGTCAGGACGCTCTCATTTACCTAATGAGCAAAAGTCATCCCATCAGGTCTGCAACGGCTGTGTTCAACATAAGAAACAGTTCAGCAGAGTTCCAGAAGAAAAACCAGAAGGAAGCGAGAATAGAATAGAATAGAATAGAATAGAATAGAATAGAATAGAATAGAATAGAACAGAATAAAAAAATAGAATACAATAGAATACAATAGAAAAAATAAAATAGAACAGAATAGAATGGAAAAAAATAGAATAGAATAGAATAAAAAAGAAAAGAATAGAATAGAACAGAATTGAATAGAATAAAAGAATAGAAAAAATAGAATAGAATAGAATAAAATAGAAAAGAAAAGAATAGAATAGAAAAGAATAGAATAGAAAAAAATAGAATAGAATAGAACAGAATAGAAAAAAAATAGAACAGAAAAAACAGAATAGAATAGAATAGAAAAAATAGAATAGAATAGAATAGAATAGAATAGAATAGAATAGAATAGAATAGAATAGAATAGCCTTTATTGTCATTGTGTGTACAGTGAAATTAGAGATTTGTTAAATAACAAATGTTTGCACATACTGTATTGTTCACTTGTAATGTCATATATGTCAAACTGTGTGGAAATTTGGGGCAATGTGACTAAAACTAACATAGACCTGATACTTAACCAAAATATTATATATATATATATATATATATATATATATATATATATATATATATATATATATATATATACATATATTTATACATATATATATGTGTGTATATATATATATATATATATATATATATATATATATATATATATATATATATATATATACACTACGGCCAGAAATGAAAATTACAAAAACTATCAAATGCGGAACCGGGGGTAATTTTTTAAAATGTATATATAATTTGATACACCCTGTAGAAAAGCACTTGGAGAGCACAGACCTCTGCCAACGCAGATCAGTGCCCCCCCCCATCACCACCTAAATGTTCCCCATGCCAGTATCAACATCTCCTGAAAATTTCATCAAAATTGGTCAAAAATTTTACTCTACTCAGATAATATTTGGTCCCTCTCTAAAAAGAGTAACAGTTACTCTTTGGGTAGAACTCCCTAAACTCAATATGGAGCCAAATTTATTCTTTTTGAGTAAAATACTTCGACTGTAGAAAAAACGCTCAGTAACTTTTTGTGAGTATTAACTGAACGCTGAATGTGAGTGTGTTTGTGAAGCCGGAGTGAAGTGTTTTATGTTTTAATTAGGACACCGTTAACACTGGGCACATCAGCGTATCTGTAAGCGCTAATGCTAATCACAGCTGCAGACGGAGACGCAGAAGATGAGACAGAAGATGATGGTCCAGAGCTGCAGAGAGGGAGAACATCACATTAATTATGATAAAGAGATGATAAAGAGGAGAAGGATCGATGAAACTGGGAAATTAATTATCCCAGTCAGCTAGCTTAATCACACAGAGGTTGTTTTTTTTTTTTTTTTTTTTTTTGGGGGGGGGGGGGGTCTTATCTCTGTATGAAACATAAATCTCTGCTCAGTGAAGCTCTGTTCTTACTGGTCCATTACACACCAGCGTCTGCCAGTCCAGCCACTCTGCTTCAATTACAACAGTCACTGGAAATGAACCTGAAGGACCGACTGCTGCATATTTAATAGCACCGTCTGCCACCACCACCGCCCACACCCACACCCACTCAGAACCATCCACTGAAGCTCACTCTGCCTTTGCATTAAAGCCCTTGTCATCCTGCTGTCTGCGTTCTGGAAAAGGCTTTTCATGAGCGACTCATGGGTTTTGGTTTCAGACTTCGCAACGAAACCCACGGGACAGAGTACACCTGCCTATTAATAACCCATGATGCACTGCTGCTGTGGCCCACTACCCTGTCTGAGACCCTGGATGGGGAAAAGATACAACAGATACACCTCTGGCAGAGAAATCAGTCTGTGTACCAAGGTTAGAATCGTTTTGGATTTTTCATTATAGTTTAGTTTTATTTAGTTTTGACTTTTTTTTCTCTAATTCAGTTAGTTTTAATTAGTTTTTAGAGCAGGTTTACTAGTTTTTATTAGTTTTCGTTATTTTCTAAATGCTTTGTTTTAGTATTAGTTTTAGTTTTTTAAATATTTTTTCTCTTCTTCTCCGTCATATTAAAATAAATCCCAGACAGGACTCTGCTGCTTTCTCCCAACTTTAGTCTCCATGTTTCCAGGTAGAGTGGGGACCAGAAGACGACTGGAAACCACAAGTGACAAGAAGTGTCAGACTGTGAAGTGTCGTATGGTGCTGCTAGCTAAAAATGCTAGAGCAAAATAAATTGCTTTCGGATCAATCCGACATTGACAAAGACGAAAACGAAGGAAATTTTATCCATAATTTTTAAACGTTGTAGTTAGTTTTGAAAGCACACAGTACAGTTTCAGTTAGTTATCTTTTTTTTCTTTTAATTATAGTTTTTATTTATTTCAGTTAACGAAACTGTTTTTCCAATTCTAGTTTTTATCATTTCATTAGTTTTCTTTAACGATAATAACTTTGCCACATAGAACCTGCAGTGACAGCATCAGTCCATCTGTTGGGAGCGGGCATTCGTTCCATGTTTCCTCTTGATCAAGGTTCTAATAGTTTTGGATTTTTCATTCTAGTTTAGTTTTATTTAGTTTTGACTTTTTTTTTCTCAAATTCAGTTAGTTTTAATTCATTTTTAGAGCAGGTTTGCTGGTTTTTATTAGTTTTCGTTATTTTCTAAATGCTTAGTTTTAGTATTAGTTTTAGTTTCTTTATGTCTTTTCTCTTCTTCTCCGTCATATTCAAATAAATCCCAGACAGGACTCTGCAGCTTTCTCCCAACTTTAGTCTCCATGTTTCCAGGTAGAGTGGGGACCAGAAGACGACTGGAAACCACAAGAGACGAGAACTGACGGACAGAGGTGTCGTATGGTGCTGACAGCTAAAACTGAGCAAAATAAATCGCTTTTGTATCAGTCCGACATTGACAAAGACGAAAACAAAGGGAATTTTTTCCATAATTTTTATCTGTTTTAGTTACTTAAGTAAGCACACAATACAGTTTCAGTTAGTTATCTTTTTTCTTTTAATTACAGTTTTTATTTATATCAGCTAACGAAAATGTTTTTTCAATTCTAGTTTTCGTCATTTCGTTAGTTTTCGTTAACGATAATAACCTTGTGTGGTACTAACTAGGGATGTGTTTTACAACCGATACCGATACCAAACACCAGTAGATCCCATTCTTCCAGTTCTTTTCTTCTTGTTTCCAGTCAGTGTTAAACTCCGTTAATAGTCCAGTAAAGGCTTCTACAGAACCTAAAGCCTCTGTCTGCTTCAAATGGACAACAGACCAAGGGTTTTCAGTTCTTAATATTTATGTCCACAGATATAATTTGCTGATGATCGGCTGCTGTTTTCACACATTAATCTACATTCAGTTTTTTCTCTATAATGTGTCCCTACGCAGAGGAAAAGGCTTAACGTGGACAACATCCATTAAACTGGGGGTTTGGTTGTGATTTTTACAGAGGTGACAGTGGGTGTGGCTACAGATGACCACACCTACTTTGGTGATGATTGATCAGTGTTCTGGGATATTAAGCTACATTCAGCTTTTTTACGTTAAGTGTCTTCGAATGTCCCTGTTCTTCTGCTGCTGTCGAACCCAAACAGACAAAACAACCCTTTGAGTTTCCTCTTGGTCTGTGTGTTCTCACCTGGAACACACTGATCTGATGAAATCACACTGTATGTCATGCCAGTTCTTATAGTATTTGGTGTGCTGTAAGTACGTATTTTCATCCTTTCATGTGTTATTCAATGCCATTTGATCACGTGTCAATTTACACCAAGATCTCTGATTTGCATATTCATAACCGCTAACCCTAACCCTAAGCCTAACCCTAAACCTAACCCAAATCTAAACCTAAGCCTAAACCTAACCCTAAACCTAACTCTAAGCCTAACCCTAAACCTAACCCTAAATCTAAACCTAAGCCTAAACCTAACCCTAAACCTAACTCTAAGCCTAACCCTAAATCTAAACCTAAACCTAACCCTAAACCTAACCTAACCCTAAACCTCACCTAACCTTAAACCGAACCTAACCTAACCCTAGACCTAACCTAACCTTAAACCTAACCCTAAACCTAACCTAACCTAAACCTAACCCTAAACCTAAACATTAGCCTAAACCTAACCTAACCCTAGACCTAACCTAACCTTAAACTCAACCCTAAACCTAACCTAACCTAACCTAACTCTAGACCTAACCTAACCTTAATCCTAACCCTAAACCTAACCTAACCCTAAACGTTAACCTAACCCTAAACCTAATCTAATCCTAAACCTAACCTAACCTAAAACTAAATGTTAACCTAACCCTAAACCTAAGCCTAACCCTAACCCTAAATACTGTATAACCCTAACCCTAAACCTAACCTCGGTGAAAACTAATTATCAGAATTATCTGAAGGATGTCATTTTTTTCGATATACAACTGATAATTATTTGTGTTGATACTTATTGTCCATCCCTAGTATATATGTATGTATATATTTTCTATATTTCTTTCCTACTACTTTGTACTCTACTTGAATGGAGCGACAGTAACACACAATAATCCCCCTGGAATTAATAAACTATTCTCATTCTAATTTCAGGTTCATATTCCTTCCTATTCACCACTTCCATATAAACTCCAGTCTCTCTCAGACCCCCCCCCCCCCCCCCCCCCAGCAGCCTCAGCTGGAGTGAACACAGCCCCACCCTCATTCATTAATTCACTTCATCATTCACACGCCCACACATGCACCGTCTCACTCTTCTTCTTCTTCCTCCTACTCTTCCACTGTCCCGCCCCTCCATCATTTTCTCATATCTGCTAGCGGCTCAAACAGCAGCAGTTCTATAATCTTTATTCTGTGTGGGGTTCATTCCAGTGGCTGAAGTCTCACTATGAGGATTTATAGCCTTTCGCCTCCCTCTGCGCCCCCCCCTCCACCGCCACTGTCCTTGCCAGCAGGAAAAGTGGTGCACTGTTGCAGAGCGATAGCATCTGATGGTCGGCTGTAGTTCCATCCACACACACTGACAGTCCAGCCTCCTCCCTCTGTTCGCCTGCATGAGGACCACTGAAGTTCAACCACCATCAGACCAAATGCACCAGAAACCAGTGGTGGACTGATTCCTCCCAACACAGTCTCATACGAAAATGGGAAATAGCTACGTTTGTCCACAGTATAAAACAGGGGTCTCGAACTCATGTTCTTTAGGGTTCCACATTCAGCCTGATTTGATCCTAGTATTATGATTTGTATTGTATCGCTAGATTCTTGCCAGTACACAGCCCTAGTGCTTAAACAATATTTATAACAAAACCAGCTTCATTATTGTTGGATGAATATGGAGAACACAGGAACTGTTTACCCTCAACACATTTGGACTGGTTTATGCAGTTTTGCCGATAAATACAGATCTGTTGAGTCATTACATCTTCAACTACGCCATAATTAAAAAATAATCTTACAATGAAGACTTGAAACAAGTATATTCTGCTTAAAATAAGAATTTTATCATTCTATAATCCTGAGATAATATTGTCTCATTTTAAGAAACTTGATAAGTGTAATTTTCTTACTGCACTGGCAGATAAGTGTACTTGAAATAAGACATTTAACCCAATGAGTAGAATTTTCTTGTTTTTGTACAGGTTTTTTTGCAGTGCATATTTTACCTTAAATAAAACATGTAAATCATTCTCTTCCACAGCTCAAAACCAATCAGATAAACTCAAAAGTGCACTGTCATAAAATGGAAATAAATTATTTGGTTTTCAATAGTTGAACATTATTTTAGCAGACTTAATTATATATATATATATATATATATATATATATATATATATATATATATATATATATATATATGAATATAAAGTTTTAAATTGCTACTTAAACACAAGCTGTAATTAAAAATAAAGTTGTCCTCCGAAGAGGGGGAGTGGTGGTTGGCTAAAAAAATATATATACATATTTTATTTTATTATTTGTCTCAAACTTTGAAGTAAAAATGAAAAAAAAAAAAAAACTTTAAAAAAAAATTAATAAATAAAATCAAGAGCTCAGTTACATATGCACCCATCAATGGTCATTAATCCCAGAAAAAGTAACACTTTTTTTTTCACTACTAATGTTGAATATCATCATTTTGGAATAAATGTTTTGTTTTGAATGTTCATTTAAATCATTCCGTCATTATTATGATGTCTCGGTCAGTTATTTGGGAGTAGACCCGGTTCCCCCGTTCCGCCCCATCCTGCCTCATTTCTGAAACAAAAATGGAGAGTAAATCTTTGCCCGCCCCCCTCCCCCTCTCTCTCCCCCTCCCCCTCTCTCCTCACTCATCTGTTAAATGGAGTCTTGTTGGGAAATGAGCCAAAGCCACTAGGACTCCAGGAAAACTTGTGTCTATATTTATGGCTGCTGCCTGCTTGTGCTAAATAAGGTGGAACCGTCAGTAAATGAACTCAGACTGAAGCAGGATTAAGCTCGAAAAGGGTGGAGGGAACCTGGACCTGTCCTGTGAGTCTCAACCCAGGGAAAACTATCAGTCATTGGATTGTTTGTCAGGAATTCCTCCGATACCAACACTTCACAGATCCAGAATAAATGCAATAAAAGTCGTTAGGCCTTCCATGGGGGTCACAGATCACATGACCTATTAGGCCTCTGGATTAAACATGGATTACAATGGCTTTGACATAGTGACCAGTAATCTTCTGAAAGAGCAGAGCAGATGGTGCATCATACACCGACTTTAACAGTGTCGCCACAAAACTGCACACATTCGACAGTTTTTGGGATATTATTCTGTTCTATTAACCCTTTAGAGGTGGCACAGAAACACTCTGAAATTCAAAAGTACGACCTTAGTGTGTTATTGGACATTACAAGACTTTATGACATTTATGAAATTTTTCAAAAACTGTTTATTGTTATATAGAAAGTCAAGGTTAGTGAAGTTACCATATTTGGTTCCTTACCCATCAGTAGCAAAAACAAAAATCCAAGAAGTAAATATAAAAAAAAAAGAAAAGAAAAACACACATAAGGTGAAAAGAACATGTGTTTTTGAACATCAGACCCCCATGTGAGCTGGTCCAGACCCCTGTCCACATCCACATGACCCCTTTGAACATCATTCCTTACATTAGTTCCATTACTGCATGGAACCAAACAAAGCACAGGTGGACCTGACAGACCCTGAATACCACATTGGACCTGACAGACCCTGGAGACCACATTGGACCTGATAGACCCCTGACACCACATTGGACCTGACAGACCCTGAATACCACATTGGACCTGACAGACCCTGGAGACCACATTGGACCTGACAGACCCTGGACACCACATTGGACCTGACAGACCCTGGAGACCACATTGGACCTGACAGACCCTGGAGACCACATTGGACCTGACAGACCCTGGAGACCACATTGGACCTGACAGACCCCTGACACCACGTTGGACCTGACAGACCCTGGACACCACATTGGACCTCAGACTGGGGACTCACTGGAACTGTTACTGTCACTGTTTTGGAATGGATGTGGAAATGACCAAACAGCCTGCTCTATTCATATTTTATGTCTGGTAAAGGTTCATGCTGTCTTCCACATATAACTATTGTAGGTAATTCATTTATCGGACAGGAGTAGTTTTATGTCTGTCTATTTTTTTTTTTTTTTTTTTAATTCTACTTAGCTGTTTATCTTACCTTTGTAAAATTGTATATTCTATTTCCCTATCTTATTTTACATTTTTGTAATCTTATATTCCCTCTAATCTTGTTTTCTGAAGTATTGGTGTGTTATTAATATTGTTGCACTGACTATTCTATTCTATTGTACTCTATTCTATTTTACATATAATTTTTATTCAAGACAGGAAATACAATATATGATACATTTTAGATACAAAATGTTGAATTGTTTTTCTTAGTTTAACCAGTTGAATCCCTCCCTCCCATCCTTCCCACAAACATACAAACTACCACAAAAACAAACAAACAAAAGAGACACTATATACAATAAAGGACACTTTCACACATTATTTCTAGTTTACAGGGTATATGATGCTGTGGGAGGGGGTTGAACATAAATACAAAATGAAGGGGTCCCATAATTTATGGAACTCTCTAACTGATGCTCTGGTGAAATAAAATAATATATAAAAATTCTATAACGGCTAAAATGTGCTTAGAGGTCTTATTTCTGTCTTTGTGCATAAGAAATCAATCTAAGTGAATCCCCAAAGGAACTTTGTGTTGGTAAATGCAAGTTCTGCAAATTTACAGGATTTCAGTTCTGTTCAACATGTTGATGGTCATATGAACTATGTTTTCAGCTCAAAAATGTCCAATTTCATCACAATTAATGCTATATTTTCATGTCACAAATGGCCAAGTTATATTTTAACTGAATTTACCTGAAAAACAAATATTCTATTCTTTTAGATTCCCCAGTTTTTCTTACAAGATTCTCTCCTACATATCACATGTTTTATTTTTACAGGTTGAATCTGGAGTATGGTGCTGATCCATCCTGCTTATGTTACGCCAATACATACATGAAGAATGTCACACGTCACTTTTTAAATCAACAGTTTTCTAATAATAAGCATTTTTATTAAGAAATAACAATTCTATATTGTTATTTACTCTTTAGTCTGATGATAAACTATACAATAAATAATTCTGATCCTAGTTTTTGCACAGGGATCATTAGTGTAAACGGTGACATGGCTGCTGAGCATCAGTATGATGGGATCTGTAACAACCATGTCACATCCGTCCACTGACACATTGTGTTTTTGTGTCAGCTGTTATTGTTTTAGATCCACAATACTAACATTTATGAAAAAGAGGAGAGTTAGCAACAGTAAGTATAGAAGTTTATTACTAATAAAGTACTGGTACTGACCAGAGCATCATGGGTAATGTCACGTCCGTCCACCAGCAAAAGTTTTCACATACACGTGCTATTCAAAATCCAATATTTCTGAAAATAGAGCTTCCACTGTCAAATAATATCAGTAGTCTGTGCACAAATGGATTAGCATTATTTCAACACAGTTCTATGCATTTCTTACAACTTTTTTTTTTTTTTTTGACAAAAATGGCCACTCATTTGACCCCCTAAATACATTTTAGCTGAAATATAAATAAGGTGGGTCAAACAGACAGAAGACCAGAACATGTCCTTTAGTTCTCGTTTCTCTTGGAGATATTCAGATATGTTTATTAGTTTTGTTAAATATAACTTTCTCCAGTTCCTCCAACACATGTCAGAGGCACATTCACAGTAAAATAAGTACAAATTTATTTCTGGTTTCTCATTTTTACAGAAGGTACAGTTTGCATCAATATCAGTAAATCTGCAGAAGACGGACCTGCAGGGGTTGATGGGACGGAAAATCTGAAATGAATTTATCTGATTTTATTGGAGATACAACATTGAAAAGGATTAAACATCAACAGACGTTTTCTTACTTTTTTTTTTTTTTTTTTTGGACAAAAACGGTCACTCATTTGACCCCCTAAGTAAATTTTAGCCGATAATAATAAATAAAAATTCCATAATTCAAAATAAATAAAAAATTCCACTCTATTCTATTTATATACTTGCATGTGTATTTTCGTGCCTACTTTAGGATTATTTATCTCTACAGTATTCCATTTCTCTGCTGCTCCTTATTTATTTATTTTCTATCTCATGGCTCTTCTTGGCTCAGTCTCCTTCCTCTGCTTTTATGCCTCATATGCAGGTGTTAGTTTATTCCATCTTAGAGGAGGCGTGTTTTCAGTCTCCTGTGACCTACTAACAGCCTCCCTCTGTGCAGGAGCTTCATCCTGCACATCCTGGATCCTGTGGAGGCTCCAGCAGCATCCCGGGGTTCCCTGCACTCCTCACCCTCTCCTCACCTCCTCATCCCTCCGTGTTGACTGACTGATCTCCATCTGCTCTGATAGTGGAGTCCTGTCAGCGCCACGGCGCGGCGGGGCTCGGTGTGGGCGGGGCTAACGGATCCCCCATCCCCTCCCCTCCCTCCCTCCCTCCCTCCCTCTCCTCCTCCTTCACTGTAAACGCAGCCGAACGCGGACACTGTTACCGGAGCACATCCGTGTTTTTGGACGGCTTCTCTGGCTCCGGTGCGCGGCTTCCCGCTGCCATGGCGTCCGGGACGGAGGGAAGGTGACGTGGACTGTGTGAAGGCGGTGAGTGGGTCCGCTCTGACGCGTTTATGTCACGGATGAGAAATGAAACCGGCTCGTGCATGTGGTCCAGCCCTCCTGCAGAGGCGCATCCTGCATGTGCGGCGAAATGCACAGAAAGTGCACCAGCAGATGCGTTCAGGTCCGAACTGACTGTGCTGTAAAGGATGGAAATGTCCCATCATGCACCTGTGTTCAGTTCAGTTTACCAGTGGAAGAGTTGGTTTTCTTCTGCATCTCAGAATTAGAAAACAATCCTGGTTTAAACCGAGATTAAACTGTTTTCTAATTGGATGCGGAGGCTTTTTGGCTAATCACAGCCTCCATAAGCGCATTGGAGCAGGATTCCACGGAAACAATCTGATCTGTGCCCGTGGTTTCATTTCACTGCGTGTGACATTAATGCCATGTTTAAAAAAATAACCCTAAGTTTGTGCGCGTCCACAGACACGCAGGCAGATGTAACTCAGACGCATCCTTTAACTTCAGCTCTTCTCAGGGATGCTGTGGAATGAACCCGCCGTGGGAGGAAGGCTCAGCGTCACGCGCCGTGGGGGGGTGACGGACCATGGAGTTCCTTCCTGCAGATGAGGGGGGCGCACGGCCCGACCCTCCGCACGCCCTTGACCGGGTTCCCGGCGCGGTGCACGGCCGTAAGTCCTGCGGCTCAACAGGAGGGGGGCTCCCGGGGGACGGAGGCTGTAACCCGGCCCGGAGCTGCCATGGCCGCGGGCATCCGGCACCGAGGACGGGGACGCGCAAAGGAGGCGCCGCGGAGGTTAAAGGCGCGCATCTCAGCGACGACAAAGTCCGAATTTGCTGCGACGAAGAACTGGAAACATCTTTTACCTACATAGATGAGAATGTCAACTTGCGTGTGAGCAGTCCGGAGACCAGTTGTAAAAGTGCGCAAAGGACTGTGCGCAACGGAGAGCCGTGTTCAGAGACGTTACCGGAGCTGTCCTTCATGTCGGAGGACGACCTGTCCTTCGGGGAGGGTCCGGGGACCTCCATAGACTACGGCTTCATAAGTGCGGTCACGTTCCTGGTGACCGGGATCTCCTTGGTCATCATCTCCTACGCCGTGCCCCGGGACGTGGTCGTGGACCGTGACAGCGTGTCCGCGCGCGAGATGGAGAGGCTGGAGATGGAGAGCGCGCGGATCGGCGCTCACCTGGACCGGTGCGTCATAGCGGGTCTGTGCCTGCTGACCCTGGGGGGGGTGGTCCTGTCCACGCTGCTCATGATCTCCATGTGGAAGGGGGAGATGTACCGGAGGAAGGTCATCGCTTATTCCAAACGCTCCGCCAAACTGTACGGATCCATCAGCCTGAAGACCCGCTCCAGCCCCAGCCCCAGCCCCTCCTCTGCGCACCTGTCCGCGGATGAGGAGGAACTGGAGGAAACCCTGACTTAAAACACACGCAAAACACACTTCAATCAAGGAATAAACGCCATTATTATTAGAAAACACTGGAGGTCAGGGGTGGCAAACATGCGGCCCGCGGGCCAAAACCGGTCCACCAAGCGGTCCAATCCGGTCCTTGGATGAATTTATGAAAAACAAAAATATAGTTAACTAGGGTGACCAGGTGCTTATGAGCCACATGTGGGACAAGGAGTGTGTTTGTGTGGGACAAGTAACTGTAATCCTGGAACAAAGTCTAGATTTTTAAACAATGTGCATCTTATTGTCGAGCTTATAAATATGAATAACAACAATTTGATTTGGTTACACACAGTTTGCGTATTTTTTGCACTGGGCATTTATTTTTTGCTTTTTTTTTTGCACAGGTTTCAACAACTTTTTTTTTTACTTGTAAAAACAAAACAAAAAATCTACTTGTAAAAACTCAAAGAAGAAACCTCAAGTTTCAAATATTGTAATTAAATACTTTTAGAAAATCAGCTTTTTTTTATTTGAGTACATGTTCTCAACCCTCAAAGGTAAATTAATCTATGTGCAATAAAACAAAAAGGCAGAACTGACAACATTTTAACAGCTGTTTCCACTTCCAGCCAACCTAAAATGACTTTGACTAAAAACCTTTGTGCATCCAAACACAGAACAGTTAAACATTTAGCATTTCTAACACAGTAATAAAAACAGAATAAGATAAAGTAAATATCCTGTGGAATTTTGTCAAAACACAAATATCCACATACTTAACAAAAGCATACCCAGATAGCAAAATCATTAAGGCTTAAATCTGGCCCAAAACTGGTATGCCATTTTGGCAAAGTTCTGGGTGGATGTATGGCCCAAAATAGGCGAGGCAAAATCAAACCAGAAGGAAGTCAAAATTCACCCAAAACTAACTGTGGACTTCCAAAATATAGCCATAATCATCCCAGAAAAGCCCCAAATCCCCATAATCCAGCCAAAAAGTAGCCAAAACTGACCCAAAAGGAGGCCAAATTTATGTTGATCATGCTTTTAAAATGAAGTGGGGTTTTCTTCTGGGTAGAAATTCTGCTCTTCGCAAAACACTGCTCTTCGCAGTGTTTTGGCTTTACAGAAATATGCCATAACACAACCAAAACACATCCATATATGGAATAAGATGTTGCTGCTCTTTAGTCAATCTTCTGGTTTGCCATAAACATGCCATACCATCCCTATACTTGATCCTGCTCTTTGCCCAGTCTTTTGGTTAACCTTAACTCAGCCATATACTGCTGGTGCCTCCATATCTATTATGGATAACCTTAGTCATACCACAGTTAAGCCTAAAGGTTTTCATAATGCCAAAAGAAAGCCAAGAATTCCAAATGTATGCCATAATACTGCCAAAATATTTACTATCTGGGTATTTTGTCGCCTCAAGTCTCTCAGTTCAAACTCCGAACTTAAAAATACACTGAACAAAAATATAAATGCCCCACTTTTGTTTTTGCTCCCATTTGTCATGAGCTGAACGCAAAGATCTAAAACTTTTTCTATGTACACAAAAGGCCTATTTCTTTCAAATATTGTTCATAAATTTGTCTAAATCTGTGTTAGTGAGCACTTCTCCTTTGTCCTTTCCTGAGATAATCCATCCACCTCAGGTGTGGCATATCAAGATGCTGATTAGACAGCAGGATTATTGCACAGGTGTGACTTAGGCTGGCCACAATAAAAGGCCACTCTAAAATGTGCACTTTTACTGTATTGGGTGGTCCAGGGGGGTCACAAAACCAGTCAGTATTTGGTGTGACCACCATTTTCCTCGCACAGTCTTCTTCATGAATTCTCTGAAACAGCTTTGGAGATGGCTTATGGTAGAGAAATGAACATTCAATTCACAGGCAAAAGCTCTGGTGGAGATTCCTGAAGTCTGCATGCCAATTGCATATTCCCTCAAAACTTGTGACATCTGTGGTATTGTGCTGTGTGATAAAACTGCACATTTTGGAGTGGCCTTTTATTGTGGCCAGCCTAAGGCACACCTGTGCAAAAATCCTGCTGTCTAATCAGCATCTTGATATGCCACACCTGTGAGGTGGATGGATTATCTCAGCAAAGAAGAAGTGTTCACTAACACAAATTTAGACAGATTTGTGAGCAATATTTGAGAGAAATAAACCTTGTGTGTACACAGAAAAAGTTTTAGATCTTTGAGTTCAGCTCATGACAAATGGGAGCAAAAACAAAAGTGGTGTGTTTATATTTTTGTTCAGTGTAGTTAAAGTGAATCTGGATCAAATCTGACCAAACATCACATACATACAGTGTCATACATGTGCAGTGGAGAAATAAGTTGGACATAGTTCGCAGAATACCCTCTGTCAATCATCCCCCAGCGCTTTCACTCATGTATAAACATTTTCCCATTCTTTTATGTAGTTGCATCTTCTTTTTTTGCACAAAGTTTGCATGATTTCTGCCAATATTTGCATGTCGGTGTCTGAGGCTTTTTCCTTTGTTCATTGTGTGTCAGTGGGCGGGGCTCAGGAGGACACAGGTGACAGGCTGATGGACTCCTAACCCCACATGTATGTTGGTTGATTGACAGCGGACACAGCCAATAATGATAGTGCTGTCTCCGCAATAAAATGAAAGTCATGTTTGGAGAAAGACAACTGTCCTGCACTGTGGAGAGACAGAGCCAATCAAATGCCGGACATCATCTAAATTTGCGGGACGTGTAAAAAATGGTCATAATGCTGTGCAGTCCCACACAAAGCAGAACACCTGGTCACCCTACAGTTAACCTCCTCAGACCCAGCTGGGTTTTCTGTCCACATTTGTGAACAAGAGTTTCACAACTTTATACAAAAAAAAACCTGTCCCCCACAAAGGACATTCCATAAAAATTTTAAAAACTGCATCTGAAAAAACTGTTCCATCATGTTTCCAATATAGGCACTTATTTCATACAAAACAAAAAAAGCTTGTACTTTGCTGACATTTCCTGGGTCTTAGGAGGTTAAGATATTAACAGTAAAGGACGTCAAAGTTATTTTAGTTCCGGGGCCACATACAGACCAATGTGATCTCAAGTCAAATACGATCATAATAAACTATAAATTATCACAACTCCAGCTTTTTTTTCTTTTACACTGTAAGTTGAGTTTACTTTAAAAAAAAAAAAAAAAAAGTAACAAGTGGTTCCAGGTACAACAAACCCCACCCCTCGCACTTATTGTAGCTTATTTATTTATTTTGCACATCAGAAAAACAGCAAGAGAAATAAAAAAAAAAACATTCAAACAAGTCACATCATTGTGCAGGAGAGGTTAGAAGCCAAAAAAGGCTTATATGAATACCTCCCTGGAAATGAACAATACACAGAGAAAAAAAAAAGAATAAAAAATATAACTAAAGAAAAAACAATAAAAATGCAAATCACATTACAAATCATCAAATCAAATGATACACAGCCTTACATTTTTTCATGAATTAGAGTCCTTTCAGATGCTTTTTAAATAATAATAAAGAAGGTGTTGATTGAAGTTCAGGTCGTAGATTATTCCACAGATTTGGTCCACCATATTTCAGAGAATACTGACTGACAGAAGTTCGGCAGTACGGACTGGCTAAGAGTCTGGTTTTGACCAACTCTATATGTAAAGTGTCATGAGATAACTTCTGTTGATTTGGTGCTATATAAATAAAATTTGAATTTGATAAGTTTACTTTAAAAAAAAAAAAGTAACAAGTGGTTCCAGGTACAACAAACCCCACCCCTCACATGTATCTTATTTTGGCATCGATCCAGCTGATGTCAACATGTCTATGCATGTGCTGATGTCAACATATCAGTTACCTCTATATATGTGCAAAGAGTGAAGTAAACTGAAACAAAATTGATGTTTTTATAGACATGTGAAATTCCGTCCATTATAAGTAAAAGGGAGAATTTTTTTTTTTTTAATTCATAAAAAATTGGAAGTTTGACCTACTTTTCCCAAAATGTAATCACATCTATTCTGGGTCACTGGTAATCTATAAATCTGATTTAGTATGAAATCAGCCAAAATTTTTGCCGCTAAAGTGTTAACAAACAAAGAAACTGAACCAAAAACAGTACCCCTTGCCTCTGCTTCGGGGGGGCGGGGAAATGATTAATGAACTTTAAGTACATTTAACTTAAAATCTTTTGGAAAATCAACTGCTTTCCATAGTTATTACATTTAAATAATTAAGTTCCATGCACCAAAATCCAACTTGATTTAACTAAAAATATTTAGTACTAATAACTATGTAAAGCAGTTGATATTACAAAAGATTTCAAGTTAAATGTAAATAAGTACATTTTATTTATAGAGTGCTTTTTTCACAGACAGGGAATCAGTTACAATAGAAAACAAAAACAATACAATATAATGCAATGTACTTAAAAAGTTATTCATAATTACTTAATTTAAGGCAACTTCTTTTGTCAATTTTTTAAAGTAAACTGACTTTATCCAGGCTTACATTATGGAAATGTTTATATTTACAAACTATTCTTTTGCAAAAAATGTGAATAACCTGAATTAACCACGTACCACCTGACATTTCTTAAGAAAAATACTTAATTACTTTATGTTTTTTGCTTTTGTAGATCCACCTTGATCTATGTTATGTAAATAATAAACTGAGACATAATATTAAAATTGTACGTATTTTTCTTAAGAAATTTAACGTTGTTCATGTTATTTACATTTTTTAAAGGATAGTTTGTACATGTAAACATTTCCATAATTTAACTTTATTGTTTTTACTCTAAAACATAGAGAAAAGTTTTGTAGTTTTGATATTATTTAGAGGTAATTATGTTATAATTTTACTTGAGCTCATATTAGGTTGTAAATGGCCCCTGAACTGAAGTGAATTTGACCCTCCTGCTGTAGACGATCACTGGACTCTTAAAGATCTGTTTAGACCGGCAAAGTTTGGTTATTCTGTAGAAATACTCTGTAAAAAATGTCTGTAAAAATCACAGGACAACTGTGAAATGTCAACAGTAATGGACCATAAAATGCAAAGTAGTGCTATATCACTGGAGTCGAAACATTGATTTACCTTAAATCAACAAACCACTCACAACTTTACTTGGTTACTGTCATGATATGTGGAAAACTACAGTGAAGTTCTGGCAACCACAGCTGCCAGTATTTTACTGTAAATGTCAGATTTTGTTCTTTTTTTACAGTGTGAACAAAAGCATCACTGTTTATCCACAGGACAGAGTTCTACTGCAAACTGAGCAATAGCCAATAAAATAAAATATGATGTGGTATCTTTAAAATGTTTTCAGATGATTCAGAGCAGCATCGTACGACAGCGTATCAGGGCCACATAAGAAAATAAAAACATTGTCACTATGAGAATAACATCATAAAATATTGAGATAAAACCCGTAATTTTATGAGAATAAAGCCGAATACAAAAAGAGTCATAATTTTATGAATGAAGTCCTAATATTCTGAGAAAAAAGCAATACTATGAGAATACAGTTGTAGTTTTTAAAAAAAATTTAAAAAAAAAAACAAAAAACTTCATTTAAAGAAAATAATGCCGTACTTTATGAGATTAATGTCATTATATTTTGAGAATAAAGCCATATTACGAGAACATAATTTAAAAACAGGTGTGAAAAACATCGTAATTTACAAGAATACAGTCGTACCCATTGGTCTTGTAGTGTATGACTTAGAACATTTTGTGAGGTTCTACTTTCATTTGGGGTTTACGCACAAAGCCCAGACACTGAGCCTATTAGCCCCGCCCACCATCAACACATTAGTCATCCACTCCATCAGAAGTGAAAGTTGATGCTTCGTTTGTTGTGTTCGCTCCAACTGGAAACTCTGTCATAAACAAGGTTTAAGGCTTACAATTTATAAATTATGACTTTTCATCGCACTATTGAGAATTTATTTTCTAAATATTATGACTTTAATCCTATAAAAGTATGACATTTTTGATCAATTGTTTTTTTTTTAAACTATGACTTTATTCTCATAATATTATGGCTTTATTCTCGAAATATTATGACTTCAATCTCATAAAAGTACAACACTATTTTCATAAAATTATGAGGTTTAAAAAAAAAAGCTACAACTTTATTTTCATATTATGGCTTTATTCTCAAAATATTAAAACTTTAATCTCATAAAAATACTATATTTTTTCATTAAAATATGAGGTTTGTTGTTTTTTTTTAATTACGACTTGACTCTCATAATATTATGGCTTCATTCTCGAAATATTATGACTTTTATCTCATAAAAGTACGACACTATTTTCGTAAAATTATCAGGTTTAAAAAAAACTACAACTTTATTCTCATAATATTATGGCATTATTCATGAAATATTATGACTTAAATCTCATAATAGTACAAAAATTTTTTGTTAAATTATGAGGTTCGTTATTTTGTTTTTAAATTACAACTTTATTCTCATAATATTATGGCTTTAATCTCAAAATATTACGACTATAATCTCATAAAAGTATGACACTATTTTCATTAACTATGAGGTTTAAAAAAACAACTTTATTCTCAAAATATGGCTTTATTCTCTAAATATTATGACTTTAATTTCGTAAAATTATGACTCTTTTTGTATTCGACTTTATTCTCATAAATTTAAGTGTTTTGTCTCGATATTTTACGACTTTACTCTTGTAGTGACAAGTGTTTTTTCCTCCAATGTGGTCCTGAAACGTCGTCCAAACATCGAAACATAAAAGTGAGCAAAGAAAATGGTGTCAAACTGGTACTAGAGTGCAAATCTGTCAGAGCTTTCATTTATTATTGAGGCCATTCATATTTAATGGGAATGTTTCCGACAGCAAAAATTGTGCACAGACACATTTCAGGAAGGAGGGATGAGTATGTGTCCCTGGGGCTGGGTGGGGGTGGGGGGGTTAAAGCTGTCCCTGTTTGATGCAGGGGAGGCAGCCCAGTGGTCCACGTGCTGATATCCAGTGACAGTCGGTCTGTGCTGCAGTGCTGAGGTCAGAGTCAGCCACATCAGCCTCATGTGTCCACGTCGCTTTGATGCAGGGTTCGTACGGGTGACCGGGAAACCTTGAAGAGGCTTGAATGTCAATGGTGTGTTTTCAAGGTCTGAAAAGTGCTTGAATTTTAGTTGAACCCATAAAGACCCAGTGGTACTTTTGCGTCAGTTCCCAAAAATAATTTTTCTCGAAATTGAACCTTTTTTAAGCAATTTATCACCATTTATTATAATATTACCCTCTTTAGTTTGAGTTTTTTTCAGTGTAAATCATGTATTTTCCTATATTTCATTGACTAATCACGTAGATGTTCATAAAAGCTCAGAGTAAATTTAAAGGTAATTAGATCAAAACAGAGGAAACTGAAGAAACAGGGATTTTTTCACTTAAATCTCTCATTAACTGAACATAAACCTAGTGTGTCCATCCACTGTCATTGATCCAAGTCCATGGGTTTTACTGGTGAATTAATGTTGTAGAAGATGACGGTGTTTCCACGGTAACTACAGAGCCTCTGAACGTCCAAATGGGTCATATCTGATGACCATGAAAAGATGAAGAACTGTATTTTACACCAATTATTTACATGTATTGACAGATTTAAAAGGATCAGAAGGTATTAAACATTTTTTATTGGTAGACGATTTTGGGTCTTTATGGGTCAATTTCTAAACTTTTTGCTCTTATGAAACATCATTTTAGATCTTTATAGCATAATATAATGTACATCATTGTGATAAAAAGGGACTAAAATAATCGTGAGTATATGTATTCCTGTAGGTATGTATTCAACCCCGGTGATGAAGTGAAAATGACCCTTAAAAGTGCTTGAATGTGGCCTTGAAAAATGTGTACGGACCCTGTTGATGGTTGTACGTGGCTGACACAAACCCTCCTCCACTGGCTTCTTATCCTCTCATCCTCCTCTTCGTCTTCAGTTCTTCTCCCCAGGGAGGATCGGCTCCTTCCTGCAGTAATCCCGTGCCCTCTTCAACCTATGTACAACATATCAGGTGTATTTACATGGTGCAGCGGTTGGATAATAAGTGTGTGGGAAGGGGAAGGGAATGACCACAGCCCCAGTGCATGTGACATTTCAAGGTTGATGACTCTTCCTTTTCTGCACTATTTCCACATGTGGACAGACTTAAGAACACCTAATCACACATCAAAGCCTTGCCCTACTTCCAAATCCTTAAGCCGTCACCACTTCACAGACATAATTACCTTCCCCAAAGTAAGGTAACATTCTTTTAAACGCTTCCATTTGATGTTATCGCTGTGATTTGCCAACTAAAATATTGAAAGAAGTGGTTTTTCCATTGGTCTGTGTCACGTTCAGGTGCTCTCTGTACAATCCGTTAACTGCATGACTACAATCAGACTGATGTTGGGGTACAGTCAAACATCTGCATCACAGGGAAACGTGATATCATGAACTGCGTACAGATAACACGCCACTTTTAATTGGCATGCTATCTGTACAGGGTGGGGAAGCAAAATTTACAATGAACATTTAGTTGTTTTTTCTCAGCAGGCACTACGTCAATTGTTTTGAAACCAAACATATATTGATGTCATAATCATACCTAACACTATTATCCATACCTTTTCAGAAACTTTTGCCCATATGAGTAATCAGGAAAGCAAACATCAAAGAGTGTGTGATTTGCCGAATGCACTCGTCACACCAAATGAGATTTCAAAAATAGTTGGAGTGTCCATAAAGACTGTTTATAATGGAAAGAAGAGAATGACTATGAGCAAAACTATTACGAGAAAGTCTGGAAGTGGAGGAAGCAACAAAAAATGTACCAAAGCTTTTATTAAAGCTCTCAAATCCAAAATCCTGAAGGATCCAACCAAATCCATGAGAAAAATGGCAATTGAACTTGAGCTAGACAACAAGACCGTTAGAAATGCAGTAAAATATGATTTGAAGTTAAAATCTTACACAAGAACACCAAAACACTTGTTGACAACAGCAACAAATCCAACTTTAGCAATTTTTGGGAATCATGTTTATGGCCGCCTTCTAGCCCAGATCTAAACCCTCTGGATTCTGCTATTTGGGGCATTTTAGAACATACTACCAATAGAACATCACACTGCAATGTCAACTTTCTTAAAGATACTATTAAAGAAGAATGGGAGAAGTTGTCACCCGAATATTTGAGGAACACTTGCACAAGTTTCAGGAAGCATGTGAAGGCAGTTATTGAGAAAGAAGGAGGACACATAGAATAAAAACATTTTCTATTATGTCAGTTTTCTTGTGGCAAATAAATTCTCATGACTTTCAATAAACTAATTGGTCATACACTGTCTTTCAATCCCTGCCTCAAAATATTGTAAATTTTGCTTCCTCACCCTGTATGCATTACACTGGTCTACAATTTTTTAGAAATGATTTGCTTCAGAGATTAAATGTGCTAAATGTTACGTATTTTAATAAGATTAATTGGAAAATAAATGTCAAAAGTGCCGGTTTGCTGATGTTTTCAAGGTATATGATTAAGTGTTATTACACATATATATTGGTTTATGTACATTTATATAATAGTTTTATAAATCTTCCACTAAATAGAACCTGTAAAGTGAATGTATTCTAATGTGCAGACAGTGTTTTGAAGTAGATCTTGTAGCTCTGAGACAAATATTCCTTTTGAGTCAAACCCATTCTCTTGTTAATTCTTGAATTTCACATTTTGACCCCAGGCTGTATCTTGGAAAGTTCAGCCAACCAGCATTTTTTACTTGATTTTTCTTTATCAGTGACTCTCATGTGGTAAAATTTCATTACTTTTATTCTGGAAGCATTTTCCTTGTAGACCAGTGTTATAAGCTTTCAGCATGTATATTTATGCCACGTAAAATAACAGGCCATTAGCACAATTAGCAGCTAGCGCAATTAGCGATTAGGGTTAGTGACTAGTGGTGAGTGCGATTAGTGGCTAGCACAATGACACACCATCAAATGGCATTAAATAACACGCAAAAGGATGAAAATGCGTACATATAGCACACCAGAGGCAATAACCTGGTATCGCATACAACACGATTTCATGAGATCAGTCTGCACTGGGAAAAGGAGCACAAATAATAAGTAGAAAAGCACTCGGAGAGCACAGACCTCTGCCAAAGCAGATCAGTCCCCCACTCCCCATCCCCCCCACGTGATCACCAGCAAAATTTCACCATTTGTTCCTTGTGCCAAAATCAACATTTCCTGAAAATTTCATCAAAATCCTTCCATAACTTTTTGAGTTATCTTTCTAACAGACAAACAAACAAAGAAACAAACAGACAAACCCAGATGAAAACATAACCTCCTTGGCCGAGGTAATAATAAGACACATGAGTAGAAACACTAATCGCTTCTCTATTGGACATATGCGCAAAACTTTACCGATATTTACTAAATATCAAAAAAACTGAAGTACGTAATGTCAGTTTTTCCATTAAATCACAAATGCGATGATTTGTTTATTTATTATTGAGATGTCAGGAAGAATAATAATGGATTAAATTTATATAGCGCTTTTCTATGAACACATACTTAAAGCACGCAGTGGACTTCAGAAGTCATTTCATAAACACCAACATAAATATCTGTTTTGAATCTAGAATGCTCGTTACCGTTCTATCCAGTACGAAATTAAAAGATGATTGGGTTTCTTCATGTCCACACATACCGCGCCATGTTTGTTTTAAAACTCTTCTTCTTTGCTTGTTGTAATATCCTTTTTTTTCAACGTGATGTCATGACTCGTGTAAGTATAGAGGCCACTTTTAATTGGTGTGTTATCTGTGTGCATTATAAGCTTTCTACCGTGTCAAATACCACACACTGAGGGTTAGGGTTAAGGTTAGGCTGGGGCGCCGCTAGCAGTTGTGGGCTCCATGAAAGGTAAACGTTGTAGGCCCTTCATAAAATACAGTATATTGTAAATTTGTCAGAGCCGGGGGGGGGGGGGGGGGGGGGTTCGTACGTGGGGTAGGGGCAGCAGTTGCATACATGGGGGTGCGGTCCATAAATAATGTATCTAACGCTGGTGTGAAGCAAAAATGAAACTTAATACGCTGTCAATGTCTGACTCCCGGCCTCTATGCCTCTATTATACGACAGACCTTACTCAAAATTGTCACAACTTCTAACCTGTATTCAGGACAAGCAGCTGACGTCACTGGTCATGTGATTGTTGTGTACACCGCCATATTGGTAGGCACACTATCTGGATCCAGAAAGTCAGAACTGTTGCTTTATATTATGTTTTTCTTTGGACTTGTGTTTGCGTGTTTTGTTATTTGCGAATATGTCTGCTTGCGATAAAGGCACCATTGTCCTGGCCGATATTGCCAGAGCCCTTGATAGCACCTCCAAGGTTCGTTATGTGGAAAAGATAAGATCTGTTGCCATGGACCCCTACAGCTTGACCTTGGATAAACTCTATGCTATTGTCAGTGCTCAGAAGTATCCGGCAGTTAGCTACCCAGATATTTACAACTATCTGGTATATAATCCATCTCCCTACATAGGATCAGAGATGAAAGCATTTAAGAGTCCAGATGCATATAATTATTTTACATCTGGACTAGTGTGGCAACTGATGGTTGCCTCACAAACATCTAAAAATAAGCCCAAACCAAGAACAGTAGGAAGTGGGGGTAGGGTGCCTATGGTATATGTTAATTTAACTAAATACTGGTAACGTCTATGTAGCCATAAACTAATTTGTGTTTTAATGCATTCACTTACCCTCAATAAAATGGTCGCTGCATACTCAGCTGGTGCTGGATGGTTGCCAGCCTTCGCGTTTTATGGCTTCCATCCACAGCCCCCTCCGTTCCGGATCCTTCGGAAATCTATAGAAGGATTTACTGATGTTTTTTTTCTTGCCGATTATTGCAACCAACCGCAACACATGGTTATTATGATCACACTGCTTAAAGATTTATGTTATTGTAGATCTACACAGGAGAAAGATAAATATCACCAACAATGGGCAATTGTACAATCCAAGGAAAGCTTGCCTACCAATATGGCGTCATAAACAGCAAACCACGTGATCATGTGACATATGTGCAAAACCTGAATACACTGGACCCCCTCCAGTGCTCTATGGGTCCCCCCACAAATGCTGGGCCCCATGAATCTGTTTACCCCCCCTTTACGACACCCCAGCGGTTAGGGTTATGTGAACAGAAGATCTTGGCGTAAATTGACACACGATCAAATGGTGTTAAATAACACGCGAAAGCACGAAAATGCGTACGTATAGCAAGCCAAATGCCATACGAACTGACGTTACATACAATGCCGTTTCATGAGTCTTGTTTTTTTTTTTTGTTCATGTGACTCTAGTTGCGCAAAAAGGTCTTTACATTGCAGTTTTGTGTGATATACCAATTTCACTACATCCGAAAAACCACCTCTTGCAAGCACAAAAACATTTACCGTAATTTCCAGTCTATATGCCCCTACTGTTTTTTTACATACGCTGTGAACCCGCGGCTCAAAAATAATGCAGCTAATTTATATTTTCTGGGCTAACAATGGATCTGGCTGTCGAAGAAGGAAATAAAGCTGCTGCACATAAGTTTGGCATCAATGAAATGATTGGGAGACATTGGAGACGTGGTAGGTGTGGTTTATAGTCCGGAAAATGCAGTAATCAAAAAACGAGAGTTTGGGCGAAATTGTCGTTTTTCCATTAGGTACATTTTCATGCATAAGTTATATTCGCACAATTTGAGGGTCAATGGAAAAGCGACCAGTGAATCAGCACTTAGGAGAAGATGTTTTTTTATGGTCGATCTTGGCCTAAATTTGAAGAATAGTCCAATATGAAAACATCTTTCTGCTGCTTCTGTCCAAATATGACAGGATTTATGCAGGCATGCAGAAGAGAAGAAAGAGTCTGTTGAATATAAGCCATTGTTTGGCTTCGGCTACCCCGTAAGGCTCATAAATCATGCATGAACACTGGAATTTAGTCTTATTTGCATATAGTAAAAAAAGAACAGAACATGGCACTTCACTACACAAGCACTAATGATTCTTATGCGGTGAAATTCTCATACCTTTGTCTCCGTTCCTTCCTTTTTCATATGGGGTGACCCTATTTCGTGTTTTACATCGAAAACGACATGAGTCAGGCTGTATTAATCAGATGTGTAAGCTGATTAGTCGACGGTAAACAGCCCCAGGCCAGACCATGGCAGTGTTTTCATTCAGCTGCTTCTGCCATGACAGTAAATCCTAAACGCCAGTCACTTCACAGCCACATGAACCATTAGAGGAGGAGGAGGGGAGGGGGGGCTGGAGGTGATCAGGTGGAAGCATGGGGGTGTAAACCTGGGATGGGCTGCAGCTGACGGGTGGATGAAGGCTCCTGAAAAACAACCATTAGCTTCAAACGGCAGTAAAAGGCCCAAATGAAGAGATTTCCAGGAGAGGTAATAAAAATTAATGATCCAAACGAGGCGAAGTCGTCCTCTTCTGTTCACAGAAGCTGTAAATCCACTTCCACTATCACAGACATTAATGCAGGTGAGTATTTAGCGAATGTTCCTGTTGTTGTTGGTGTCAGAAACAAGGTACGACACCTCAGTTCGCATTTCACTCATTTCTTCTCTCCTCTCCCTTTTTCTCTAATTAGTTACTTTTCCATTGGACATCTGTGCAAAACTTTACCCATATTTATTAAATGTCGAAAAAACAGAAGTGCGTAATGTCGGTTTATCCATTAAATCACAAATGCGATGATTTGTTTATTTATTAACGTGAAGCATGACGTGAAGTAATTCCATAAACATGGCGACAACTGTAAATATGGTGTTGATTTACAGACATATTCATTATTATTATATATTACTCCTCTATCTCCTACTAAATTCTAAAATGATTCCGTTTCCTGGTGTGTCCACACATACCACCACGTTTGTTTTAAAACTCTTCTTCTTCTCTTGTTGTAACATCCGTCAACATCCGTTTGTTTTGGGGTTTTTTTTGTTCACATGACTCTAGTTGCCCAAAAAAGGTCTTTCCATTGCAGTTTTGCAGGATATACCAATTTTGCTACACCTGAAAAACCTCCTCCTCCAAGCACAAAAACTAATCAAAAAATGAGTTTTGGCAAAATTGTTTTTCCATTTGGCAAATTTTTATGCACAAGTTATATTCACACAGTTTTAGGGTCAACAGAAAAGTGACTAATGACATTTTCCAGTCAACTTAACCTTTTTCAGCTTTTAAGACCTGCCAATGACAGTATCACTGACACTTTAATGTGTGTGTGATGTTTGTAGGCAAATAACGTTCCGGTATCCAGGTGAACATATTATACACACTTTGCACTTCATGGTATGAAAGGTCCTATTGTTTTTCACAATTTGTTTTAAGTCAGAATTCAAAAGTTGTTCATTTTTGCATAATTTTTTTAAAATTTTGACCCATCCACTAAAACCAGCAGATTATAAACTATGTTAAATTCCTACACTAAGACCCTTCTACCAAGTGAGTAAAGAATGCACACTGACAGATTTTAGCATTTAACATTTGACCTAGAACGAAAAAATAATAATTATACATATTAACCAATGTTGGTGTTAATCACTGATGTATGACAGGATGAAAAAATAAATGAATAAAAAATTATGTAGAGTATTGAGAAAAAAACTGAACACACAAAAAAAAATCATTCTACTAAAAAATTGCGTCAAAAAATATGGTGTGTTTACATTACAAACATGGCATTTAAAGGGTTAAAAATCTAACAGTTATTGAGTATTGGGTGTTTTTGTTTATGACTCAAGTTGATGAAGTACAAAAAAACAAAAAAAAAAATTAGCATTTTTTTTGCTACAGCGCTGTGCAGATTACGCACTTCTGGTGGTTATGAAGGGCCTCTGTGGCTTTGTTCAGACTGCAGGTAAACTTGGCCCAAATCTGATTTTTTTGTCCATATGTGACCTGTATCCGATCTGTTACAGACAGTTTGAACAGCACTAATCTGACCTAGACCACTTTCATATGTGGTCCTAAATCTGATACGGATCTGATATTTTACAATGTGACTTCAGTCTGAACGGCCAGGTCGCATTTATCCGACCTTTACGTCATTGAAATGCGACAAACATCACAATTCTACATCCCTGGAGGAGGAGCAATGGGAAAAACATATTTCCTTCTGTAAACCCAGTGTGTGTCTGCGTGGTCATGTATTCCATCAGGATCTCTTTAGTGCATGTGGGTCACTTCAGGGTCGCATTCAGTTCAGACTCAAAACTGATAGAAGTCGCATTTAATGTGGAACATGAATGAAGACACAAAAAATGGGATTTCACCCATAAATCCAAACTGTGCATTAAGACCTGCTGTGTAAATGGAGCCTCTGAAAGCGGACACTGAAGGGTTAACTGAAGCTCGGTCCTGCAGAGTCACACTCACACTGAGGTGGCATCATCTGTGATGGTGTCACTCGTCACACTCAGAGGATCAGAGAAGCCTGAGGGAAGACATTAACAATGCAGACTTCAAACACACTCCTCTGCAGTGTGTAACAGAACACACTGAAAGGTTTTCTGCATAGACCCCCCCCCCCCAGTGGTTGGCACTGTACTCCAACACCAGGCTCCCCCTCATACAGCCAACCAAATATGTTCAGGGGATTTAATCAGGGATTTGCTTGAAGCGACAGCATTTTACACGCCAAGCTCCAGTGTGTTTCCAGAGGTTTCATACATAAGCTCTTTATCCTGGAGCGGTGCTGTTAAATCAGCCTTATTGATATTTGGTCGGTTCCTCTGCAGGTTGATCCTTCAGGTGAGGCTGAGGAGCAGATGAGCTGCTGCCATCAGCTCATTTCCCACAGGTGTTAGCGCCCCTCCCCCACCCTGTCAATGCTAATGCACTGTGTGTGTGTGTGTGTGTGTGTGTGTTTCCACAGGTGATGTGTGTCACCTTATCTTGACCCGCCCACAGAAGTCCTTTAACACCATAAGTGTCAAAGCGAACATTCAGATGCAGGTAAATGTGGCCCCAATCTGATGTTTTCCCCATTATGTGACCTGTATCTGATCTGTTACAGACAGTTTAAACAGCACTAATCTGACCCAGACCACTTTCATATGTGGTCCTAAATCTGATATGGATCTGATATTTACCACCACCAAGGAGGTTATGTTTTTGCCGGCTTCCATATATATTTCCTTCCGCAAACACAGTGTGTCTGCGTGGTCATGTATTCCATCAGGACTTCTTTAGTGCATGTGGGTCACTTCAGGGTCACGTTCAGTTGAGACTCAAAACTGATAGAAGTCGCATTTAATGTGGAATATGAACAAACACACAAAAAAAATTGGATTTCACCAAAAATCTGAATTGTGCTTTAAGACCTGCTGTCTAAGTAATGTCAAAATGTTTTCATACAGTTTGTTTTCAACTTATGTTTTTTTATATTTCATCAACTTGAGTCATAAAAAAATACCAAATACACAATGATTGTCATGTTTTCAACCTTTTAAGTGCCATGTTTAGATTGTAAAAAAACAAACATTTTTTGATGCAATTTTATGGAGTACATATTTTTCAATATACTACATAAAAATGTAATTACTTATTTTTCATTTTCCCATCCTTACATATGTCAGTGATTAACAGTAACATTGGTTAATCTGTATTATTATATTTTATGCTAGGTCAAATGTTAAATGCTAAAAAGTGTCAATGTGTATTTTTTTTTACTCAATTGGTAGAAGGGTGTTAGTGTAGGAATTTAACATTGGCAGGGCCAGAATATTAAAAAATAATGCAAAAATGAACAACTTTTGAGTTCTGACCAAATACAAATTGTGAAAAATAACAACCTTTAACCCTGTAAAGCCTGAACCATTAAATCAGGGGTCACCAACCCTGGTCCTCGAGGGCTACTATCCTGCATGGTTTAGATGTATCCCTCTTCCAACACACCTGATTAGAATGATAAACCTCACCCAGCTCTGCAGAAGCCTGATAAAAACCATCAGGTGTGCTGGAAGAGGGAAACATCTAAAGCATGCAGGATAGTAGGTCTGTAGGACTGGGGTTGGTGACCCATGCAATAAATCGTTAACAGAAAATTCCAGTTCTTTGAAACTGGAGCCTTTATTGGTCCTTCTGAACAACCCCCAGTTTTATTTATTTATTTTTTTCAAAAATCAATTTCCATGTACGAGTTTCAGTTTTGTATCATATTTGATCCATCAGGTCTCAATGCTCAAATATTATTATTTTTGAACAAACACACACATAATAACTCAAACATGTCTAACAAATTGGTAATTCCTTTTCTAAATTGTCACAGTTCTTTCTCCTTCCTCATTAATGACAGTCTTGTAGTGTCACTGGAAAGGCCTCTGGTGAACAAATTCCTCCCCCTGGTGGATTATCTGTGTATTACATGTATCTAATTATATACATCAGGTTTTTTAGACCGAAAATATCACACTGATCATGTAGAGGGCTTCAAAACTCATGTATCAAATATGATACGTTTAGCGCTACAGGATTAATCACATCACAAGTGCAAAAGTGTGCATAATATGCTCACCTGGATACTGGAAGGTTGACCGCCCACTAACATCACACACACATTTAGGTGTCAGTGTCACTGTCATTGGTTGTTTGTTTTTTTTAAACTTGTCTTGTCCATCATCATAACAGCGAATGGTAGTCTGGCTCCTTTTGGTGCTGAAAAAATTTGCTTTACCAAAGGAAACTTCATAAAGTATATGAGGCTCCCCTTGATATTCTACTGTCTTTATTTTGAGTTTCATTGAACCACATTTCGATGCCAGACCTGACATGAAGGAACAGGGGGAAGGAGAAGAAAAGAGTGAAGGAAGAAGATGGCGAAGACCCTCACAAGAGAACATCTACAATACTAACAAAAACCATGGTGATAATTTTAATAGTAACAAGTCTTCATCTCTAACAACAACTTAAAAAAAGTAAGTTTTATTACATAGAACGTCATGATGTGCGCCATTTGCATACAGTGGCATGTTTGCTGCATTGCATTGTGGGTATTGGGCATGTTGCTTGATTCAGTGTTTTTCTGTGCAGGGGCTCAGTAGGGTTGTGGTGTTGGTGCGAATTTGGGGTTTATGTGTGTATGGTAATGTTTACTGGCCTGGTGTTTTGTATTTTTGTTGAGGTGAAACAGTGAATCTAAATGAATTCACAGCTTTCAAATTTACTCAATAAATATAAGTGTAAACATATTTCTTTGAGTAAACGGAGTAGAGCATAATAAAAAAATTCTTACAGTGCAGTTATTCCTAAGAAAAATGAATATTTATATCTAATTCATTGCACTGATTGAATTCAAATTAATGCACTGATCAATGTAGATGATTATTGCTCAATTATATATCATTGAAATGCAGAATTAAAGAAATTTTTATAAGTACTATTTTCACATCAAGAAGTTTATCTTTTTTGTATCAAGTCAATATTTTTGTTTAGGTTTTAATTAATTCCATTTTGTTTAACGTTCAAATCTACTCATATTAAGTGGATAACTATTAAAGGCTTCATTTAGTTAACATTTACTCAATACCAAACAGTGAAATTTAATTAATAATATTGCTTGTAATGTGTTGCCTTATTTTTATTGAGTAGATATGGGGTATCTTTTTTTTTACAGTGTAGAACCAGAACTGAGTAAACTAGGCAGATGAAAAAAAAGGAAGAAATTACAGTGAAATAAAATAAATAAAATCCATTAAATGAGAGCCAATGGCTGGTTTTAAAGATTAAACAAGGTTAAGTTGACTGGAAACTGTCAATGACAGGAAGAGGAGGAGGAAGAGGAGGGAAGTGCAAAGTGTGCATAATATGCTCACCTGGATACCAGAAGGTTGAATATAGCTACTCCACTAAAAAGTAATTTCAGCATGATCTAGTGTCCAAACTTGGTCTAAATAGGATTTTCTACCCAGAGAAGGATAAAAAAAAAAGTGGAGCCACACAGGGTAAAAGAGGGTAAAGTCATAATGTGGGACTATTTATGGGCTGGGAGTTAATGTGTGCAGTCTATACACGGCTATTTGCATCCAGGCTTGAAGCCAAAAGCACAAAAATCTGTCTTTGTTTTGTCAGTTCGGGTGCGTTCATATCTGAGATGGACCTGTCTGCCCTCCATCTATCAGTGAATACCAAGGGGAAGGGGGGCAAAAAGTTTCCACTTCAATTGATTGCTTTGGAGGGGGAGAGTGAAGCCAAAGTCCTCAGGGATATGACTTCATTCTCCCTCCGCCGCTTCACTCGGAGGGGATATTTTTAGTCGACGTGCATATTGGATTTTTTGGAAAGCTTATTGTATTGTAAAGTCCGCTGCTCAGGATGCATTTGCTCGGCTGTTTTACATTTAAGAAGATCCGTGTTCGTGCCTTTTCCTTATTACAGGACAATGAAGCTTATGAAAAATGCGTCTGCACATGTTTCCTTGCACTATGTTGTTATTTTTAGACGCTGCCTCCCTCCGTGCACTGTCTTGTCCCATTCTTTTTCCTGTCTTGAACTATTTGGAAAGCCTTAGTGGGTCAGCGGTTTTCCGACGAACATACCCTTCTTCTGCCCGTACTGGTGTGTCAGATGGATTTATGTCTCTGGTCAGGCGTGTTCTGCATGGCTGACGTTGAAACGCAGTCCTCAGAAGAAGCGCTTCGTCACCGGTCGACCTCGCCGATGCCTCTTCGCTGCCGGTAATCAGGCCTTCGCCGCAACCAGACATGAGAAGGTCTGCGGAGCCGGTTCCTCTGTTGTACTTGGCACCTTGGAATCACTTTGTCAGATGGATAAACTGTCAGAGCGTTGGCCGCTCCGGTGGACGACAGAGGAAATGAGGTGATGGGTTGGATCAGTCCTACTGTCGAACCACTCCAAACCGCTGCAGGTTCACATCCCTCCGCCAGCCTCGGCCTCTGATCAGCAGGTTTTAATGCAGTGGACGAGGCCGTGGTCCTGTCAGTGAAGGGGTTACACAGTGGCTGCTTTAATCAATCACATCAATCACATATAGCACCAAATCATAACAAAAATTATCTCATGACACATTACATATAATCGGTCGAAACTAAACTCTCAAGCCAATTTACAGAAACCGACAGAATCCAACAGGAGCAAACACCTGGTGACAGTGGACACTTTTCCACTGACATTTATGAGAATACAAAAAGTCATAATTTTTATAAGCTTTTATAAGAATAAAATTGAATACAAGAAGACTCATAATTTTAAAAGAATAAAGCCATAAAATATTGACATAAAACCCATAATTTTATAAGAATGAAGTCGAATACAAAAAGAGTCATGATTTTCTGACAATAGTCATAAAATATTGACATAAAACCCGTAATGTTATGATAAAGTCAAATACAAAAAGTCATGATTTTATGACAATGAAGGTAATTTTATGATAAAGTCAAATACAAAAAGTCATGATTTTATGACAATAAAGGTAATTTTATGATAAAGTCAAATACAAAAAGTCATGATTTTATGACAACAAAGTCATATTAAAGCCACAAGCGGCATCTAAAGGCCCTCGCCACGGGCATGTCCAGTAGAAGTATGTCCATCATTCAGTAGGTGGCGCTCTAGCACCAAATTTCAATGTCTTCTGATGAATGGGTGTAGCCTGGGAGATTGACAACTGATTCAAATTTGAGGCAAATCGGTGTTCGTATGTCCGAATTGATGCAATTTTCGTGAAGGTAAATTTGTAGGGGGCGCTACTGAACAAAGTGGCAATTTCTTTTGATAAATGGGTGAAGGCCTGGGAGATTGACAACTGATTCAAATTTGAGCCAAATTGGTGTTCGTATGTCTAACGTGAAGTAATTTTCGTAAAGGTAAAATTGTAGGGGGCGCTATGGCACCAAATTTAAAATTTTTCTGATAAATGGGTGTAGGCCTGAGAGATAGACGTCTGAGTCAAATTTGAGCCAAATCTGTGTCTGTATGTACGAACTGAAGCAATTTTAATAAAAAAAATATTAAAAATTTTTGTAGGGGGCGCTGTAGTGCAAAATTTCAGTTTCTTTTGACAAATAGGTGTAGGCCTGGGAGACAGATGTCTGAGTCAAATTTGAGCCAAATCGGTGTTCGTATGTCTGAACTGATGTCATTTTTGTAAATGTATATTTGTAGGGGGCGCTATAGTGCGAAATTTCAATTTCTTTTAATAAATGGGTGTAGGCCTGGGAGATGGACGTCTGAGTGAAATTTCAGCCAAATCGGTGTTTGTATGTCTAAGCTGAAGCAATTTTTGTGATGGCAAATTTTCAAAAAAACTTCGTAGAGTTTGTAACCTCGTCGCACAAAAACGGTGACACCGATTCAAAAAATTTGATGCCCCATTTCTCTAGATACTGTACACCGATTTTGAGCTCATTTGGCCAAACGGCTTAGTAGGAGATAGATAAAATACAACGTCAGCGAAAACGCTGACTCAGCATTTTGGAAATTTCCATCCAATATGGCCGACAAAGGGTTGGTTTAGGGCCGTGGCCATAATAATATTTTTTGTTTGTCTCCTCATGATGAATCTGTGTACCGATTTTCGTGGCTCTATGACAAACTTTATGTTGGACGCGCTCCCATTGGCGTAATGCATTTCCACTTTTCAAGGTGGCGCTGCCGCAACATTTCTTTACTGACATCTATGAAACCTGTATGTAAATTCCAGTTCTCGCACTTCTGAATTTTGGGCAAAATTTGGTGAGTTTTTGTAAATATTCAGGGGGTCAAATTTGAGCTCAAAGAGCAGGAGAAGAAAAAAAATAAATAAATAAATAAATAAATAAATAAATAAATAAATAAATAAATAAATAAATAAATAAATAAAAAAATAATAATAATAATCTGAGCAAGAACAATATAGCCGTTTCCGTGGCAACCACATATTTGGCCTTATGTGAAAGCTCTCGAGGTCCCCCACATGTCTGTGGCGTCAGATGTCACATGTCGTGCACTTACACACACGTGACTGACCCTGAGTGGGCGTGTCCCATTGACTCCAATTCATTCAGAGCAGGTGTAAATATGCGATTTGTGCACGTCATGTACATCTTCGGAAAGGTCTCAGTGCCGTGAACGTGAATATGTGTGAGAGTGGCGACAGTGGCGAAAGGCGACCGCATCACTGGCGATTTCGTCCCCATGTGCCCACTGCAGACTCAATAGGCCCTGCGCCGGCTTTACTCGGCTCGGGCCTAAAAATATTGACATGAAACCCGCAATTTTATAACGTCGAATACCAAAAGAGTCACGATTTTACGAGAATAAACTCATAAAATATTGACATAAAACCCGTAATGTTATAAGAGCGAAGTCTAATACAAAAAGTCATGATTTTCCGACAATAGTCATAAAATATTGACATAAAACCTGTATTTTTATAAGAATAAAGTCGAATACAAGAAGAGTCATAATTTTACAAGAATAAAGCCGTAACATATTGACATAAAACCCATAATTTTATTAGAATAAAGTCAGATACAAAAAGAGTCATGATTTTATGAAAAAGTCGTAAAATATTGCCATAAAATCCGTAATTTTATAAGAATAAAGTTGAATACAAAAAGAGTTACGATTTTCCGACAAGGTCGTAAAATTTTGACATATAACCTATAATTTTATAATAAAGTCGAATACAAAAAGAGTTATAATTTTATGAAAATAAAGTCGTAATATTATGACAATAAAGTCGTAGTTTAAAAAAAAACTCACAATTTAACAAAAATAATGTCGTACTTTTATTAAAGTTGTCATATTTCGAGAAGACAAATTAGTTAATGATGTATTTTTGCTGAAAAAGTCTCTTTTTTTTCACTTTTCTCAGTTTTTGACATAATAACCTTCATCTTTAGTCTGAGTTTTTATGAACATCCACATGATCAGTGAATTAAATGTAGGAAAATACACAAATTAATTTACAGAATGAAGTCGTACCCACTCATCGTATAACGGAGAACTTGAAACATTTTGTGAGGTTCTGCTTTCAATTTGGAGTTTACACACAAAGGCCAAATACTGAGCCTAATAGCCCTCTTCCATTGACCCTCAAATTGTGTGAATATAACTTGCACATTAAAATTTGCCAAATGGAAAAACGACAATCTCAACAAAACTCTCGTTTTTTGATGATAAGTTTTTGCGCTTGCAAGAGGTTGTTTTTCAAGCATAGTGAAATTGGTATATCGCACAAATCAGCAATGGAAAGACGTTTTTGTGCAACTAGAGTCACGTGAATTAAAAAAAAAAATGCATGTTGATGGATGTTACAAGAGAAGGACAATAGGAAACCCAATCATTTTAGAATTTAGTACAAGATAGAGGGGTAACGAGCATTCTAGATTCAAAACAAGAGAAATGTGAGCATTTTCCAAGACCTAGAGGGCGCTATGAGACAAATATGAATATATTTGTAAATAAATGTGATATTTACGTTTGTCATCATGTTTACGGAATGACTTCTCCTAACATCTCGCAATAACTAATAAACACATCATCACATTTGTGATTTAATAGAAAAACTGACATTGTGCACTTCTGTTTTTTTTTAGTAAATATCTGTAAAGTTTTGCGCAGATGTCCAATGGAAAAGCAACAAGAAAAGCACTCGGAGAGTGAGGTCCTCCGCCAAGGCAGATCAGCCCCCCACCCCGATCATCACCAAAATTTAATCATTTGTTCCTTGTGTCAGTATCAACATTTCCTGAAACTGTCATCCAAATCCGTCCATAACTTTTTGAGTTATCTTGCTAACAAACAAACAAACACACAAAGCAAAGTGATCACAATACCTCCTGGCGAAGGTAACTAGCGGTGAGGAAAAGCATCCTTTTAACAGCAGAAACCTGGAGATGACTCCCACTTCTGGAAGATGATTGTCTGCTTAGGGTTAAAGAGACAGGGTAAAGGAAGACAGAAAGAGAGAGAGAGAGATGGGGGGGAGTAAGGAGAGACACATGGATACACAGCAAACTAATCTAGAACTGTTAACAAGTAGAACAGCTGGTTTTAATATAATTACAAAGAACTAAAACAAATGTACATAACTGTTAATGCTACTACTACAAATACAAGCGTTAACAGTGAATATACAACTACTGTAACAGCTAGTACTAATACTATAAACCTGTACCATCTATGGAACCATATAATAAACACTATCACAACCATATGTATAAATGAGTGACGATGATGATGATGATGAAGGCAGGACCACAGCAGCAGGTCCAGAGATGATCCAGGGAAAACCTGTGAGGCCATAACACTTCTGTACTTATGTAACAGTACCACTACAGTCATATTTTCATGGAGCTTAAGGCCTCCTCAGACGTATGGTGCAACCCCCCCACCCCACCCCACCCCCCGCTCCTTCACCTCCTGATCACCTCTGTGTTTAGCTCCTTCTGTTGTAAATCACACAGTCATGCTGGGCTCCATTGATTTAATTTGTATCAAATTGCTAATGCAGTTATTCGTCATGCGCGGCCTCCCGTGTATGCTTGTTTCCCCCCATTATGCCTATGCATTTACCTCTAATTACAGTAAATAATGATAGCTCGCTGCAGTAAATAAGTGGACCAGAGAACGGCCTTTACAAAGACACGACCGAGCCAAGAAAACAGCTTGAGCATCTCCTCCTACAACATCTGAGCAGCCTGAGCAATTTAACAACTTTTTTCTCCAGCCATTTCTTCAACTATTTTAAGTGGACAAAGACATAAGAGGCCGTTCTCCCGGGTTCCACTCAGCCCCCCCTAGCCAGGTTTGCTTGGACCTTTACATGTAATAAAGGAATGAGGAAACTGCCATGACCACAGTTCAGTTCACATTTATTTACAAATCATTTACAATACGTGTGCAACTTGTATTCATAATTTACAGCAAGATATGATTTTGAAACTAGAAAAGCACTCGGAGGGTGGAGACATCCACCAAGGCAGGTCAGTCCTCCCCACCCCCACCCGATCACAACCAAAACAAAATCATTTGTTCCTTGTGCCAGTATCAACATTCTGTGAAAATTTCATCAAAATTTGTTGCTTTGTAAATATCTTATTCGTTGTTGTTCATTTATTTACATACTTTGTCTATTTTTCTAGATTTTGTTGGTTTATTATTCACTTTGGTTGATTTCATTGATCACTTTGGCTGTTTTTGTTCATTTAGTTGCTTTTTTTCTTCTTCTTTTTTAGACCGTGTAACTGCTTTATGGAGTTCAACAGGTGTCAAAAAGCAGTTGGACTGATTTAGAACAAAAAAAAAGAGCCCACACCCAAAACTACTGGGCCCAAATTCAAATCCTTGTTGTTTTTCAGTGTGTTCCATTTCACAGTTGATGTTCAACGTCCTAAATCTAAAATATGATATTTATGTTGGTCACCATGTTTATGGAATGAGTTCTCATGACATCTCACAATAATAAATAAACAAATCATCACATTTGTGATTTTATGGTAAAAACAACATTGCATACTTCTGTTTTTTCAACTTTTAGTCAATATACAACTGAACATTTTAGGTAATGGGCTCCAAGTTTGGACATATTTTCTGTCTGGACTACAACCACTGCTGCTGACAAACAATTATGTCAAACTGGAGAAATGTTGGTCTGGTGTCTGGACCTTATTATGTGCAAATGTCATAATGTAACTACTTATAGATCTAACAAATTAAGAAGGAATTGAAATGCTGTGATGTTCTGTATTTGTGTAACCTGTCTGATGTAAATGTAGTGGGAAACGCCATATACCTGGTTAGGGTACTTTTAGTGGCTGCAATTAAAGTATTACAAGAAACTGGGGAAAGATAGAACCACCAACAAAGGACCAATGGATCACAATTAGGGATGCACCAATACCGATACCAGTATCGGCTCCGATACTCAGTGTGTGTACTCATATTCGTACTAGTAAAAGTAATTCGATACAAATGCACATATACCACTTATGGCCGTGTGACATTCACAATTCAGTGCAGCAGGTGGTGGAATAATGTGTGCGGAGTGTGAAGAGTGTGGAGATTTAACTAAATAAATGACAATAAAAGTAACGCTGACTGTAAGTAACAAACACACAACCAGATACGGACGCAACGTTCTGTCCGTCCTCTGAGTACATTCCTCCATTCTCTGAGTACATTTTCCAGGTGCTGGTGAATGCATACCCAGACAGAGAATACCACCAGGAGTACGGAGCGGTGTGGACCGCCGCCAGCGGAAGTGAAAACGAAACTTATCACTCATTTCTCTTTCCTCTTCCTGCTGAAGCTAAGCTGTTAAACCTTACCAGCGGAAACACTGCAATATTAGTATCACATTAGTGTTGCCTCTGTCGTCTCCATGTTTGTTATTATTGACTTTCTTCTTCTCAAAAAATTTTACTCTTCTTCGTGGTATTTGTCCAGTATGGTTAATTCAGAGTGGCGCCCCCTGGTGGATTAATTGACAAATGCTCATTCCAACACATTAAATGTCAGTGGCAGCACTTTGTTCCAGTCAGACTAACAACAATGACAATAAAGCACATTTACAAAAGGAACTAAGAACTGGAATGGGATTATTAAGTACTTGTATCAATACTCGGTATCGCCAAGTACTCAAATGTAAGTACTCGTACTCGGTCTGGAAAAAAATGGTATCAGTGCATCCCTAATCACAATTATTGAAGGACTATATACAATGGAAAAAATAACTCACAAAATGCGACTACAAGAAGCACAAATGGACAAAAAAATGGAATAAATGGACTGATTACAGAACCCAGAATAGTGGAAGGACTGAATAATGTGAATGTAATGTAGTGTAGTGAACCCAAGCAAGGTTTGTTTGTTCGCTTTTTGTTGTTTTTGCTGATTACGTGTTCATAAAATTTCAATAAAAACTTACGAGGAAAAAAAAAAGAAGGTATTAAAATAGGTTGTAGAAACCCACTGGATTTTTGCCCAAATGAATATAAAGATAGTTTTGCAGCACCTGGAGGGTTCAAATTCAAACTTTTGGAACTATTAGGGTCCAAATACACAAAGAAATGAACCACAGACTAATAATAAAAGTGGGTTTAGACAAATACAACTCCTTTAACTCAACCATTCTCGTCCTAAAAATGTGTTTTAGGAGTGAATTTCCAATCTGTGCTAACTCGAATATTTCTGGTTCCCAGAGATTTGAACTCATCACCAGACAATCAGCTCTGTTTAGACAAGGATCTGAGCGGTAGACGGTGGACGGACCGGGCCACTGTCAGGTCTTAAGCAGGCGCTGCACAGCTGATTGTCTGCGCTGCATTTCGTTTGCCTCCAGTGTTGTGTTACAGACCAGCATCGCTCTGCTGAGAGATGATCCGGGCTGGTGGAGACAGCCAGCAGGATGTGGACGGAGCAGGATGCTGACGGGGTCAACACACACATGCAACACACACTTACACATCCAACACACACATGCAACCACTGACTTACACTCTCACACATCCAACACACACATGCATGTAAGCACGCCCAGTACTTTTCAGCACAGTTCACTGGCAAAGATAAGATCCATTTTATTGATCCTTTTTGTAAACTGGGTCACCTGAAGCAGAGGGAAATAGGATCTAGAAAAAAAAAAAAGAGCAAAAATAGAAATCCAGGAATTTCAGACACTTCTTAAGCCTCTGAAATGTTTAACTGGGGTTTTTTTTTTATTATTGTTTTTAAAATGATTCAGTGAGCAAAGATAAGATAAAGTAAGATACAGTAAGGTAAAGCAAGGTAAACTAAGATAAGATAAGATATGGTAAAGTAATGTAAAAAAAAAAAAAAAAAAAAAAAGTAAGATATGGTAATGTAAAAAAAAAAAAAAAAAAGGTAAGATATGGTAAAGTATGGTAAAAAAAAAAAAAAAAAAAAGATAAGATATGGTAATGTAAGGTAAGATAAGATACAGTAAGGTAAGGTAAAATAAGATAATATGAGATATAGTAAGTAAGGTACGATAAGATAAGATATTCATTCATTCATTTTTTGAACCCGCTTTATCCTCACTAGGGTCACGGGGGTCGCTTGGAGCCTATCCCAGCTACATAGGGGCGAAGGCGGGGTACACCCTGAACAAGTCGCCAGTTCATCGCAGGGCTGAACATATAGAGACAAACAATCACTCTCACATTCACACCTATGGGCAAGATATGGTATGGATAAGATATGGTAAGGTAAAATAAGATAAGATATGGTAAAGTAAGGTAAGATAAGATATGCTAAAGTAAAGTAAGACAAAATAAAATACAGTAAGGTAAGGTAAAATAAGATAAAACAAGATAAGATATGGTAAAGTAAGGTAAGATAAGATATGCTAAAGTAAAGTAAGACAAAATAAAATACAGTAAGGTAAGGTAAAATAAGATAAAACAAGATAAGATATGGTAAAGTAAGGTAAGATAAGATATGCTGAAGTAAAGTAAAACAAGATAAAATACAGTATGGTACGGTAAAATAAGATAAGATAAGGTAGGGTAAGATAAGATAAAGTAAAGTAAGGTAAGATAATATATGCTAAAGTAAGATAAGACAAAATAAGATAAGATAAGATAAGATAGAAAATCAGATTATCTACTTCACTGGGAAATTGAACAGATTTGGTTCAACCAGATTTGATCAATTATGGTTTATTTGTACATGTGGAGAATATTAATCAGACTAACAGTGGCCTGGCAACAAAAATTAAATAAAAATAAGTTGTTCTTGTCAATAGCTGGAAGTGGCATCATGATTTCCCCATAAGAGACTGAACAGTTCAGAGATGAAATGAATATAAAAACCTACATGAAACCCAAACTGTTACTGAAGACCATGTCGAAGCCAATTAATGTGAATATGCACATACATTATAGAAAACATGGCATCTGGTTGAACAAATGAGAATCCAGCAGTGGTCAGAGGGTTTCCACTCCATGAATGCATTCATGACATTAAAATTTAAGAGGTAGTCTGAGAAATTATTAACAATATAATGATTATCAAACCACTGAGGAATGTACTGAGACAACAGAGATGGATGTAGGAGGGGAGGGGAAAGACAAGATAAGATACAACAAGATAAGATAAAATAAGACAAGATAAAGCAAAAATAAGATAAAATAACAAAAAACAACAAAAATAACACTAATTTAAAAACCAACACTAATATAAAAAAACACAAATATAAAAAAACACTATAATAAATACCAAAACCAACACTAACTAACACTAACTAAAAAACACTAATATAAAAACCAACACTAATATAAAACAACACTAACATAAAAAACAACAGTAATATAAAAACTAACACTAATATAAAAAAACAATACTAATTTAAAAAAAACCACCAATATAAAACCAACACTAACACAAAAACCAACTCTGATCTTAAAAAAAACACTATATAAAAACACTATAATAAATACCAAAACCAACACTAACATAAAAAACCAGCACTAATATAAAAAACACTAATAAAAAACAACACAAATATAAAACACTAACATAAAAAACAACAGTAATATAAAAACTAACACTAATATAAAAAACACTAATTTAAAAAAAACACCACTAATATAAACACCAACACTAATATAAAAACCAACTCTAATAAAAACAACACTAATATAAAAACCAACACTAATATAAAAACCAACACTAATATAAACCAACACTAATATAAAAACCAACACTAATATAAACCAACACTAACATAAAAAACAACAGTAATATAAAAACCAACACTAATATAAACCAACACTAACATAAAAAACAACAGTAATATAAAAACCAACACTAATATAAACCAACACTAACATAAAAAACAACAGTAATATAAAAACCAACACTAATATAAACCAACACTAACATAAAAAACAACAGTAATATAAAAACTAACACTAATATAAAAAAACACACTAATTTAAAAAAAAAAATCACTAATATAGAAACCAACACTAATATAAAAACCAACACTAATATAAAAAACAACACTAATGTAAAAAAACAACACTAATAAAAAAAAAAACAACACTAACATAAAATCATCACTAATATAAAAACCTGATGAATCCATGGAAAATGCCATATCATTTGTCCAAATAAAAGCACCTCTTGCCTGAATAAACCTGTCTCTGAGCAGCTGTGACCAACTCAGATGATGTTTTTAATAATCCTGTCTTATATTTCAATCACCTTTATCCTGTTGTTGTGGTGTGTTCAAGTGCACCAGCGCTTTAATGTCTGAGGACCACCTGAAGATGGCAGCACTAGACCTGTGAATGCAGCCCGTGTCCACCGGCCTGTTGGGTGATGAAAGTACTGACCTCTGATAGTGGATAAAGATGGAATTTAACGGTTTCTAAATTATCAGTGAAACTGGAACAGGCTTCATTAGCATGGACACTACACTATATTTACATGTATAATATGGAATAATGGACATATGAGCATTTATAAAGAAAACTGGATTCAAATAGGCATTAACTTTATTACAGATTTGTTTAATAATGATGCAAAAAATAAATTAATCAAAAATAAACAATAAAAAATAAATAAATAAATATGCAAATCTTTATTGTTATGAAGAATTTATGAGAACGAATAACTTCCCAATTACATATAAAAAATTTGTGTGGGTTATAAGAGCTGTTCCTTCTGGAATTATGGAACTGATAAGATGTTATTTAAGACACCAGTCTGTCCACAGATGCCCTGGTTTAGTGTCATTAAATGTCATTACGATAATGGATCTGAAATGTACAAACAAACAGATAAGGAAGCAGCTCCAAAACACCCCCAACATCTCACCTAAATGCAAATGTGTTTGGAATTCAAAGTTTAATGCCGTCTACCGATGTTTAATCCTTTTCAATATTGTATCTCCAATAAAATCAGATAAATTCATTTCAGATTTTCCGTCCCATCGACCCCTGCAGGTCCGTCTTCTGCAGATTTATTGATATTGATACAAACTGTACCTTCTGTAAAAATGAGAAACCAGAAATAAATTTGTACTTATTTTACTGTGAACGTGCCTCCTCTGACATGTGTTGGAGGAACTGGAGAAAGTTATATTTAACAAAACTAATAAACATATCTGAATATCTCCAAGAGAAACGAGAACTAAAAGACATGTTCTGGCCTTCTGTCTGTTTGACCCATTTTATTTATATTTATGTTATAGAGGTGTGTGTGTGTGTCTCAGTCAAATGTATAGCTCTGTCTATAAAATCCTTTTGGTCCATGTTCAGTGATGCAGGACTCAGTTACAAATGAGTTCAGGTCACAGGTCATGTTTGGTCATTCTATGGAGCTGGATATGTATTCAAGGCACTATTTCAGTTAGGGATGCACTGATTCCGATACGAGTACAGGGCATCGGCTCCGATACTCAGTGTGTGTACTCGTATTCGTACTCGTAAACGTAATCCGATACAAATGCACTGATACCACTTAGGGCCGTGTGACATTCACAGTTCGGTGCAGCGGTGGAATAATGTGTGTGGAGTGTGAAGAGTGGAGATTTAACTAAATAAATGACGGTGATAAAAGTAACGCTGACTGTAAGTAACGTTAGAGACATAGACAGATACAGACGCAGCATTCTGTCCGTCTTCTGCGTACATTTCAACCGTTTTCCAGGTGCTGGCAGATGCGTACCCAGACAGAGCATACCAGCGGGAGTACAGGGCAGTGCGGACCGCCACCAGCAGAACTGAAAACGAAACTTATGGCTCATTTCTCTTTTCTCTACCTGCTGAAGCTCAACTTTTAAACCTTACTAGCAAAATTGCTGCAATGTTAGTATCACAATAGTGTTACCTCTGTCGTCTCCATGTTTCTTATTACTGACTTCTTCTTCTTCTCAAAAAACTTTACTTTTCTTCATGGTATTTGTCCAGTATGGTTAATTCAGAGCGGCGCCCCCTGGTGGATTAACTGACAAACGCTCATTCCAACACATTAAATGTCAGTAGCAGCACTTTGTTCCAGTCAGACTAATGACAACGACAATAAAGCACATTTACTAAAGGAACTAAGAACTGGAATGGGATTATTAAGTACTTGTATCGGTACTTGGTATCAGCAAGTACTCAAATGTAAGTACTCACACTCAGTCTGGAAAAAAGTGGTACTGGTGCATCCCTAATTTCAGTATTATATGTATGAATGATACAGAAGTGGATCCAGCTGCATCAGAGCTTTGATGGGATTTGGAGGAAATATTGGTGGTTCAAGGTGATATCAGATGGAGTTGAGTTCAGCATCTGGAGGTTTAGATAACTGGACAAGATCAATATATGGAATCAGAAGATGGATCCTTCTGGAATCAAACATTCAACTATTTTTGAGTAAGTCTATGACATGCACATTCAATTAAAAGCACAGTATTAGTTAAGTTAAATATCTGTGAGAGTGTGAGAGACATGAGTGACTAGTGGCCTGGGGTACTTCCTTCCCTAGTTCGTTTATGAACTATTAGGGTCCAAATACAAAAATAAATGAACCACAGACTAATAAAAGTGGGTTTAGAGAAATATGACCCCATTAAATGTTGCATCTTTCTACTTGTTAATTATCAATAAAGGTTTACAAAAAAAAAAGCATTGACCTCTGTGTAAATGACTGCGGTTCCCTGAAAACATGCATCATAAAAAATATGAAACTTTCATGTGAGCCATTTGAGCCTTAATGTATGCACTCCCCTGCAATCTATTGGCTTCCCCACGAGTGCAGTTATAAATGCAGGAACACAACTTCCTCTGGAGGCGTCCATCCCCTGTGTGGGATTGTGCAACATCTGGCTCCAGCTGCGTATTGATCTTGGCTGAGGTCAGGGTGGGGGGGTTAAAGGGGGGTTGTAGTGTGAGTTAAGTGCACAGGTCTTTTTTAAGGACCTCTTGTTTGTCCCGTTGGGTATTTACCGTCAAGTGGAGCTCTAACGTTCAAGGAGAGTGTGTGTATGTCCCAGAGGAATCCAAACAGCAAGAAACTGAATAATTCATATACGTCTGATCCACCTCTAAGCACACGACCAGAAAAAAGAAGGAACTGTTATTTATGTATTTAAGTTTTATGGATAATAATATCAACAACATAGCATCTGTCTGACATTATATAAACAAAGAAACAGTTAGTAATCTATTACATCTGTTAATCTATTACAAGTACACTGGGTACAGTGAAATAAAATATCAAGTTTGAAATTAGATAGATAGATAGATAGATAGATAGATAGATAGATAGATAGATAGATAGATAGATAGATAGATAGATAGATAGATAGATAGATAGATAGATAGATAGATAGATAGATAGAGAAAAAATGTCTGATTGATTGACAAGCTAGGTAAAAAATATAGATGTATAAATAAATAAAATAAAATAGATTGACATAAAATACATTTAAAATAACAATTTAAGTAAGAAAAATAGAGCTATATAAATATGTAAAAGTAAACTCAAATATAATGAAATTGAAATTAAAGTAAAATAAATTTCAAATAATTTAAGTGAAAAATATAGATATATAAATAAATAAATAAAATTAAATAAAATTTAAATTAAATGATTTTAAATAATTTAAAAGAATTTAAATAAAAATATAGACATAAATAAATAAAATAAAACTGAAATTAAATAAATGTAAATTAAAACAATCATTTGTGTAAAAAATTATATATACACACACAATTGAAATAAAAATTAGTAATAATAATAATAATAATAATATTTTTTTTTAAATTACATAAAAATAATAAATAAAAATTAGACACACTGAATCCATATTCACATGCTTGGTCAGTATCTTCTTCACTCGTTCTGTTTAAGTTTTGGACATAATCCACTTTTATTTTTCATTCTTTCTGTTTATTCACACTCATCCTTTACTTCTTGACTCTCCACCTTTTCTGCCGCGGCACCGAAAGTGTTATGCAACTGATACACAGATGATGATGATGATGAAGATGATGATGCTGGCCTGGATCTGATGTCCTAACACAATAATACCTCCCCCCTGATCACCTCCCCCCTCTCCCTCCCCCTCTCCCTCCCCCCTCCATGCTCTGCCGTGAAGGGGGCTCTTTGCGGGAAACTCTAGCATACAATCGTATCTGCTCACATCTCAAATTTCCCAGTGGCACAGATGCACAGATGCGAGGCGGTGCACTCTCATCATCCTAACCTTCACATTTTCTCCTCTTTCTTTTTCTCCTCTACCTCTTCTCCTTCTTTCTAGAACTCTTCTCACCTCACCTCCCCTCTGCCTTCCCTTCCTCTCATGTTTCCCTTACCAGTATTCACCTCAGGCTCCGCCTCACCACGGCGAATTAGGCCCAAATTTGGAAATACAAACACTGGTCACGAGGGGAATAAAGTCGTAAAATATCAAGATAAAACCCATAATTTTATACAAATAAAGTTATATAGTCCTAAAATATTGAGATAAAAACCCATAATTTTATGAGAATAAAGCTGAATACAAAGAGTCAAAATGCTAGGAGAATAAAGTTGTAGTTTAAAAAACTCCTAACTTAACAAAAATAATGTTGCACTTTTATGAGATTAAAGTCATATTTTGAAAATAACTTTGCAAAAGTGCAATAAAAAGCCAATTTATAAACTGTAAGCCTTAAGCCTTGTTGATGACAGAGTTTACAGTTACAGCGAACGCAACAAATAAAGCAGCAACTTTTACTTCTGATAGGCTCAGTATTTAACGAAAATGTCTTACTTTTATGAGATTAAAGTTGTAATATTTCAAGTATACAAACAGGTGGGAAAAATAACATAATATATGAGAATGAAGTCGTACCCATTCATAATGTAGAATATTTTGTGAGGTTCTACTTTCATTTGGGGTTTATGCACAAAGGCCAAATACTGAGTCTATTAGCCCTTTTTCATTGATCCTCAAATTGCGTGAAACTTGCACATAAAAATTTGCCTGATGGAAATAACGACAATTTTGCCAAAATTCTCATTTTTGGATGAAAAGTTTTTGTATTTGCAAGAGGGTGTTCTTCAAGCGTAGTGAAATTGGTATATCATGCAAAACTGCAATGGAAAGACCTTTTCTGCACAACTAGAGTCACATGAACAAAAAAATTGGATGCTGATGGATGTTACAACAAGAGAAGAAGAAGAGTTTAAAACAAACATGTCGGTATGTGTGGACACACCAGGAAACCCGATCATTTTTTAATTTAGTATGAGATAGAGGGTTAACAAGCATTCCAGATTCAAAACAACACATATTCATGTTTGATGACATGTTTATGGAATGACTTCTACTGACATCTACCAGAATAAACAAATCATCACATTTGTGATTTAACGGAAAAACCGACATTACGCACTTTTATTTTTTTTTCATTTAGTAAATATCTATTTCTGATCATGTGTCTTATTACTATTTTTGCTCCTTTTCCCTGTGATGCAGATATGTGGACTATACCCCAACATCAGTCTGATTATAGTAATGCAGTTAACGGACTGTATAGAGAGCACCTGAACGTGACATCAACTCTGACAGAGACCATGGGAACCAGCATTCGCAGCCTGCCCATCATCAGAACATTCTATTTTTGTGATGATGCCAGTGACATAATAGATCCCAAAGCCCGTCCTCAGGGCCCTCATCAGGTGTTTACTCCACTTATGGTTCACTTACGTTCTTTGCTCTGTGAATTCCATTTCCAGAAGTAATTTATGGGAGTTACCTGTCGGCCTCTGTTACCTAGGTAACACTGAAGGAAAACTGATGCAAACAGTCTGTTTTCTGACCACACCTAAAGCCACAGGGTTTATACCGACGCCTGTCCAGAGGAGGGAAGATCCGACCTAATGATATGAGGAAACATTCTTTTCTATTCAACCGTCTGCATCTTTTTAATAACTGTGTGTCATTGTAACACGTACGACGAACTTAAAAGTTTCATCCAGTCTGTACGTCACGTAAAACGTGCCATAAAAATGCAAATAAAGCAGCGAAATAAAAGGTCTGGGTAAAATAAACAGGTAAAAATTAAAAAATGTGAAAAAATACATTTAAAAAAAATACAACCAGAACCATTACTATCTGTTGAATAGGCCGACTAGTGCTGCCTTCAGATGCTATTGGAAAGATGAGCCTTTCCCCTTGTGAATTCAAAATAATGAGTGTTGTGTTCAAGTAGGGAAGCACCGAGACCACTTTTTTCCAGACTGAGTATGAGGACAAGTACTTACATTTGAGTACTTGCCGATACCAAGTACCAAAACCTGTACTTAATAATCCCATTCCAGTTCTTAGTTCCTTTTATAAATGTACTTTATTGTCGTTGTCATTAGTCTGACTGGAACAAAGTGCTGCTACTGACATTTAATGTGTTGGAATGAACATTCCTTAATTAATCCACCAGGGGGCGCCGCTCTGAATTAACCATATTGGACAAATACCACGAAGAAGAGTAAAGTTTTTTGAGAAGAAGAAAGTCAGTAATAAACATGGAGACAACAGAGGTAACACTAATGTGATACTAACATTGCGTGTTTCCACTGGTAAGGTTTAAAAGTGAAGCTTTAGCAGGTAGAGAAAAGAGAAATGAGTGATAAGTTTCATTTTCACATCCGCTGGCAGCGGTCCGCACTGCTCCGTACCCCCATAGTATTACTAGTAGGATGGAAAATAGCCCAGCCCTGGGTAGTTGTCCTAAATGAGTCAGTGGTTTTTCTCTAACTCACACAGTGGCTCTTTGAACAGATCCTCTACCTCCACGGTTCCGCTGGTATTCTCCATCTGGGTACGAATCTGCCAGCACCTGGAAAACGGATGGAATGTACGCAGAGGACAGACAGAACGCTGCGTCTATATCCATCTGTCTTTAACGTTACTTACAGTCAGCGTTACTTTTATCACCATCATTTATTTTGAAAAATCTCCACACTCTTCACACTTCCCACACATTATTCCACCGCTGTGTACCTGCTGCACTGAACTGTGTGTGTCACATGGCCGTAAGTGGTATTGGTGCATTACTTTTACGAGTACAAGTACACACACTGAGTATCGGAGCCGATGCCTGATACTGGTATCGGATCAGTGCATTCCTATGTTCAAGTGCTTTTGTTGTCATAGTGAAATAAAGAAATGGCTGAAACGGAATTTATGGTGACCTGCTGCTTGAGTAAGAGTTTGGACATGTTAATTCATCTGATACAACACTATTTTTTTTAGTTTTTTGCAAATTGTGTACAAATTGTGTAAATGTGCCAAATCATCAGCTAACAGCAGAAATCGGATCTGAAAGAAACTCAACAAATTGAACAAAAATGGACAAAATAATCAACAAAATAACCAAATTAAGCAACACAATAGACAAAATAATCAACAAAATGAACAGAATAACCAAAAAAATTAGTAAAATACACAATAAACTGAATAAAAATTAATTAAATAATCAACACAATGAACAAAATAATCAACAAAATGAACAGAATAACCAAAAAAATTAGTAAAATATACAACAAATTGAACAAAAATGAACTAAATAATCAACAAAACAACCATTTTTTTCTTTTTTGCACATTGTTTATTGTTCGTCCTGTAAATGTACAAAATCATCATCTAACAGCAGCAGAACATTAATAAAAGCATTGTTTATCATTCGCGATGAATCCCTAGTTGTCATTTTGAGAAGGTCAAAGGTTATTTCCATCTCAGCAGCTCATTCATTAAAAGTCAGAAGTACAACATGATGGTGCGTTCAGGTGCACTTGCTCATAACCAGTATTTCCCATCATTCCTGAGGCACCTGAAGGCAGGATAACACACTGACACCTCCATGACCTTGACTCAGCATTAAATTACACCCAATAATCATGGCGTCACTCCACTAAAAGTTTCTTTTTGTTTTGTCAGTGCCGTTGAAGACAGACTGTAGCTGATGTAATGAAGTCAACAATGCGCCGAGGCCAATATGGATTAAAAGTTTAGATTCAGTGGCTCAACTTAGCGCTGATACATTACGTCAGCCCTTTGCGCGCTGTTATTCATTTCTTGCAGCGTAATTGAAGCAGCCACAGATGATGTCATCTAAACACAGGACTTCCATTCAGAAGTTGTTTTGTTGCTCCTGTACGCGACCGCGCTCGCCGCTCCCGTCACCATAACTCTAATAAATGGACTGGCGATGGCGAGCTGGGAGCGCACTTGGCTCCTGTTGAGGAGATTGGCAGGTGTTTGATATTCACTGAACGCTAACCCCCCCCCTCCACCATCACCACCTCCTGTCCCCAAGCCCCCCAAAAAAAGGAATGTCTGCCACTAAATTATAGACTACGCGACTTGGAAGCAACAACAGATGAGTCATGTTGGCCGGACGGCGCTGGAGGTGAGTACCTCTACCCCATCTGCTCAGGAGATTAATGACCTATCAGCCTGTTTATTGACACAAACAGAAGGAGCCCTCTTTAGCTTTGCCAGGGGTCTCTTTCCTTCTCTTTTATCCCCCTGGAACATGCCTCTCCATGTCACTCTGTCCCCTCTCTCCCTCTGCCGTGGCGGCCAAGGTTATAGAGGGGGCGGAGACTCGGGAGGGGGGGGTCTAAACAAATCTCTGTCCTGCCAGAATGTCCTAATGCCAAGGTTTGTCTAGGGCTGGAACGGATAAAGGAAGGTGGGGCCAGTGGGGGGGTGATGCGGGATGACGTGATCCCCTTTATCCCGGCCAATAAAACAGAGTGGCCAGTGAGATCCGGATCCGTACGTGCCGTCAAATTCAATAAGGTAGTGCTTTAATGTTTTCTTTTAATCAACCAAATTGCATTACGCACTGCCTCCTCCTCCTCCTCCTCCTCCTCCTCCTCCTCCTCCGAGGGGCTCCGGCAGGAAGGAGGGACAGGGGAGTCAGGGCGGAGGGATGGGGATGCTGGGGGGGGGGGGGGGGGGGGGTGCACCGCCGAGGGGGCATCCCCCAGTAGGTATATAGGTGAGGAAGATGCATCAAGGAGCATCTTTATATAGAATGGAGGAAGAGATAGATAGATAGATAGATAGATAGATAGATAGATAGATAGATAGATAGATAGATAGATAGATAGATAGATAGATAGATAGATAGATAGATAGATAGATAGATAGATAGATAGATAGATAGATAGACAGACAGACAGACAGACAGACAGACAGACAGACAGACAGACAGACAGACAGACAGACAACAAAATGAATAAATGATTGAAAAAGTTAACAAAATAAGGAAAAAATTGACAAATATAAGCATCAAAATGAGTAAAGACAAAAAATAAGCTGAACAATTAGTGAAAAATGAATAAAATGAGACAAAATTAATAAAAATAAACAAAATAGGCAACAACATGGACAAAGACATAATAAATTAACACAGACAGACAATTAATGGAAAAAAAAAGTCCAACTGGTTGACAAACTTTACAAAATAAGGGAAAAAATGGACAAAAATGGACAAACATAAGCATCAAAATGAGTAAAGCCAAAAAAATAAATAAGCTGCGAAATTAGTGAAAAATTAGTAAAATGAGAGAAAATTACTAAAAACAGAAAAAAAAAAAAAAAAGACAAGAATAACCACAAATAAGTAACACGATGAACAAAAGCAATAGATAGATAAATAACATTTAACCCAAAAGATCAGGGGTGTCCAATCCTGGTCCTCCAGTATCCTGGATGTTTTAGATATATTCCTCTTCCAACATACCCGATTCAAACGATAAGCCTCATCCAGCTCTGCAGAAGCCTGAAAACGACCGTCAGATGTGCTGGAAGAGGGAAACATCTGAACCATGGAGGATACCGGCCCCTGAGGACCAGAGTTGGACATCCCTGTTTTAGATTTCCCCTTAGGTTTCCCTCTTCTGACGGTTGTTCTCAGGCTTCTGCAGAGCTGGACGATAGGATTATCATTTGAAACAGGTGTGTTGGAAGAGGGATACACTGAAAAAAATCTAAATCTTATCAAGTGTATTTTTCTCATTTCTAGTGCAAATATTTCATCACACTTAAAATAAGACGGAATTACCTAAAGAGGAACTTTTCAGTGAGATATAAGAACTGATTTATAGACAATAGATCTGGAAAATCTGATTTCAAGAAATCTGACCAAGATAATTTTCACTAGTTTCACTGTTTTTGCTTAATTCAAGGAAAAATATCTTGTATTAATTTTTTTTTTACTTGTTTTTAGAGGGGCATTTTTTCCAGTGTACATCTAAAACATACAAGATAGTGACTCTCCAGGACCAGGGATTTGGAGGATGAATGAGTGATGCATACGTGGAGGTGAACGTCTAAACTAAACAGGCCCCGCCCTGGTTCACCTTCAGTGCTGAGACGGTGGATTCAGGGTCAGACCGGGGACAGACGGAAAGATGGACGGATGGATGACGTCATCCTGGGTGCAAACGCCAACTCCAATCTGAGAGCGAACTGCACTTTAGCAGCAGAGGAGATGCTGTCTGTGATCATGAGCGATGCCCTCAGCAGCGGATTTCATTCCCTTCGTTCCTTCATCCAAATACAATATACGGACAAAAGTATGTTGACAGGTTGAATCTGGGTGTTTCTTTTCTAACAGGGGTCTGGGATACAAAACAATAATGACTAATGTCAGAATATAGTTTTATATTATGGGATAAATATTATTTCATTGATTAGTTTGGTTTAAATTGTTATCTTTGCTTCCAGAATGCTGCAGAAATAATTTTGACTTAATTTCTCCCAACATTGATTTTTTTTAATCCATGACTTTGAGAAATTTAGAGGTAGAACATTTAAAATCAAATATTTTTTGTGCTCTTTCGTGATCACCCAACACCACGTAAAAACAACCCAAAACCACCTAAAAAATCACCCAAAAACCATCTAAAAACAACCCAAAAAACATCCAGAAATCACCCTAAAACAATCCTAAAACAACCTAAAAACCATCCAAAAACCACCATAAAACAACCTAAAAACCATCTAAAAATCACCCCAAAACAACCCAAAAACCATCCAAAAAAAAAAAAAAAAATCACTCAAAAACCATCCAAAAATCATTCAAAAACCACCTAAAAACCAACCGAAAACCACCTAATAACCCAAAAAACACCTAAAAATCACCCAAAAATCATTCAAAAACCACTTAAAAACAACCCAAAACCACCTAAAAATCACCTAAAAATCACCAAAAATCAAGCAAAAAAACCATCAAAAAATCACATCATCATCATCACAGATGCTGTCTGTGATGAGTGATGCCCTCAGCGCTGCATTCGATTCCCTCCATTCCTTCATCCAGCTACAATATATGGACAGAAGTATGTGAACACGTTGGATTCAGGGGTTTGTTTTCTAACGGGTCTGGGATACAAAACAATAATGACTAATGTCAGAATAGTTTTATATTGGCATAAATATCATTGCATTGGTTAGTTTGGGTTAAATTGTTACCTTTGTTTCCAAAATGACTCAGATGGTTTGGACATCATTTCTCTCAACATTTTTTTTTTCATCCATGACTATGATTTTAAATGTTCTACCTCTAAATTTCTGACTGTAAATAATCATTTCCATCTACTTTCTTCAAATCTCACTGAGGAAGAAAAATCTCCCATTAAACTTTAATGAAATATTGATATTTTTATCTTAAATCCTCATGAACAGGACATCTTACAGCTGTAGACATGATGTGTCCCAATACTTGTGTCTATATAGTTTATTAATAAAGAAATAGATATTCATCTTTCTAGAATGGCTGATCAGGTTGTAAATTGCTTCTATGCCACTTACTGTTAGTGTCGTCACTGATATAATTGACTGTTGTGAGTCATATCATTGTCGTCATAACTGCCTAAGTCATACAGTATATGGACAAAAGTATGTGGACACGTTGAATTCAGATGTGAAGAAAGCAGATGGTTAGCTGTGGTAGAACATTATTATTTACAGTCAGAGCAGCATTTAGAGGCAGAACATTTAAAATAATAGTCATGGATAAAAAATTTTTTTAAAAAAATCAGTGTTGAGAGAAATGAAGTCCTAACCATCTTTGAGGCATTTTGGAAACAAAGATAAAAAGTGGTTCCAGGTACAACAAACCCCGCCCCTCGCCCGTATTGTATCTTATTTTGGCATCGATCCAGCTGATGTGATCATGTCTATGCATGTGTTGATGTCATATCAGTTGCCACAAAAATGTGCCAAGTTTGAAGTAAATTGAAACAAAATTGATGTTTTTATAGACATTTGAAATTTACCCATTATAAGTAAATGGGGGGGGGGGGGGGGGATTAAAAAAATTCATAAAAAATTAGAACTTTGACCTATTTTTCCCAAAATGTAATCACATCTATTCTGTGTCACTGGCAATTTTTAAACCCAATTTGGTATGAATTCAACAAATAACTTTGCTGCTAAAGTGTTAACAAACAAACTGAACCAAAAACAGTACCCCTGCCTTCCCTTCAGGGGGCGGGGTAAAAGTTTTAACCAAACTAACTAATGTAAAAATAAATGTTGGGCGAAATTAAGTCAAAACTATTTCTGAAGCATTTTGGAAGCAAAGATAACAATTTAAACCAAACTAATCAATGAAATGAAATTATCCCATAATATAAAACTATATTCTGACATTAGTCATTATTGTTTTGTATCCCAGACCCCTGTTAGAAAAGAAACACCTGAATTCAACCTGTCCACATACTTTTGTCCACATACTTCCTCCTCCCTTCCCCCTCTTTGATATGACTCACCCTTTCGTTAAGGTACATCTGGAACGTTCTTCTCCTCTAAACACTTCATGGTCAAAACCCCCTGATCTGGTCCAAGGCTGGAGGCCTGAGTACCACAGCAGGAGGAGGAAGATGGAGGAGGAGGAGAATGGAGGGATTGGATATCTGCGTCATGGACCCCTCTAATCACCCTCGGCCTGATCAGCTTGTTGCCGCGGTCCGCTAGAGTTCCTGGGGTTTTAATTCTGATTGGGGTTTTACAGTTGGATGTTTCATTCCACCTTGGATCAGGCGCTGCTGTTGTGGCCCTGGAGGATTACAGGCTGCTGCCGCCGTCGGCCGTTCATCCGTGGACAGATGAAACTTCACAGAGGCCAGTAATCCACCCAAGGAGGGCGGCTTTGCTGCTCAGCTGCCTCAGCCACAACTTTAAAGCCAGCTGACATTTAACATAATGATCAGTCAGAGTGGCCGAGCGTTTACACACGGCAAAGGTTTCCCGGACACAATTAGACCACAGTCCTCACATGGGCTAAAAATGAATCACAATACACAATACCAGCGTGGTCTAATGGTAAACTGTGAGTGGAGTGACTGGAAGAAAAGCCTCAGTCTCAGCTGTGATATTACGGCGGTTTATCCACAAAGCTTGAAAAGATGACCGCAGTTAAAACCTACTGTACAGTGTATAGTCTAGGATACAGGGTGCATTTGGGTTTTCGCAATCCATCCTGGTGTGAGTCATTTACGGTATGCTATTAGACACAGGGGTTACCCGTATTTTCCAGAGTTAAAACAACACAGTCATGGCAAGAGGAATCGATCTGCTCACTTCAATTTATAACCCCACCCCCCGAAGGGAGGAAAGGGGTACTGTTTTTGGTTCAGTTTGTTTGTTTGTTAACACTTTAGCAGCAAAACTATTGGTTGAATTCATACCAAATTGGGTTTATAGATTAGTAGTAACTCAGAATAGTTCTCAATACATTTTGGGAAAAGTAGTTCAAAATTCACATTTTTATGAATTTTTAAGATCTTTCTTCTCCCATTTACTTATAAAGGGAGACATTTCAAATGTCTATTAACCGTAACGCCAAACGTATCATATTTGATACATGAGTTTTTAAGTCCTCTACATGATCAGTGTGATATTTTTTTCTTGAAAAACCTGATGTATATAATTAGATACATGTAATACACAGATAATCCACCAGGGGGAGGAGTTCATTCACCAGAGGCCTTTCCAGTGACACTACAAAACTGTCATTAATGAGGAAGGAGGAAGAACTCTGACAATTTGGAAAAGGAATTACCAATTTGTTAGACATGGTTGTGTTATGTTTTTGTTCAAAAATAATATTTGAGAATTGAGACCAGATGTATCAACAAGAAAAGCACTCAGTGAGCGCAGACCTCTGCCAAGGCAGATCAGTCCGGTCCCCCCCCCCCCCATCACCACCAAAATTTAATCATCTGTTCCTTGTGCCAGTATCAACATTTCCCGAAAATCAAATTCATCAAAATCCATCCATAACTTCTTGAGTTACCTTGCTAACAGACAAACAAACCCCGATGAAAACATAACCTCCACCATTTCTTGGCGTAGGTAAATATGATACAAAATTGAAACTCATACATAGAAATTGATACTCGAAAAAAAAAAATTCTTTGGTTGTTCAGAAGGACCAATAAAGGCCCCAGTTTTAAAAAACTGGAATTTTCTGTCAATGATTTAATGGTTCAGGCTTTAGAAGGTTAAAACATCAATTTTGTTTCAATTTACTTCAAACTTATCACATATATAGAGGCAATTCATCTGACATCAGTACACGCATAGACATGATGACATCAGCTGGATCAATGCCAAAATAAGGTACATGTGCAAGGGGCAGAGTTTGTTTTGCCTGGAACCACTTGTTAACTCTTTAAAACCTAACGTGTCATCGCTGACACACCCTGTGCATGTGCAGTTTGGATGGATGGACCTCTGTCACTGTTTGTGCAACTGGAAAAATTCCAAAAGTTTCTGAAACCTGAGACTTTATATGTTTTATTGGATCATTACAGTTACTTCAATCATGCCTGTACCAGAAGCTGGAGAAGAATCTGCAACATTAACAGTATTATAACATGCAGTAAATTGTACATGACTGCTAGATTTTGAAAGATCTGGAAGATCTTTTGGACATTTTGGACATAACAGGTTTCCACCCAACAGTGATGACATATCAGATTGGATCTAAATACAGAGACAGATGCATATGTGTGGATATTAGAACTATAATAAACTACCAAAGGATTTTTCCACAGGACTGTATATGTATATGGTTATGCTCCAGACTGTTACTAAGAACTGGACAAATGACATTTTTCACTGAGAATAAAAAAAATAATTTTTTCTTCTAATGATTCTGATTAAGTCACCGTGTAATAAGCATCTTAACGTCCATCCAGCTGCTCATTACTGTACAACAAACCCCTTGAGGGTGCTCCACGTCCTGCACCCCCCATTGGGTTTTATTTCACATTAATGACATGTTCTCCATACATTATCCTTTTACATAACCACCCTCTCACTCCGCTGACATGATGAGAACAGAACTTCATTCTCATCCACTTACATTCTGAGCTTCCACCATTTACATCCACATTATGTCATTGGATGACTTCAGCAGGTTGATTACACGTTTGTTTGTATAAGAGTTGAAGAGATTTAAAGCCTTTCTCTTTACTGAGTTCTTAAGGTAAGTTTTTATAATGTAGCTGAATGTTGACTTGGAACCTGTTTGACCCCTAAAAACCCAAATGTCCACCACTGACAAAAGACATCGACTGACAGAAAATGTTTAATAATCCTATCAATACATGTCAATAATTAGTGTAAAATGTAGTTATTCATCTTTTCATGGTCATCACATATGACCCATTTGGATGCTCAGGGGCTCTGTAGTTACTGTGGAAACACTGTCATCTTCTACAACATTGATTCACCAGTAAAACCCACGGAGTTGGATCAATGACAGTGGATGGAGACACTGGGTTTATATAAAATAAATAAAATGAACAAAAATAAATACAAAAAAAATACAAAATAATAAATAATGTGGCAAAAACGAGCCAAAACTACTAAAATTAAGTAAAAAAGAATAAAATAAGCACCAAAATTAACAAAAACAGCCCAAGTGATCAATAAAATGAACAAAAATGAATAGTAAATCAACAAAATATGAGGTAATTGAACAAAATAAGCCACAAACTGAATAAGACTGAAGAAAAAAATAAAATAAAATAACAAATAAAATGAATAAAAATGAACAAAATTAAATTAAAAAAAAAAACTTTCCATGGTCATCAGATGTGACCCATTTGGACGTTCAGAGGCTCCGTAGTTACCGCGGAAACACTGTCATCTTCTACAACATTGATTCACCAGTAAAACCCATGGAGTTGGATCAATGACAGTGGATGGACACACTGGGTTTATGTTCAGTTAATGAGAGATTTTGTTGAAAAAGTTGCTTTTTCTTCAGTTTTCTCTGTTTTGATAAAATAACCTTTGACTTTACTCTGAGCTTTCATGAACATCTACATGTTTATTGACTTAAATACAGGAAAATACATGATTTTCACTAAAAAATCCAAAATGCAGAGGATGATATTTTAATAAATGGTAATAAATCTATTAGGAAAGACAAAAAAAAATTGTAGTTTTGAAGTTGTGACAAAAATAGTTGAGGGTCTTTAACCCTTTGTAGTTCAATCATAGAAATACTCTGAAATTCTAAATTTCAACCTTAGTGTGTTATTGGAGGACATAAGAGTTGATTGCTTTTGTGAAATTTTTCAAAAAATTGTAATGTAGAAAATCTAAGTAAATGAAGTTACTATATTTGGTTCCTTACCCATAAGTGGCACAAAAAAAAAAATATCCAAGAAGTGTATATATAAAGATACATGCAACTAGCACATTGACCCATGTGGATCTACAGGCTCTAAATCTGGTCATTTTTATGTTGTGTATTCATGCATACTGTGCCGCATTTGTCCAGCAGTCACCACCAAAGTGTTATAGCCAAAGTAACAGCAGCATGATTGGAAGGATATTGTATACAAAATGACTGATATCTCCAAAAATATTGGTCCGATCAACTTGCTGTTTTCACTAGTCTGTTCACTGACCAAAAATACATAAGTATGAAAAACTGAAGCCGTCAGCTGTTTACAGATTTAGTTTGAATCCCCAGACACACACACACACACACACACAGAGTCCACTTGGCTTTTATAATGTAGATTAGTGCTGGTCCAGACCCTGTCCACATCCACATAATCCCTTTGAACATCATTCCTTACATTAGTACCATTACTTCATGGTACCTAACAAAGCAGGTCCACTCACTGTTCATGCACAGGTGGACCTTACAGACCCTGGAGACCACACTGGACCTCAGACTGGGGACTCACTGTCCTCACTCAAACTGCTACTGTCACTGTTTTATAATATGTGCGGAAATTACTAGAAATAGTCACTTGCCAATAAAGGGTTAAGGGTTAAAGCTGTAAATGATCCTTTGACATTAAATACGTGATGCCTTCGATTATACAGAAGACGTCACTTTAAATAAATACAGTATTTTCCTTCCATAAAAAGCTGTGTAAAGGTGAGGACTTACATCATGTTTGATCCCCTGAGAGTCAGATGTGCATGTCAGGACAGAAGGATGCAAACTGAAACAACAACAACAACACCACCACGCTGCAGGGCCGGTGCTGAACCCGTCCAGAGGTCCCTGATGGGTGGATGACTTCAGCTGCAAAGTCACTTTGACTCAGTGAATCAGGAATCAGGTAACGGGATCAGGCTTCATTAGGTGACTTCAGCCGAGCTGGCAGACGGCCAGGTGAGCTGGACGCACAAATGGACATTGATTTTTCAATAAGGGCCCTGAAGCTGTCAGCCAACCAGGCCATGGTGATATCTTCTCTCACGGGGATGGCCTTCTCCTGATGATGGCCTGACTGGCACCCGACCACAGGCCACCACGCCGCCATCCACTTCATCTCACTCCACTGGTTGCCAGTGCATTTTGGAGTTGATGTTAAAATTCTTCTATTTGCTTTTAAATGTTTGAATGGCCTTGACTCATCCTACCTGTCTGACCTGATCCACCCCTATGCCCCCTCTCATGTTCTCAGGTCAGATCAGCTGCAGCTTGTGGTTCCAAAAACAAAAAAGAAACTTCACAGGGACCGTGGGTTTTCTGTTGCTGCACTGAAAAAAATTGGGGGTGTTATTTACTTTGGAAAACTTAGGAAAGTATTTGCACTTAGAATTGTAAGTAAATTCTACAAGGGCAGTCATCAAGTAAACTTTACTTGTGGATATACATTTATTTTACCAACAAACCTCAGGTAATTTACTGCTGATTATTAATATGGTCATGGAATTTGACTTTCTCTTTCTTTTTAAGTTTTACTTAGACTCTGACTGCTTCAACCTGAAAAATGCTAATGCTAATGCACCTAAAGCTAACGGCTTTTCAAGGTAATTTTTAAATACTGTGACATTTTGGTAGAACAAAGTTACAAGACAGTGAACATTGGTCACACTTCTCGGGTCCCAATACACCACACACTTATGAAAAGGCAGTGGTATTTACTTCAATAATTACACTGCATGTGTGAAACAGCCCAGACTGTCTGACAGCAGCACAGACCGTTCAGTCATGGTGTCAAACTGAAATATTCCTTCCACCCAGTTCACTCAGATACTCTCCCCTATAGGCAGAACATGAGTCATAGAACTACAGAACACAGAACCGACACTTGCTTTTAACAAATATTTACAGCTTGTAAGGTAGCGCACCATCACATGACTCAGTGACACTGTAAACTATGTGAGTCACATGACTCGGCCAGCTGTAAAGATTTTAAAGTACTTTATAAATAAAATTGGTATGGTATGGTATGGTATGGTATGGTATGGTATGGTATGGTATAGTATGGTATGCTACGCTACGGTATGATATGGTTAGGGGTCTGTACTGGCAAGAATCTGGCGATACGATACAAATCACAATACTAGGATCACGATAAGATATATCATGATAAATCATGATACTGTTAAAAAGGCAATTTTTTGTTTGTTTCTTTTTGGTAAATTGATTATTTCCTTGAATAATTGAATTATACCAGAAAAATGCACAAATACTAAACACATTTTTATCTGATCAGAACAGAATCTAATGCTATATCACAAAATGTTCCTGTGTTAAAATTTAAATTATGTTTTACAGACATTAGTTTAAGATCCTGTTCAAATGTTCATATTCAATAAGTTTATAATTAACATTGTATTATTTTTGTGCAATCCCAACAAAGGAACTAACGTTATTTAATAAAAGAGTGTTCAATAATAATAAATAAAATATAAACAAAAAACAAAACCAAAAGGAACCTCCACAATATCTGCATTTGAATAAATACCTAAAAATATCGATACAGTACTTTTCAATATCGATACAGTATTGTGGAATAAAACATCGCAATATATTGCAGAACCGATATTTTCTTACACCCCTAGATATGGTATGGTCTCTCAGCTTCACACATTCCCCTGCCCTGCCTCGTGTCCCTGCTCCAGCCCTAATAGGCGTTTTACTGTCTTTACTGTCATACAGCTAAAGCTACTAAAAAAAAAAAACGGTCCAGAGTATCAGCTCCGCAGCGTGTATCATGTTTTTGAGGTTGTGTTCTTGAAGTTTTACTGTTTAGACAGGCTTGTATTACACTGAAAAGACACTCTTTACAAAACGATACAAGGTCTCAGTGAGGTGAACAACGTTACGATGGTGTTTTCCTGTCAGGTCATCCATATTTATCTGCTGTGCTTCTGGGCTGGCCCTCCGTGACCCGGGTCTGGAGGAGCCCAACGTCCATAATGGCTTCCATCCATCAGATTATCAGAGCCTTTAAGACTGCAGCCATAACCAGTTTGGCCTTGTTGTGAACCCTGGAGCCAGCGGGAGGGGGGGCAGGGGGGACGAACCGGCCTGGACTCGACCCACTGTACGACCCTCCAAAATGTAGACGCCGTCGACACGAGAAAAACGAAAGGGAAGAGTCCGAGTCAGCGCTGACAATAGAGGAAATTATAACAAGACCGGTTCTTTGGAGAACTGCCTAAAAAGTCTGAAATTATAAACAATGACATGCGCTGGTTTCTGGTCCCAGAGACCGGTCCATTTATCAAAGCATCAGACAAAAGCATCTGTTTGTGCAAAGTGTGACTGGAGTGAACCGAGTCATGCATGGTCACACAGATTAGCAGTTCCAATTCCAAACCAGTATCCTCACATGCACTCTTACAAAGAGTTTTAGGGCCATACTAAACCCAGAACAACACATTGAACTGTCTGAACCTCGTAAAAAAGGCTGAGGACAACGTTTAGAACTGTGGACGCAGAAACGTACGATTGGGTTTTTCCTCAGGAATCACTGTCAGTGTGTGTTTATTGTGTACAGTGTGTGTTTATTGTGTACAGTGTGTGTTAACTGTTTATAGTGTGTGTGTTTATCGTATACAGTGTGTGTTTATCGTGTACAGTGTGTGTTAATTGTTTACAGTGTGTGTTAATTGTTTACAGTGTGTTAATTGTTTACAGCATGTGTTTATCGTGTACAGTGTGTGTTTATTGTGTACAGTGTGTTAATTGTTTACAGTGTGTGTTTATCGTGTACAGTGTGTTAATTGTTTACAGTGTGTGTTTATCGTGTACAGTGTGCGTTAACCGTTTACAGTGTGTGTTTATCGTGTACAGAGTGTGTTAATTGTTTACAGTGTGTGTTTATTGTGTACAGTGTGTGTTTATTGTGTACAGTGAGTATTTATTGTGTAATGATAATCATCTAGTTTCTCCGTGGTTGATCCACATCCGGTTTTATTTTGAAGTGAGCTTCACATCTGTTTACATCCGCCCTCAGACGTCATTAAGCAGCACATATTAGAGATTTAATGATGACGTGTGTTAGGCAAAAATGAAGCCATTAAAAGTGAGTTACTGTGTAGACAATGTGTTTAATCACGGGTTGGGTCAGGTTGCGGGTCTAGTGTACGTGGGTACGGGTGGGTGTGGGTTTGGAAAAGTGCAGACCAGTGCAGGACTCTGCTCAGGAGTTGTCGGCTTTCCCCACACACGAAGATTTGTTGCCGTATATATTGAACAAGTTTAATATTTACGATTGCCTGCCCTGACCCGTTTCAGAGCTGATTATCGGGACAAATTCACTCTTAACACACTTCAGACCACAGGAGAATCTGATACGATAAACTTATTCGGCATATAATAATCTGGTGTTTACCATCCTTGGTCGGGAAGGGGGAAAATTGGGAAAAAAAACAGCCTGATTACCTTTAAGTGTGTATCCCACTTTAGAGAAACTGAGGGGCAGACACCAAAAGGGAGCATTATATACATTATATAGCCTAAATGTCATCTAAAATTAATGTTTATTTGCAAGTAGGGATGTAACGATATGAAATTTTTATATCATGGTTATTGTGACCAAAATTATCAGTTATCATTATTATTGCTGTACTGTTGAAATGTATTCAAAATGTTCAAAAAGTACTTATACACACAATGAAATAATTTAACCAAGCTGTATTTTGAAAAAATAAATAAATAGGCACAATGTACTTTCTGTATCAGAAACATTCAAATATTAACATGTAAACATCAAACGTAAAAATGTGCATTAAAGATGGCACCTTATGGCCATTGTTTGACCATTTTCCGTATCAAGTTTGAGTTGTTTTAGTTTCTTTCTCATAGATACATAGATAGATAGATAGATAGATAGATAGATAGATAGATAGATAGATATGAAATGAGCAGTACCCTTAGCTTTCAAAGTGCGGTCATCAAGTACGGTTATCATGATAATTAGAATATAAACGGTAATACTAACCGTCTGGAATTTTACCACAGTTTATCATTATACCGGTAATCGTTACATCCCTATTTGCAACATAATATAGCAAACTCTTGCATGATCAAAAACTAATTAATTTTAGCAAAAAAATGTCTCTGTTTTGAATGTCTGGAGTCGCCAGAAATTTGTGATGTTAAAAAGGGGTCACAAGACAAAAAAGGTTGGAACCCTGGGTTAATGTTATATTCGAAATAAAATAATCAATCAATCAAATTCATCATATTCTGTAACTATCATGGACTAAAACAGTTCTAAATCCAACCCTCAGTCCTGCTTGTTGGGATCACTTTGCTGACGTTATCTGTGGCAAAGTCTGGGGATTTCTAATTCAATTTCCTGTGTTTTATTTGCTGAAAAGGTAAACCCGGACATTATAAATCAGGACGTCTAGGTGAGCAGCTCTTCATTTAGGAAATGAGTGTCTCTGTATCAACAACGGACGCTAATAAAACCTCCAGTTTGACTTGGATATCGGACTGTAAAAGAATCACCTGCAGGCTTTTGGAAATTCTTTAAACCTCCCGCATCAATCAAGCGGCTGTTTAATGCTCACACGGGCCAGATTTTAATTTTTCTTTGAGTTTTATTGGAATTCGATTTGCCAAGATAAATCTAAAGCCATTAATCTTTTTCTCCCCACGCGTCGCTTCCAATAAAGTCAGTGCAGCGGGCATGGACGTATCTGAGCTCTGAACCTTGAAGGTATTCGATGACACAACTTTGCGCTTTGTTCAAATATTTGCTGTCAGAATCCAACGCTGAATGAAAACTACTGCAGACGACTGAAATGCAGACACAAACCACAGCCGTAATCACTTTCACAGTTCTCAGCAACAAACCGGACCGAACTCAAACACAGTTCTGCACACATTCACCAGAAATTACCAATAACTGCTGTGGAAACAGGATAAATTAAAAAAAGACAGAATCAGCGACAGGCCAAGTGTTTGAGGATGATCCAAAACAAACTGAACTGCATCAAAGCCCCAAGAGGTACAATTATAACTTTGAATTTTTAACCCATAAAGACCCAAACATCCATCTCCGACCAAAAGCATCTACTGATCTAAACTGTTTTATACCTGTTGATCCACTTATCCTATCAATACATGTAAATAATTGGTGTAAAATACAGTTTTACCTCAATTATTCATGAATAAAATGGACAGAAACCTGCAAAATGAGAGTAAAATTAGCAAAATACTTGGAAAATAAGGGGAAAATTAACCAAATAACCTTGAAATATGGCATAAAAGCGAATAAATCCTTCCAATGAGTGTGAATTCATCATTTCATAACATCCAGAACCCTGTATTTAGTCTGAAAACCCTCAAAAACTAAAATCATCTACTGATCTAAACTGTTTAATACCTGTTGATCCACTAATCCTATCGATCCATGTAAATAATTGGTGTAAAATACAGTTATTCATCTTTTCATGGTGTAAGTGTGATGTTTTTAAGTTTACCTCTTAACCCATAAAGACCCAAACATCCACTGGCAACCAAGAGCGTCAACTGAGCTAAGATATTTAATAACTATTGAACCACTAATCCTACCAAGACAACCAAGAATCAGCAACAGGTCAAGTGTTTGAGGATGATCCAAAACAAACTGAACTGCGTCAAACCCCCAAGAGGTACAATTATAACTTTGAATCTTTAACCCATAAAGACCCAAACATCCATCTCTGACCAAACCCATCTACTGATATAAACTGTTTAATACCTGTTGATCCACTAATCCTATCAATGCATGTAAATAATTGGAATAAAATACAGTTTTACCTCAATTATTTCATTCATTTTCTGAACCCGCTTTATCCTCACTAGGGTCACGGGGGTCGCTTGGAGCCTATCCCAGCTACATAGGGGCGAAGGCTTGGTTTTCCTCAATTATTTATGAATAAAATATACAGAAACCTGCAAAATCAGAGAAAAATGAGCAAAATACTTGAAAAATAAGGGGAAAATGAATCAAAAAACCTTGAAATATGGCATAAAAGTGAACAAATCCTCCTAAAGTGAGGAGAAAATGAGCAAAATACTTGAAAAATGAGGATGAATTCATTATTTCGTAACATCCAGAACCCTGTATTTAGTCTGAAAACCCTCAAACACCAAAACCATCTACTGATCTAAACTGTTTAATACCTGTTGATCCACTGATGGAAACACTCTCATCTTCTACAACATTGATTAACCAATAAAACCCATGGAGTTGGATCAATAACAGTGGGTGGATACACTGAGTTTATGTTCAGTTAGTGATATTTTTGCTGAAGAAGTCACTTTTTCTTCAGTTTTCTCTGTTCTGATATAATATCAGTTGAATTTGAAGGCATTGGGGTGCCTCAGGGTTCTATCCTGGATCCTGTTTTCTTTGTATATGCTGCACCTGGGCTCCATTTTTAGAAATCACAACATCCAATTTCACTGTTTTGCAGAAGATGTGCTAATCTATTTGCCCCTTAAAGTAAATATTAAAGCCTCTGTGCAAGTCCTATTGAACTATCTGCAGGATATCATCTGTCATCTTCATTTGAAAATGCAAAATACAGAGAATAATACTAAAATAAATGGTGATAAATCTCTTAAGAGAGGTTAAAAAAAGAGAAAAATTCATATGGGAACTGACACAAAAGTATGACTGGGTGTTTATGAATTGATAAGATTCCATCCAATATGATCTCACATGGGTCAAACCGGTGAAATAATAACATAATCTATAAATAATGAAAAAGTAAAATTACATGATAAAAATATTTACATCTATGAACTATTCTTTAAAAAAATAAGTGGAATATGACCACTATTCTGCCTCAGTTTATCATTTCCACATGTACTTAATAACATACAGATCACAGTGAATCTACAAATATACAAAACATTTAATAACAGACAGAATACTGGTACAATTACGCTTAAGTTTCTTGAGACATTTCATGTCGTTCATATTTGTTCAGGTTATTCATATTGTTTGTGAAAGGATAGTTTGTAAATGTAAATATTTTCAAGCAATTGTACTTTTTTTTTTACACTAAAACAAACAGAAAAATGTGCAGTTTTCATTATTTAACCTATAGGTTTTTATTATAATATTTTACTGGTTTGACCCTGTCTGATTTTGACGTCCTTGACCATTAACGTCTTCAGTGTAATTTTTTGGGACAGTTTTGGCCCACGGGCCGTATGTTTAACATCCCCGAACTAAATAAATATATGGAAGTCGTGATTCCTGTGTGATGGGAACTGGCTCCGTCTTTCCTCAATGGTTTTCCTTTGTGTTGTGAAGATGTAGACCTCTTCGGCGTCTGTCAACATCAATTACCCAGGGCTGTTTCTGCATCTACATAACCACCGCCACCCCAGTTACTGCAACAAAACACACGCACCCACACTTCTGTAATTGCCCGTGATCCTCCGCCGTCGTCCCAGAGCGGCCGTGGCCTCGCCCGCCACACAAGTCGCCAGTGGAAGTGCAGCGAATCCGAGTCCGCTGGATCACACCGCCACTTTTCGGCTCGCTTCCGTCTTATTACCCACACATTTCTCAAACAAATTTTCCCAAACTGTCCAGATTGTTGCAGCAATTAAAGCATTTCTCTCATTCCCTCTTCCTTTTCTTCTCTGGCGTTTTGGCAAGAGGCGCGACCATGTTGGTCGGGTCGTCCCAGTGTTCCTGTTCCAAAGCTGACACAACCAATTGAAAGAGGCAACCATGATCTGACAAATAAAAGGAACAGAGGATTACAGCAAGGAGGATGTCTGGGGTTGGAGGAGCAGTGAGAATCGCATAGGGTGTGCCATTGTTTCTCAACCACCGATCGTTTTTGGCAGCTGTCGGACCTTTTCTTTCCTAAACCCAAAGAGCCGTCCTGCTCTGGCAAAAGCCTCATAAAAGAGACATAGAGAGGTTGCAGTGAAAATAAGAAGCATTTGTGTGGCTTGAGGGCTGTTGGCGTGTTGCATTGAACTGGAATATAAACCCTCTTCTGGGGTGAAAGGGTGACGGCGAGGGGAGGGGAGGCGAGCGCTGACGTACGCCGGGGATGCTCTCTGTGAAAGTGATGAGTCACTCCAGCTTCCTGCAAATGTACTTGATAAAGAGGACGTGTAATATTATCTGAAGATGATAGGTTGGTTAGTCGCAGCTTCGGCCTGTTTTATTTCGAAAAGCACAGCAGTTGTTGGGATCTGTGGGAGTCCGGAGGAACACTTGTTTCCATTGGCCTGGTGTTCAAAAAACCGGCCAGACGGGATTCAGAAAATGATACCGAATGACAGCACATTTTCCACTGCGCCACCACTTGGTTTCTTTGTGTCTGTATGTTGTGCTAAAGCGGTCATCACTAACTCTGTTTATTCCAGCATTTTTTCAGTTTTCCACATTTCTTTGCAGCTTTTCTTGATCATCTGTCGGCGGTGGATTCAGACGCCTCGCAACATCACGACAAGTTAAGTTTGACGGACAAATGAGGATATAAAAACATCCGACAAAAAACAGATGCAGTCTGATTAACATTCAACCCTTTTTCACTCATTTATCGCCATTTATTATAATAATGTTCAATGCATTTAGCGTTTTTAAGCAAAAATTTGTTGTTTTCATGTATGAACTTTTGCGAGATCTCGCAAAGTGGGGGTGGGGGAAAAAAGATGAACTTTTTTGAGATGTAGCAAAACTGTTTACATTATGAGGCGGATGGATGGGCGGTTGGATGGATGGCTGGTTGGATGGACGGGTGGATAAGAGGATGATGGATGGATGGATGGATTCTTGTGCTCACATTTCTATTGACGTAGCTTACATGTTCCGTTTAAACCAGTGGTTCTTAACCTGGGTTCGATCGAACCCTAGGGGTTCGGTGAGTCAGTCTCAGGGGTTCGGCGGAGGTCAAGACACACACTCGACTCATTAGTCGGGTGTGTGTGTCAGGCTAGGTCCGTGTATGTAAACAAACTGCTTCGGAGACTCTTTCTCCGATTGACATCCAATATACACAGTGTATTGTTGTTGCTTATAGCACTACAACACAATCCGGAAGTGTTTATAATCTCTTTCACTCGTCTGACGATGAATTATTTGAGTATTTTCCACATCGTTGTTATGACTTTTGCTACTTCCTGTTAACCACGGAGGCAGCCATGTGTAGCGTTTGTTTACATTTTTCGGTCACCGCACTGGTCAGTTACAATCATGCGATGACCGACGCACCGTCGCGGATGGAGAAATCGTATTACGCTAAACCCGTCAGTCACACTGATTTGCAGTAAATATTCATTATTATTGTAGCCTGATGGAAATTAGGTGATGTGTGTGTGTTAAAATGTTAAAAATGATAAATAGCATAAGTACAATAAGTTCATTATTGGAATACATAATGTTAAAAATTAAAACCATTTCAGTGTGGTAGTATTAAAAAAGGTCATGTCTTTGTGAAAAGGTATGTAATTTGTTCTAAGTTCATGCACTGTATTGGTTTTGTTCTTTGAACACAGTGATGTTAATGCACGGTTCATTTTGTACACCAGTAAAACATATACCTGTGTCTTGAATTTGAAAAAAATCACATTTCATTTTTTAATCAAGAAGGGTTCAGTGAATGCGCATATGAAACTGGTGGGGTTCAGTACCTCCAACAAGGTTAAGAACCACTGGTTTAAACTGTTCAGGTCCAGGTTAAATAATCCTTCATCCTTCGTTGGCGTCTCTGACTTCTGCAGCAGCTTTATCATTGAAACCAAAGGGTGGGACGGAGGGACAGGTCAACGGAGACAAACGGCGTTGGACGGTATTTAATATCATTAAATGCATGTCCATTGTCCTTCCCAGGTCGGTAAAGCAGAGAGCGTCAGAGCTATGGGAAGGAGACAGAGGACATGCACACAGGGTTGGACAATGTCAGCTCCTTCCATATGAGAGTGCATACTTTGGACCAGATCTGCTCATTATTTATGACTTTATTGCTTTCATGGCCATACCATACGTCAAAACATCATTAACAATCCCAGCACAGATCCTGCGGTGTTTGTTCAACCAGGTGCAACGAGGGCACGGCAGCGCAAATGTAAAATATCCTGGCAGCGAGGGGTTGTGAGGTTCCGACAATGTCCAGGTCGGACATATTCCCACCTCCGCTTCAGGTCAATAAACTTCACCATAAAAGACTATTTACTTTGGTTCGTGTTTGCTTTCCACTTCGGCACCTCTTGGGAAAAAGTTCGAAGTCAGAAATTGAGACACTTTGCCGATCGTCCTAAATCAGAGGTGTGAAGCATGCAGCCCACGGACCAAATCTGGCCCGCCAAAGGTTCTAATCCAGCCCACGGGATGAAAGTGCAAAAATTATGCTGAAGATATTAACAGCCGAGGTTGTCCAAACCATTTTAGATCAGGTTCCACAGACAGATAGATGTGATCTCAAGTAAAATAATAACATAATAAACTATAAATATGACAAAAATGTAAGTGAAAAAAATAACTTTAAACTACGAAAATATTTACATTTCCAAACCATCCTTTCACAATAAAATGCAAATAAATACGTAAATATAAACAAATATAGACAACCTGAAATCTACCTGTTAATGTTTGGTGCATTTGATCCACTGTGATCTGTAAGTTGTGTTAATAATAAACTGAGATGTAATATTGTAGAAATTGTTCCAAAATTTTTTCCATTATTCTGCCTGTTACCAAATGTTTGTTTAACATTGTGTGTAATGTACATGTATAAATAATAAGTGGAGGCATAATGTTATTAAAATTGCACTGATTTTTCAAACGAAATTTCATTTTTTTCAGGTTATTCACAACTTTTTTGTGAAATGTAAATATTTTCATAATTTAATAGGGTTTGTTTTGTACTTAAACAAAGAGAAAAACATAGAGTTATGATTTTTTATAGGCTTTTATGTTATTATTTTACTGGTCTGGCCAACTTGAGATCAAATTGGGCTGAATGCATCCCCTGAACCAAAATGAGTTGGACAGTCCTATCCTAAATGATGTTGTTGAAGGGGCCTTTTAATGGACCAGTGGAGGAACCAAAGCACACATACAGCTCCTCTGGAAAGGTCAGAGGTCGTCCGATGGCTGTGGCGGCGGCGGCGTGGTTCCTCGGAGGGATCCGTGTAAATGGACGCACTGAGAGCAAGCGCTTATTGTGAGTAATTAGGGAGAAATGAAATTGAATGCGATTCCTACAGCAGCACAGCACGCTGCGCTAATGTAACAGAGCACTCATCAAGTCCACGCCACAAAGCCAATATGAAAAACATCTGTTTCAACATCTCCCACTTCCCATAGCAATGTGCTTGAGTGGATTGTGGCACTGTGACCTTGACGGTGTTCCGTTTTTATTCAGCTGCAGCGGCTGCCTCGGTGCCAGCGCCTCCGTTGCCTCTGAGGCAGATTTATAACTGTGGAGGTTTGCTATTGTTCGGTTCTAACTGCTAACCATGACTGTTTTCACAGTCAGACGGTCAGAAATATGGGAATTCTCATTATATTCTGACTGAGTGGGGGGTGAGGTCTATCTGCTGTGTGTTGGTACTATGTCCAATGAGCCAAATGAGAACCATGTTTCAGGAATTATCTTGAAATCAGCAGAGAAGGAGTATTAAAAGTAAAAAAAAACAACTTTATGGCACTTCATTCAAGTATTTGGGTGAATTCTCTCAGTGGAATAGAATGTTTTAAATAACTACATGAATACAGCTGTTTTAAAGAAATGTGTATGTTGTGTTTGTGTCATTAGATGCTTTAATATATAATCACAAGGAAAGACATGAACAAGTTGTAACCTGTTTAACCCTTAAAGACCCTGAAACAGCCTCTGGCAACAAAAGTCATCTACTGATCTAAAACGTTTAATGATGTCTGATCCACTAATCCTATCGATATGTTGAAATAATCAGTGTAAAATACAGTTATTCATCTTTTCATGGTCATCAGATATGACCCATTTGGACGTTTACAGGCTCCACAGTTACCGTGGAAACACCATCATCTACTACAACATTGATTCACCGGTAAAACCCATGGGGTTGGATCAACGACAGTGGATGGACACACTGAGTTTATGTTCAGTTAATGAGAGATTTTACTAGAAAAGTCACTTCTACAGTTTTTTCTGTTTCTGATATAAAACAGTTGAATTTGAAGGCTTTGGGGTGCCTCAGGGTTCTATTCTGGATCCTGTTTTCTTTGTATATGCTGCCCCTTCATGAACATCTACATGATCAGTAGGTTAAATCTAGGAAAAAAGCTGATTTTCACTGAAAAAAAGCAAAATACAGAGGATAAAACTATAATACATGGTAATCAATTACTTAAGAAAAGTTAAATATAGGGAAAAAAGGTCATCACATCAGTACCAATTGGCGGCGTGGCGGTGTACTGGCATCGTTACCTCACAGCAAGAACCTCCAGGGCAGGTTGGAAAATGAGCACATTTGGAGATTCATCTGACAGGAAAGGGATAAAAATAACAATCTGAAGGTAGTGGAGTAAAAGTTATGCACCAGAGTCTTGTTCACGCTGGAAAAAATGACCCTCTAAAAACAAGTTTTAAAAAAATTAAAACAAGATGTTTTTGCTTGAATTAAGCAAAAATCTGTCAATGGAGCAAGTGAAAATTATCTTGATAAGATTTCTTGAAATCAGATTTTCCAGATCTATTGTCTAAAAATCAGTTCTTATATCTCACTGAAAAGTTCCTCTTTAGATGATTCTGTCTTATTTTAAGTGTGATTAGATATTTGGACTATAAATGAGAAAAATCCACTCGGTAAAATTTAGATTTTTCACAGTGCAATACTCACGTTTCACCACCAATTACCATCAATTTGCAAATAAAAGTGAGTAGTTGGACATGATGGGGTGTTTAATCACTTCCCCTCCTGTTTTTGCATGTGGTCAACGTACGCACACGTCAGTATAAGTGGATCACAGCTGCAGTGTGAAGAAGCTGACATTCGCTTCAGTCTGACTCAGTTCAATGGTCTGAGTTATCAGAGCCGTTGTGCAGCTCTCAGCCCCTGAAGTGATGATAATTTACTGCAGATTGACCCCTGGGTGTGCTCCGTAGTTTCTTGGAAGTTATAAAGGTAAAGAGGCACACTCATTTCAGACATAATGTCACTTTCTTGAATCTAATCAGAGTAAGTAAGACGAGACATGAATGCCTACGGCTGTCTGATAACGGACATAAAGAGCACCTCGTCCATTAGGCCTCTGACTCACAAGAAGTTTTATCATACATCACCTTTAGTGCCTCACAAAGACTTTATTCTGCTCATAAACAATTCTTAAATGTAAGGGAACAGGAGGTTTACACTATGGTAGAAGCCCTACACTGCAAAAAAGGAACATCCAACCTAGATAAATTGACTTAAATTTGGAATATCTATGTTGAAAGATCATTTTTTAGATTTATTTACTTATTGAGACTTAATCTTGTTCAGATTATTTGACTTGTTCCAAGACATTTCATCTTGTTCTACCCCACTGAGATATTACTACTAATTTAAACAATATTTATAACAAAACCAGCTCATTGTTGGGGATGAGTATGGAGGACACAGGAACTGTTTGTTACTGTTTGTGACCTCAACTACATTGCACTTTAAAAAATTCTTGTCAGACTGTTATTATTTTGTGTCATTCCTAAATTCCCTCTTTTATCATGTGCTGTGTGACCTCTGGGACAGGTCGCCCTTATAAAAGAGATCTCAATTTATCTGCTTAAAGGAGTGATATTTTTCTGTTTTAAATAGAATTCTTCATTTTAAACATTTCCCTATGGTCTCCATAAACTGTAAATGCTCTGCTTGGGTCTGAATTCTTCAGTCATTCAACTCCACAGGTCCATCTTCAACCCTATTTCTGAGTGGTGGTTTGGAGCGCTGGCCCTTTAAATGCACATGACCCACTTCAGGCCCCGCCCCCTCCAGGTTGTTGGCTGTGCTGCTCTGTCCCGTTCAACCAGCAACTGAACATTTTAGGTAATGGGCTCCAAGTCTGGACATATTTTCAGTATGGACTACAACTGCTGCTGCTGACAAACAATTATGGAGAAATACTGGAGAAATGTTGGTCTGAAGTCTGGACCTTATATGTGCAAATGTGGAGACGGAACTAGTTATAAAATGTAAGAAATTAAGAAGGAATTAAAACCGGTTGTAGAAATCCACTGGATTTTTGCCGTAATGAATATAAAGACAGTTTTGCAGCATCTGGAGGGTTCAAATTCAAACTGTATGAACTATTAGGGTCCAAATACACAAAGAAATGAACCAAAGACTTATAAAAGTGGGTTTAGAGAATTATGAGCTCTTTAAATAAAGGTCAAATGAAAAAATAAATTTTGCTCTCAACAAATTTTTACTTGCTTCATGCCTTTTTTGCATATAAATACACATCTATTGAGTCATTACATTTTCATAAGGCCACATGCAAACCCTAGATATAAAAACAAAATCTTACTTTGAAGACTTGAAACAAGTATATTCTGCTTAAAATAATGATGTTTTCATTCTTTAACCCGTAGCTAATATTTTCTTATTTTAAGAAAACTTGATAAGTGTAATTTTCTTACTGCACTGGCAGATAACTTGACTTGAAATAAAATATTTTAACCCAATAATGAGTTGAATTTTCTTATTTTCGTACAGGCTTTTTTTGCAGTGCACAGTCGGACATATATTATTCCTGAGTTCCTTCTTATGAAAGACATTTATAATTTTCACCAATCATCCTGACATGGTTTATTTCACTTAGAAAACACAATAAATTCTTTCTGTGCTGTCATTTCTGAATAAATTACAGATAAATCAAACTGTCAGGCAGCGGAGAAATGCAAGGGATGAAATAGAAGGAAACACCAGTTTGGCCTCTGGGTATTGTTACACATTCTCCTCGGTTTTGAGGCACTATCTTTGATATTTTCACATGCTTCTCATGGGCTGTGGGGCCAAGCGAACATTCTGGACCCAACACTGGGCAAGAAAAGTCACCAGGAAACTCAAATATTATTGCACAGAAATTCAATATGTGGGCACAAGTATGACAGCTAATAGTTTGGCCTCCGTCCTCGCTGTGCACCACCCACCGAGAGGCGGCCGCCGGCAAGTACAACCACGCCCTCCGTCTGGATGACCTCACCGCTCGGACCTGGGTCTCGGATCAGGGTCGGACTTCCCAACTCCTTATTTGTCCTTAGCTTTGTGAGTGTGCGTTCGGTCTGCCTTAGGTGTGTCCAGCTGACCGTGGGCTGCGGCCTGGCGCCTCCATTATTCCCCATTGTTATTTCAGAATCTTAAAAAAGCCCAAGTAGGATGGTTTTCGCCAGCCAAGCATCAGCAAGGGTCGTGTGAGCTCAGTTTGCAGAGGTCGTTCTCTCACTCCTCTGGCCCCAAACTTCCGGTAGACGTTTTAACACATGCTACATGAAGATGGCCGCATGGCGTTCTGCTGCATCCCAGCCCTTCGCCGAGCGTAATTACAATGTCAGCCTGTTTAAAAAGCAGCCTTACGGGAATGCGGGGGCCCCATTACTGCATCAAGACTTTACGTTAGGGGCCACGGGGCCGTAAAACACTCATCTGTAACCAGCAGTAAAAGACGCAGCAGAGCAGAAAAAAATGGCACTCTGACAACTTAGTATTTAGTGCAATAATAATCACACCCCCTTTTTGCTTTTATTGCATGTAAGCTTGATTGATTCATAGCGTTGAGGAAAGAACACATGGAAATGTACTTGTCACAGACTGTGTGACCATGGCAGCGGCGTTTCCATGGAACAACCCCGGTCACGCTGTGCCAAATGTGAGAAACATGTTCGGAAGCAGCTGCGAAGTATCAGCCGTGATACAGACCGTTAAAGCAGGTGTTTGTTTGGATAAAATGCAACGTTTTCTACAGTTTCAGGGTAAAATGGAAGCTGGTTGTCTCTGTGAACGGCAGCTGCTGACCAACACGTGTTCCAAAATATATGACAAATTACCTGTTAGGGTTAGGGAAAGACTGCGGGCAAAAATAACTCCTTGGTTATGGGAACAAAAGCCATCATGTTGAAAAGATACTGGCACCAACTAACAGGAGGCAAACGGTTATTTCTCACGTAAAGAGGCCACTTTTTTTCCCGGGTTGACAGTTTTGGTCGATGGGTTGGTCACACGCTGCACCTTTGTTGATAAATTGTGATTGCTTCCTATTATAAAAGAATTAACCCCAACCAGACGTCCCACCACAAGACTATATCGATGATGTGACATGTCATCATTTCACTGCGAGGTCTTTTTCCTTTTCTTTCAGTTCACACAAAGGGCATAAATGCCCCGCAACATGGGAAAGGTGTTTTAATTTAATGACACAAACCACACAAATCAATCATCATCAAGTCGATGCGTATGGGGTTAGGTTGGTGTCAAAATATTCATGTGCATCAGACAGAAATGTGTGCATATTAGTCTATATTTATGCAAAACATACATATGTGTAAACTCTTGAATGAGTTCAGTCGTACATAAAATGTACAGTGTGTATTTTATCAGAATACCATGCTTTGGAAATATTATCAAAATTTATTAATCATTGTATTTGTAGTAAGTATTTGATGTGCATATAAATATTATAGTTTATATTGAAAACAGTTGATTATGCAAATCTGATTGTGTGTGAAGTGACTAAAAAAAAACCCAGGTTTATATGGATGTTTTGTGTTATTGGAAAAATATACAGAAACTAGAAGCACTCGGAGAGCGCAGACCTCCGCCAAGGCTGATCAGTGGCCCCCCCTTGTGGGCCCCCCCCACGCCAAGGAGGTTATGTTTTTGCCAGGGTTTGTTTGTTTGTTTGTTTGTCTGTCTGTCTGTTTGTCTGTCTGTTAGTGTGCAACATAACTCAAAAAGTTATGGACAGATTTTGATGAAATTTTCAGGGTTTGTTGGAAATGGGCCCCCCCGTGGACCCCCCCACCCCCGATCACCACCAAAATTTAATCATTTCTTCCTTATCCCATTTCCAACACACCCTGAAAATTTCATCAAAATCTGTCCATAACTTTTTGAGTTATGTTGCACACTAACGGACAGACAAACAGACAGACAAACAAACAAACAAACAAACTAGAAAAGCACTCGGAGAGCGCAGACCTCCGCCAAGCGCAAAAATTCCCCACATAATTGGTGATACAAATCCTACATTTATTTTTTAAAATAAAATCCACCTTCTGGATCAGATCCGGATCAGCCTTTGAAATGTGATAGAGGACCCCATTGTCAATTCCTGAGTTAAATTTCATGAGTTTTGGTCAATAATTAAGCGAGATATTGGGAAACGAAAATTTTGGCCCCATTTACCACAATGTTAACAAAAATTTCAAAGTGATCCAGAATCCAGGATTTCTTCCGGATCACCCCCAAAAGTTAATCATTTCTTCCTTATCCCATTTCCAACAAACGCTGAAAATTTCATCAAAATCTGTCCATAACTTTTTGAGTTATGTTGCACACTAACGGACAGACAAACAAACAGACAGACAGACAAACAAACAAACAAACCCTGGCAAAAACATAACCTCCTTGGCGGAGGTAAAAAAGTGTGTTAATACAAGTTTTTGCTTGATTCAAGATTTTTTTTTTTTTTGCTTAATTCAAGATTTTTTTTTCCTTAATTCAAGATTTTTTTTTGCTTAATCATTTTTTTTTTTTTTTTGCTTAATTCAAGCAAAAAAAATCTGCCAATGGAACAAGTGAAAATTATCTTGGTAAGATTTCTTGAAATCTGATTTTCCGGATCTTATGTCTAAAAATCAGTTCTTATATCTCACTAAAAAGTTATGCTTTAGGTGATTCTGTCTTATTTTAAGTGTGATGAGATATTTGGACTAGAAATGAGAAAAATACACTTGGTAAGATTTAGTTTTTGCAGTGTAGGCTAATATTCACATTCAATATTCACTAATGCACATGAATATTTTGACAGCTTTTTTACCCCACAGATGTGTCACAGTTTGTTCAAATGAAACTTTAAAATAAAACTCTGGCCTCAGTCACATCAGAACAGACTCTTTTTGGATGAGCACAGAGAAATTGGTGAAGAATAGGGCAGTAGAGTTTAATGATAACAAACTATTAATAAAATTAAAACCACTTTTATGGAGCAGCTCTTGTTATGAGTTGCGAAGTGAACCTGGGTCACTGCAGCTGAAGGCAAAGTAAATAGGCCTCCACCGCCCGAACCACAACAGCCTGAGTTTCCACTGGGCTATTTCTATGTCAAACCACAGCCTGTTTCTAGTCATGTCTCCTTCATGTAATCCTTTTGTGGTGGGAAAATGTATTTCTCACTTGTACGGTTTAAGAGTTTGCAATCTTTCTGCCAAATTTTAGGACGCAACACTCACAGGGTTGTCATAGGATTTATCGCCCGTTTGAAATGATAACAGTGCATGAGTCCACTCTGACTAAAATAGACATGTAGATTTCCCCAGGAAAAAAAAAAATGCTATTAAATCTAAATTTATGATGTAACATTTGTTCAGTCTGAGGTAGGTACAGTACAACAGATGCATCTCTTGCCAACGGCCTGAAGGAGGAAAAACTGCCAAGTGTGACATTGAACTGTACCTGATTATTGGAAACCACGGGAATAGAGACAGAACACGTCGATTTCAATAAAATTCAGACATTTTCCTGCAGACCAAAGTCTGCAGGAGGAAAACAATAACAACAGGCAAAAACATCAATAAGTCACACCGGATTTAAGTCTGATGAGATAAATCTGTCCATTCGTTGTTCAATCTGATTGTTTACATTAACCCATAAAAACCCAGTGGCAGCTCCTAAATGGAGTTTTCTCTCTTCTTCACCTTCCTTAAGTGATTTATCACCATTTATTATGACATTATCATATGTATTTTGCATTATCTGGTGTAAATAATGTATTTTTCCCTAAATTTCATTAATTGACCATGTAGATGGTCATGAACACTCAGTAGATTCAAAGGTTATTATATAAAAACAAAGAAAACTGAAGAAGTGACTTTTTCAGCAAAATTTATCATTAACTGAACATAGAAACGAGCCTCAAAAACCACTGTCATTAGTCAAACTCAGATTAAAGTTGAGGGTTATTATATAAGAAACAGAAAAAACTGAACAATGGAACCGAGGGGCAGCATATACAAAGAAAACAGGATCCAGAATAGAACCCTGAGGCACCCCAAAGCCTTCAAATTCAACTGTTATTATATCAGAACAGAGAAAACTGAAGAAAATGTGCCTTTTTCAGCAAATCTTTCATTAACTGAGCATAAACCCAGTGTGTCCATCCACTGTCAATGATCCAACTCCACGGGTTTTACTGGTGAATCAGTGCATGCTAATCCTAGTTTTTGTTCATTTTCTTATTTTTTTTCTTCACTTTTGTTCCATTTGTGGCTTATTTTGTTAATTTTACTTACTATTTTGTTGATCTATCATTATTTTTTATGAATTTTATTAATTACTTTAGCTGCTTTTGTTCATTTTGTTGCTTATTTTATTTATTTTACTTATTTTAGTAATTTTTTTGCTAATCTTTTCACATTATTTATTATTTTGTACGTCTCTTAATTATTTTTGTTCATTTTCTCCACTGCCATTGATCCAACTTCATGGGTTTTACTGATGAATCAATGTTGTAACTACGAAGCCTCTGAATGTCCAAATGGGTCATATCTGATGACCATGAAAATATGAATAACTGTATTTTATACTAATTATTTACATGTATTGGTAGGATTAGTGGATCAACAGGTATTAAACATTTACATCAGTAGATGGTTTTGGTCACCGGTGGCTTTGTGGGTCTTTATGGGTTAAATAATGATACCCACAGCACGAGTTATTATTAAGAAATCTAATCTTCCAAGAACTTTATAGAGTTCACCCTTCTATTCAATGTTAAAATCATAAAACTCCCCAGGTTAGCCAAGACGTTGACATCCATACTCACCTCAGTCAGAGTCAACATCACTCAATAAAGCATATCGAACACAGATTTTTATCTCACATAGAATATCTGACCTCATGTGATCCTCGGCACACACAAACACGTCCAAGAAACTTTAAGGTTTGATGCTGCGAGGGAGAGTCCAAAGGGCCCAGACCAATAAAAGGCCATGGAAGCCGTTCAAGTTTTGTGGACGGTTGTAGAATCAGAAGTGCTTGGCCCGGCTGACGCTCTCCGTCCGAGCACCGCTTTGGGCTGAGGCCTGCCTTCAGGGTGTTGACTGGGTGCCATGGGAGCAGGCCGCAGCACAAAAACAGGTCAATACTGACTGTTAATGCCACGATTGGATGGTTTGTGGTCTGACCATTTGGACGACTGAACAAAATAACATTTTACTGGGGTTCATAAACCTCTCATGGATGTTGGTACGGCTCCTCCATAAATCTTCAAGTGTTGACGGCAGGATGTTATAGTCGCAGCTACAGGGACAACAAGATGTACAGACGAGGCTCAGTTTCAAACTACTATCAAACCCCTGATGTTAAACAGACGATATATTCAGGTGCTAAAGATTAATGAGTGATAACACGGTGATCATTTGTGTGCATGGACTGACAGAACAATGACTCTTCCAATAAAACTTGAACATAAATAGCCTGGAACTCCTCTCACCACTGGACAAAACATTTCCACAGTGGAATTCAACCGATTTGAGGAACTTGAGTGTTTTTTATGTAACTTTATGATTCTACTCCAGTGTGTCTCAGAGGAAAATCTTACACTTTATACTTTACTGCAAGGGTGTCAAACATATGGTCCACGGGCCAAAACCGGCCTCCCAAAGGGTTCAATCCGGCCCATTGGATGAAAAAATTGTATAGAAGATTGTTTTCTTGGTAGTTCTTCTGGGTTCCACTGGACTGGTTTAGCTCTTTTGAAAACGTCTCGTCTCTCATCCATGAGACTTCCTCAGTTCTAATAACTGGTGGGGGAAACTGGATTTATAAACCTGAAGGGGGAGTGGTCTGTGTGGGTGTTAATCTATATGCTAATGAACTTCAGTGTTAGGGTCATAGAGAGGTTTGCCAACTACTTTTGTTTCTAAATACGGGACGATTCCATTTTTCAAGGGACGGTTGGCAACCCCATAGAGAGGGTGTGTCCCTGGGGGAAGGGTCATTCGTGGGTATTGTGTGGGAGTTTCAGGGCCGTTGACGAGAGGGGTGGGTCACTGTCCAACTCCTTCGGGGGGGGGGGGGGGGGGGGGGGGGTTGTTTTTTGAGTCCAGGTGAGGAAGGTTGTTGGTTGAAAGCTGTTTATAGCTGTATATAAGAGATGTTATTATATCTCCCTGAAAGTTACTCTTTAGGTGGTTGTCTTATTTTAAGTGTGATGAGATATTTGGACTAGAAATTAGAAAAATACAGTTGATAAGATTTGAATTTTTGCAGTGAATAACAGCATTTTAAAAGAACTGATTTTTAGACAATAGATCTGGAAAATCTTATTTCAAGAAATCTTACCAAGATCATTTTCACTTGTTCCACTGGCAGACTTATTTTGCTGGAATTAAGCAAAAAAAAAAAAATCTTGAATTCAGCAAAAAAATCTTGAATTCAGCAATAAAATCTTGAATTAAGCAAAAAAAAGAAAAAAAATCTTGAATTAAGCAAAGATATCTTGAATTAAGCAACAAAAAAACCTTGGATTAAGCAAAAAAATATTGAATTCAGCAAAAAATAAATAAATAAATCTTGAATTAAGCCAAAAAAAATCTTGAATTAAGCCAAAAAAAAAAATCTGCCAATGGAACAAGTGAAAATTATCTTGGCAAGATTTCTTGAAATCAGATTTTCCAGATCTATTGTCTAAAAATCAGTTCTTATGTCTCACTGAAAAGTTCCTCTTTAGGTGATTCTGTCTGATTCTAAGTGTGATCAGATATTTGGACTAGAAATGAGAAAAACACACTTCGTAAGATTTTGATTTTTTTCCAGTGTAGGTTTTTGATAAGTAGTTTCTCAGACCAACACCTCCACTTTCACAAAAATGTCTTCGACTCCTCTCTCAAACCATTTGTCCTGACATTGCTGTCCTTGAAGGAGTGTCCTTTTTTTTCCAAGTGAAGCTGGACTACAGAAGATATTGACAATCAAGGATCAGAATCAAGACTGATCTCAAGGGTCAGAGCAGTAAAATACTATCATAACAACCTATAAATAATGAAAACTCCAAACTTTTCTATTTGTTCTGGTGTGGAAAAAAAAAAAAAAAAAAGTAAAATTATATGAAAATATTTACATGTACAACCTATCCTGTCACGAAAAATGTGAATAATCTGAACAAATATGAACAACATGTGTAACTGTATCAATATTCTACCTGTTATCAAATCTTTTGTGTATTTGTAGATCCACTGTTATAATGTACATGTAAATGATGACCTGAAGCAGAATATTGGTAAAATTTTACTTATTTGCCTGAAGAAATTTCAGGTTGTTCATGGATGTTCAGGTTATTCACACGTTTTTGTGAAAAGTTAACACTTTCATACTGTAATCATACTTTTTCTGCACTAAAACGGTGAAAAAATTGCAGTTTTCATTATTTATCAAGTTTTTATGCTGTAATTTTATTGGCCGTTCTGCTTTAGGTCACATTGATCTGTATGTTGAACCTTACTTCACTGCTTTTGTTTGACATATTTAGTCACTTTACAGATTATATTTATGTACTTCTACACAAACACGTCTTTAACTTTTGGAGTACTTTATATTATGCATCTACTTCACTACATCCCAGAGGCTTTTTATTCCACTAAATGTATTTGCTTTTCAGATAACACATGTTAATACCCTTCTTTTCCATCTATCTCCAAATGTTTGTCTGAAACTGAAGGATTAAATGTTCCTTTATGAGATGAGAAAATTCCCCTCCTTCTTAAGCTAAAATAAACTCTTTAAAAACCCTAGTGGATTAACAGGAAAATGCTGTGACATGAAGCTGAAAACAGGCCTGGTTTTCTGAGCTCATGAAAAGTGGAGTTTTTTCAGAGATGTGGTTTTGCTGGACAGCAACACAGATTTAACTAAAATATAAAAATAAGAAAGCTTCAGTTCAGCTCAAGCATAAATGATATCTACTTTTCATAGGCAGGTGTTTTGTTTAGGATACTTTCATAACCTATGTACTTTTACATTCAAAGAGTGTAATTACTTTTACTAAAATGGGGTAGTTTAGTATTAATATTCCAAACTCTGACCAGCAGGGGTCAGTCTGGCACCAGAACACAATTAGATCGACCAAAACCACCAATGAATCAACCTTATGTATCCACAGACTGAATCAGTCACTGAATTATGGAGAAAGATCATTGTTTTCACACATCTGTTTCATGGAATCATTGAGTTTTCTTCAAAAACTAAAACTCATGTGGCCTGATTTACTAAGTTTGCAAATAATAGGTGCAAATTTGCTTGCGCTAAAAAATGTGCATGCTATTGATTTGCATGTCACAGGTGATCAACTCAGATTGCCTGTGTTAATGACAACAGGTGCAAAGTCTTGGAGACTACCCTATTTAAATGAGGATTTTGTGCGTGCTACTGGTTTGGAGCTGCATAGTACATCGTTTGAGCATCATCATCGCAATGTACAGGGGTTGGACAAAATAATGGAAACACCTTCACCTCAAGATGATAATGCCCCAATCCATACAGCTAGAATTGTTAAAGAATGGCATGAGGAACATTCTAATGAAGTTGAGCATCTCGTATGGCTGGTACAGTCCCCAGACCTCAACATTTTTAAGCATCTATGGTCAGTTTTAGAGATTCAAGTAAGACGTCGATTTCCACCGCCATCGTCTCTAAAAGAGTTGGAGGGTATTCTAACTGAAGAATGGCATATAATTGGAAACAATTCACAAGTTGTATGAATCAATACCTCGGAGAATTGAGGCTGTAATTGCCGCAAAAGGCAGACCTACACCATATTAAATTATATTTTGTTGATGTTTTAAGGTGTTTCCATTATTTTGTCCAACCCCTGTATGTGTGTGCAGTAGTCACATCGCAGGTCCTGTAATGTAGGAGGTAAATGAACTCAACGTGTTCTCATCTAATTTCAACCTGGGTACATGACACACACTGCACACAATGATCCACCAATCACAATCATTCTTAATTAGTTCGCCAAAGCAGACCATGCCCCTGCACATGGAGTGAGTCGCTGGTAACAACATTGAAAAATGAGCAACAAACAAGAGGAAACCACCGAAAATGAAGACTTGGTGCCAAAAAGAAAAGCAACGTCAGTTATCTGGAACTATTTCAGCTACACGAAGGATGAAACTGAAACACGTGTTCTGTGTCGATGGTGCCTTCCACCTGTCGCCACAACAAGAGGAAACACAACTAATTTGTTTGACCATTTACATCGCACCACCCAGCTATTTCCTATTGCAATATATATCACAGGGTAAAAAAAAAAAAAAATTTTAAATTTTAAAAAATCGCAATGTCAGTTTTTTTACAGTATCGTGCAGCCCTATACTGGTTGTTGTCATGGAGACAGTACACTGTAAAAAGTGCTCTGGGATACACCAGCACTAATGGGAACAACGACCGGAATGATCCAGACACACAGAAATGTAACGCTGGAGGAGTTTAGTCACGGAAGGTATTGATGACTCCTCCTGTGACTGGACCCAAAACATCCCCTCGTTCATCTACAAGTTCTACAGTGGCATTGTGGGTAGGACATACATCTCATTTTGTTCTTCAGTCATTACATAAATGTTGATGTGATCAGAACATATTGATTCTGTGCGTTGCCTTTGGTTGGGCCTATGCCCAGCCTCCTCGCCACCACAACTGCAGCCAGTTTATGATGAAGCTGTGCCAGTTCAAACCTGCCTTTAAGACGTGATAAATATAGATGTAAAATCAGCCACCACAACCAGTTTCAGGTTTGGTCAATCACATTCTGTGCACTAAATAAATATTTGCATGTACTCCTCCTAATAATGTTGCACATTCTGGCAGGAACGCCCATATTACATATGTAACGTCTGTCTATACAGTATATGTGTAAATGGGTACCACACAACTAGACAGGATCTAGGCCATCAGAAGATCTAGAGCTATTCAGGAGGCAGTAATCACACAAGTAGTTGGTTTTGGTGATTTTGAAGATTTAGTAAAAAAAAAAAGATTAAATACATGTACACAGCTCAGAAGTGTTCACTGAAAAAACAAAGAAATAAAACAAATGCCAAATAAAGAAAATCCAATCAGAATATTCCCTTCAATCCTTATGTTTCATTAAACACACTCTTTCAATTCCTATTTGTTTCCTATTTAGTTATTCCTATTATAAATCTCAAATTAGCTAAATCAGGGGTCTGAAACGTGCAGGCCGGGGGCCAAATGCGGCCCGCCAAAGGTTCTAATCTGGCCCCCGGGATGAATTTACAAAGTGCAAAAACTCCACCGTCAAGGCTGTCGAACTCATTTTCCACATACAGACCAATTTGATCTCAAGTAAAATAATAACCTACAAAAACTAATGACTCCATATTTTCTTTACGGTTTGATGTGAAAAAAATAATGTTACATTATGCCTATAAATAATGACAACTTTAATGTTTTTTCTTTATTTTAGTGCAAACAATAACATTAAAAAATGAAAATATTTACATTTACAAACTATCCTGTAACAATAAAATGTGAATAACCTGAACAAACATGAACAACCTGAAATGTCTGAAGAAAATTAAGCACAATTTTAAGAATTTTCTGCCTGTTACTAAATGTTTAGTGTCTTTGTAGATCTGATCCATAATGCACATGTAAAAATGATAAGATGAGGCATATTATTAAAATTGCACTTATTTTTCTTAAGAAATTTCAGTTTTTTCAGATTATTCACATCTTTTTTGTTTAGATAGTTTATAAAAGTAAGCACTTTCATAATTAAATGGGATTGTTAATCATTGAAACAAAGTAAAAAATTTGGAGTTGTCATTTTGTGTAGGTTATTATGCTATTATTTTACTGGTCTGGCCCACTGGAGATTGAATTGGGCTGAATGTGGCCCCTGAAAGAAAATGAGTTTGAGACCCCTGAGCTAAATCTTATTTTCCTCTATTTTGATGTTCATGTAAATAAAATAAAATAATTACTTTCAACTACCTACTTCTGGAAAGCTAATTGAATATGTAACTTTAATTAACTCTAAGTTTTCTTGTAAAACTCAGTTCAGAAACAACTCAAAATTCACATATACTTCACATCAACATGTGCATGAAACCATATTTCTAATGGACTCTATGCACAGCCCCACTACTTCCTGAACTTCAGGTGGGTCCTTTATTTTCTGTCTTTCATTATTAGAGACACTGATTAATCCAGGTGTGCCTGCTACTTCTTGTTGTGATACTGATTAATCAGGCACACCTGGATTAATCAGTGTGTCTAATAATGAAAGACAGGAAATAAAGGACCCACCTGAAGTTCAGGAAGTAGTGGGGCTGTGCATAGAGCCCATTTAACATGAAATGCAAACAGTTCACACATTTTAATAGGGATGCACCGATACCAGTTTTTTCCAGACCAAGTACGAGTACTTACATTTGAGTACTTGCCGATACCGAGTACTGAAACGAGTACTTAATAATCCCATTCGAGTTCTTAGCTCCTTTTGTAAATGTACTTTATTGTTGTTATCATTAGTCTGACAGGAAAAAAATGCTGCTACTGACATTTAATGTGTTGGAATGAGCGTTTCTCAATTAATCCACCAGGGGGCCCCGCTCTGAATTAACCATACTGGACAAATACCACGAAGAAGAGGAAAGTTTTTTGAGAAGAAAAAGAAGAAAGTCAGTAATAACAAACATGGAGATGACAGAGGTAACACTACTGTGATACTAATGTTGCAGCGTTTTCGCTGGTAAGGTTTAACAGCTTAGCTTCAGCAGGTAGAGAAAAGAGAAATGAGCCAGAAGTTTCGTTTTCACTTCTGTTGGCCACAAAGTCCGTACCGCTCCATACACCCGCTGGTATTCTCATTCTGTTTACGCATCCGCGAGCACCTGGTAAATGGATGGAATGTACGCAGAGGACAGACAGAACGCTGCATCCGTATCTGTCAGTGTCTGGAACGTTACTTGCAGTCAGCGTTACTTTTATCACCGTCATTTATTTTGAAAAATCTCCACACTCTTCACACTCCCCTCACATTATTCCTCCTCCTCCTACCTGCTGCACTGAACTGGGAATGTCACACGGCCGTGAGTGGTATCAGTGCATTTGTATCGGATGTCTTTTACGAGTACGAATACACACACTGAGTATCGGAGCCGATGCCGATACTCGTATCGGTCTCGGAGCATCCCTACATTTTAATATATGCTGTTCGAACAAAACTAAAATATTCAGTTTGTTAGGTCACAGTTTTTATCACAGTCTTTCACAACTCAGTTCTGTTCCTTATCCAAGACAGTGAAAGAAGAAATGTACTTATCCGTAAAGAGTAGGAGAGAGAAAAGTGTACCTTCCTGATCCGGTCAGCTGATCCTCTGTGTAGAGCTCATCACTGTGGTCCGCCATCTTGTCTTTGTCGTAGCATACGTTGTAGACATCCGACAAAACATTGAGTTCGGTGAAATAAGTTCGTGTAGCAGGTACCGAACTGGAAAAAGTAGTCTTCAACAAAAATCTTCCGGTAAAACTCGACGATGTTTAAAACAGCTTCGATATAAACCAGTCTTTTAATCATGCTAGCTCTTCCCGGCTAGCACTCCTGTAAAAAGCACATAAAGTGTCCGTAGTTGAAACAGAAACTTATCTACTCACTCAAATACAATTTCACTGTAAATGTAACACTTACAATCTGTCGAGTTATATCAAGCAATTCAAGAATTTCCGTCCTAAACAACGTCTTTATCTTTTTTTTTTTTTTTTTTTCCCTCACGGCTGAATGCGCACGCTCTCTTCCTCTGTCTCCTTCTTCTTCTACTCATAAATTTCTGGTTACTTCCGCTTCCTCTTTCATACCCTCCACAGCCTGTAGAGGGAGCTCTAACATAAATTATACTCATTTCTAATCTAAACAGCTGTGCAGGTGTTTTTCTGGTACTTAAATGAGTATTCTTTTGCATATTTCTGCTTCTTTTAAGTGTATTACTTAATGTGTTTACTTAAGTGTGAAAACAAAATATCTATAAACTAAATGGTTAGGAGTCTTTATGGCAGGAGTAATTTTATCTCTCGCAGGTTTTATTTTTGTTCCACTACTGTTAAGAATAAATTGTTCATATCTTTTTGCTGGAATATTTATTTCTGTTAGTTATGGATTAATTTTAAACATTGCACTGCTCACCCAGTCAGAGTTGCTTTTAACAATGCATTCCGTATTATACATGGTTTTTATCATAGTTGTAGTGCTAGTGGTATGTTCTGTTTTAATAATGTTCGCTCTTATTATGAGATGTTACGGAAAGTAATTTTGAATTTTATACTGCGTTTAAGTCACTCTAGAAATGTTGTGATTTTTACAATTGTTAACTCTGACTTTTATGCAGATTCTACACTTGTTAAATACTGGCACCAGCATCTTTATACTTGTTCTTGAAGATAGGGTGTGGGCATGCGTGTTATTTTTATATTTATAACCCTGTTTATTTATTTATTTATTCATTTTTACGTTTATTATACTCTATGGACTGTAACTATTTACATGTCTGATACAAATAAATAAATGGGAAAAAAAAGAAAATAAATGTGTTGAAGCTTATCAATATCCATATTATCTATGTTATTTTAAGAATTTCAGAACTGTTTTAAGTGTTACTCTGTAAACCTTGGTTACACATATTCATCTAGGCCAGGGGTCGGCAACCTTTAACACTCAAAGAGCCATTTCGACCCGGTTTCCACGGAAAAGACAACACTGGGAGCCACAAACACTTTTTGACATCTGAAATGAAGATGTTAGCCTATATATACCGTAAATTCCGGACTATAAGCCGTTACTTTTTTCCCACACTTTAAACACTGCGGCTTATACTCCGACGCGGCTTATACAACGATTTTACCGGTACCACGGCTTGGTGCCGCCGCGGCACGCCTCGGGGCCAACACTAGGTGCCATTGCACCACTGTACCATGGCTCGGTGCCAGGTGCCGTGGCACCGCGGTGGTTCCTCGGCTCGAGGTGCCGGTGGTGCCGGTGGTGCCGCAGCACCGGTGGCACCCAGCTGTGGCACCACAGTGCCACGGCACCTGGCACTGAGCCGTAGTACTGCAGTGCCACGGCACCTAGCGTTGGCCATGCCATGGCACCTGGCATCATTAAATGTTCTGTTTTCTTCAGATATTTTTCTTTTCTTAGATTTCTCCATACTTGGCCTACCTGGGGTTGAAAGTCTCGATAAATGTATGGCGTTTTGGCGGGCTGTCGGAGAGTGTGACGCATATTTTGAGCAACGAAAAATAATATTATACATATATATATATATATATATGTGTGTGTGTATTTATATATATATATATATATATATATATATATATATATATATATATATATATACATATATAATTTTATTTTAATATTTCGAGATCACAATAATCTTACAATTTACAACTACAATTAAACAAACGAACAAACACAAATAAAATACTTTGTTCAGATATTGTGCAGTTTTGGTGTCGCAGGGCATTCCGCACATGCTGGCTGCCGGCTGACACGTCAAGTGCTGTCAAACGTCTCTGAAGAAGGCGAATGCTGATTACCGAAATTGCACAAGGTCTGAAGAAAGAAGTTAAAAACTTTGACTTAATAAGAAGACATGATACACGTTTTTGAGACAAATAACATACACTTCAATCGGACACTTATAATTTATTTTCCCAAGCCACGCAGAGCCGCAACATAAGGATGAAAGAGCCGCATGCGGCTTCGGAGCCGTGGGTTGCCAACCCCTGATCTAGGCAAACATGCTAAACGGGTTGCCCATTTGAGAGATACAACCCTCAGTGCATCCTGTTAGTTGATAAGCTTCATCGTGTTTTTTGCATGCACTGTCAAGTTTGTGCACGTTTTTACATGTGCAAACCTTTAGTAAATCAGGCCCATACACACATATTTTAACAGTTGCTCAAAATAAACACTGTGCCTTATAATGCTGACATGCTGCATCAGCTGATAGTTTACATTATAGCTCTGTTATCTTAGCTCTATTAGCTTAGCTCTGTTTTTAGACTGAAAACAGCCACAATAAAACCACAAATCACCTCTGTTTTCTGTTCAGTTTGTGTTTTCAGTAGCTGAACTAAAGATCTGTTTGGAATCCAATAAACAAGGCCCCTTTAGTGGTCACATGACACCCCCCCCCCCGGCCCGTCAATGGAAATAACTCCACTTCATGTCTACAGTACAATACATGGGCATCTTTGGGGATAGTTTTTAGTCATTTTTTTGATATTTGAGATTAGAAATATAATATATAACCACATTACGTAAAGGAACCTCTGATTTTCCAGACATTTATGGATTTCTTATGAACCAACTCAACTTTGTTAACCCCTAAAATGAGACTACGAAGAGTTCGGTGCTGTTTGAATGTGCTGAGTTTATGTCCTTGGTTCTGCTGTCACTTCTATTACAAATACAACAACAGACAGAAAACAAAACTCCTGCCAGCAGAATGCAAATAGATTAGAAATCTGACGGATGCCAGTATTAAAATGAGGATTTCATTGATGTTTGTGAAGGGTGAGTCATCCGATGAGCTGCAGTCTCGTCCCATGGTGAAGCCGACCGACCAGAACACATCTGTGTATTACATCCAGTAAGTGGTGCATCATCTGATTTGAAGTGATTTAAGCGAGTGGTCCTTCCCTCCAGAAGACAGAAATTATACTAATGTCTTGAATACTAACAATGAACCGATGGCAGTTGGAGGCGGTTCGGACGCCAGCGCGGATCGAATGTTCTGAGCTCAGTCTGAAAATGAAGTCAACCCACGAGGACGATGTGCGCTCATGTTCATCATTATGTGTCCGGGGAGGGTTCGGTTTGATGTAGAAGGGCCAAAATACACTTAAAAACTTCTTCAGGGTTATTAAAGTTCACCTTAAATATACTCATTTCTAACATTTGTCCTCTTCTGTCATTTGTTTTCCCTGAACCATTAACCCATGAAGACCTGGTGTTACTTTTGTGTCAGTTACTAAATTAATTTTTCTCTCTGTTGAACCTTTCTGAAGTGATTTATCACCATTTATTAGAACATTATCCTCTCTGTCTTCCATTTTTTAGTGAGAGTTAGCCATTATCCTATATTTAATTCAATGATCATGTAGATGTTCGTAAAAGCTCAGATTAAAGATGATGGTTATTGTATCAGAAACAGAGAAAACTGAAGAAAAAGTAACTTTTTCAGCAAATATATCATTAATTGAACGTGAAAACAAGTGTGTTCATCCACTGTCATTGATCAGTGGTGAATCAATGATGTAGCAGATGACAGATGACATCCTACAGATAGTCCAATAGAACCTGCACAGAGGCTTTATTATTTACTTTAAAGGGCAAGTAGATTAGCACATCATCTGCAAAATAATAAAATTGAATGTTGTGATTTCTAAAAATGGAACCCAGAGGCAGCATATGTAAAGAAAACAGGATCCAGAATAGAACCTTGAGGCACCCCAAAGCCTTCAAATTCAACTGTTATATCAGAAACAGAGAAAACTGAAGAAAAAGTGACTTTTTCAACAAAATCGCTCATTAACTGAACATAAACCCAGTGTGTCCACCCACTGTCATTGATCCAACTCCATGGGTTTTACTGGTGAATCAATGTTGCAGAAGATGATGGTGTTTCCACGGTAACTACGGAGCCTCTGAATGTCCAAATGGCTCATATCTGATGACCATGAAAAGATGAATAACTGTATTTTACACCAATTATTTACATGTATTGATCGGATTAGCGGATCAACAGGTATTAAACAGTTCACATCAGTAGATGGTTTTGGTTGCTGACATTAATAAATAAAGATTAATATTTGCTGAAAAAACACAGAAATCAAGACAAATGACAACAAAAAAACATAAATGTGACACTAATTCGAAAGTTTTCCCGCCTTCTAACAATTTAAATCCATAATTATTCATCAATTATTCAGCTTTGTTCAATTTTATTCTATATTTGTTATTTATTTATATACTTTATTTACTCGTTTACCGTTTTATCATCTATATCTCAATTGTTCAAACTATATCTGACAGTCGTAGTTCATTGTAGTTTCATGTGTTTATTTCCTTTACCTCATTTATTTTTCCTTTACCTTATTTATGTACATGTATTGATACTTTTAAGAGGACCAACAGGTATTAAACAGTTTAGATCAGTACATGGTTTTGGTGGATGTTGGATGTTTGGGTTTTTATGGGTAAATCTACCTCATGTTATGAGCGAAAGGCATCTCGGTTTTTAAGTAACACGTAACACCTGCTGATCCGTGTCTGCTCAACCCCCTGCTATACGTAAAAGTAACACAAGTTTACACGCACATGTGGAATTTCGCCCTATGGTGGTTGGGAAGATGATCCTCTGAGAAGTGTGGCGAACTCCAGAACGGAAGCCCCGCTGTGACCAATATATAACCCAGCATGAGTCATGCCGCCACAGTTATGACGACCTGCCCGGCGTACTGGAGCTGCCCGAGTCAGGCCCCTCAGACTCCAACGCTGGATATGCCCTGGATGATGATGTTCAGATGTTGCTGGTGTTCTTGGGGACAGCAAGAGGGCAGAGCATGGGTGGAAGGGCGGGACTAAGTCAATTCAGTCATCTCCCAAAGGTCCTGGATGTTTCACTTTATCCACTGCTTCCTGAGCTAATTCCACTGATTTGATTTGTTAAATGTAGAGATACACTTCAGGGCAGCTTTATTCACTCAGCAATTCTGAATTATTATATAAGTGTGTGTGTGTGTGTGTGTGTGTGTGTGTGTGTGTGTGTGTGTGTGTGTGTGTGTGTGTACGGGCCAACGGTTGGACATTCATCACCAGATGACAATGAACAATCAGGAAGACTGATGTAATAATAAAAATCGATCAGGATTTGATACATGGCACCGTCTTTCTTCTCTCCACAGCGGTTTCCAAAGGTATCAGCGTTTCAGAGCTGCACATATACAGAACCACATTTTTTTCCCCTGTCCGGTCCAGTCCAGTCCAGTCCAGTACAGACCGGGGTGATGAGTACAATCTGGCCCGACCCTCACCTCAGAGAAAACCCCCTGACAGGTGCCAGAACCAGAACCCTCCTCCCCTCAAATAAGAAAAAAATCCCAGAGATCACATGAGAAGGAGCTGAGCTGTTGAAAGTAAACAAATTAACAGTTGGCTTTTACGTCCTGTAGATTTTGTGGGATTTCATTAGCGTTGGACGTAAAATCAACCACAGGTAAAAACTGGAAACATGGTTCTGGACACAGAAGGACGTGGTCTGGGTTTGAAGTGATCACCTAAAATATAAGTAAAAAACCAACAACAAGACGCCAGCTCTGACCCACACAAAACAACAGAGACTGAGATCACTTTAACCCAGTGTTTTCAGCCTTGGGGTCGGGACCCCACGTGGGGTCGCCTGAAATTTCTAGTAATTGATAAAAATAAAAAATTAATAATAAAAAATATATGGTGAGTTGAGAGAGAGACTCACAATACATAAAAGACATGATCAAGGAAAATCAAATTCTCCCTTTGTGCAGTAATCTCAACCTGGCTTTTCTGCCTCCATCCATAATAGTATACATTATATAGACTAAATGTCCTCTAAAATTAACCTTTATTTGCAACATAGTATAGCAAACTATTACATGATCAAAAACAAATTGATTTTCGCCAAAAAAAAAAAGTCTCAGTTTTGAATGTCTGGGGTCGCCAGAAATTTGTGATGTTGAAATGGGGTCTCGAGCCAAAAAAGGTTGGGAACCAGTGCATTAACCCTTTCACTTTAACCCTTTCATGCATGACATCCACATTTCTGGACACATTAGCCTCCTTTCCACAGCACTTCTGTCACAGGAATATTTCACCTTTATTCCAGAACGATGTCCGTGTAAATGAAATGGCGGATCATGTGGTTCCACCTCTGTAACTCCTCTGGAAGTAGTAACTGAGCCCTGATAAAGGTGGGATCAGGATTCTGGAATGCTATGGAAAAGGAACACATTTCGTTCTACAACCAAGGTGTGATGTTTTGATGACACATTGCGTGTGCGACCCCCACCTTTTTTCCGAGATCTGTGTAAAACAAGGTTCTAATAGTTTTGGATTTTTCATTATAGTTTAGTTTTATTTAGTTTTGACTTTATTTTCTCTAATTCAGTTAGTTTTAATTAGTTTTTAGAGCAGGTTTGCTAGTTTTTATTAGTTTTTGTTGTTTTCTAAATGCTTAGTTTTAGTTTAGTTTTAGTATTAATTTTAGTTTTGTCGTATCTTTTCTCTTCTTCTCCGTCATATTCAAATAAATCCCAGACAGGACTCTGCTGCTTTCTCCCAACTTTAATCTCCATGTTTCCTGGTAGAGTGGGGACCAGAAGACGACTGGAAACCACAAGTGACGAGAAGTGACGGACCGTGAAGTGTCATACGGTGCCAGCAGCTAAAATTGTTCGAGGAAAATAAATCAATTTTATTTCAATCCGACACTGACAAAGACGAAAATGAAGGGAATTTTATCCTTAATTTTTATCCGTTTTAGTTAGTTTTGTAAGCACACAATACAGTTTCAGTTAGTTATTGTTTTTTTCTTTTAATTGTACTTTTTATTTATTTCAGTTAATGAAAATGTTTTTACAATTCTAGCTTTTGTCATTTCATTAGTTTTCGTTAATGATAATAATGTTGGCGTAAAACTCACTTTCCAAAGGTTATAAAGGCAAAATTCTCCAAACCACATGGGGGCAGTCTCTATAGACCCTAAGCAATACAATGAACAATAAGATCATGTTAGTTGTTAGTTAACCTCCTAAGACCCAGCAGTTTAACAGCTTTATAAAAAACCAAAAAAACAAACAAAAAACCCCCCAGTCCAACACTAAGGACATTCCTCAAAAATATGTACAAAACTTGTACTTTCCTGGGTCTCAGGAGGTTCAATATCTTCTTAATAAAACCATATAAAAAAAAGAAAAAATTCAAAATGCATTTCAACTTTAACTTTATTTTGAGTAATAAAATCAATCTAAAAAAAAATCTAGATACTTTTTTCATTATTCACGCATGACAGGGTTAAATCAAGGCTAATGACGTTCATTTTGTCCTCTGTTAATGTAATTATACTATATGTCAGATGACACTGCAGAGGAAGACTGGAGTGACAGTAGAAACTGTCAAACAGGTAACGTCCGAAAACTGTACCTTGTCAGAACAAAAGAAAAAAGAAAAGTAAAAGGGTTAAATCAATTATGTTCAAATGAAAATTAGTTGAAAATAGTCTATATATATATATATATATATATATATATATATATATATATATATATATACATTCAGACCATGATATGAATATAATGGCAGAGAATAAACTCAGTCCAGGTTTATTCAGATGGAACAGTACAGACGATACACACTGAAAACGAATATTTGGGTAAAGAAAAAAAAAAAAAAGACAGTCCAAATTTTATTTTATTTTCGTCTCTTTTTCCCAGTGTTCAGCCAAAGTCAATCGATCATAAGTTCACAAAACCGAGACGGCAAACAACAAAAGAAATGCAATTCAGTAGCAGCCAAAGCATTTTCAGACACAGACCGATGGGTTCTAGTGGTCTGGACCAGGAACGGGTCTGGACCAGGGACTGCCCTGGACCAGGGACGGGTCTGGACCAAGGATGGGTCTGGACCGGGGACGGGTCTGGAACAGGGACGGGTCTGGACCAGGGACAGGTCTAGACCAGGGACCAGGGGATGCTTAAATAAATGAACAGCTGCACACTTGACAGTCGTCTTGAATCATGTAAATGACGTTCAAACAGTGTCAGACGTGGTGACAGATTGCTTTACAATGAGCTGTTTGCAGCTCAGATGTTGTTTCAGAAAACAAAGAGCTGCAGAAAATGTCGACCTCGTTACAGTTGTACTTGTCAACCTCAAATGCTGACTTCCAGTCACTTAAACGTAATGTATTTGGTCTACTATCCATCACTTCATGTCACTGGGTTCCCGTACGAGGGGTTAAAGGTTGGACAATACATCTTCAGAAACAGGCTGTAAATGAAGCAGGAGGAAGAGTTTCTGCACAAAAAACCTGAATAAAACAGAAGAAAAACAGACAGAAGAACATCAGCCTCCCCTTTATGCTCTCTGACCTGCATGGACTGTACCACCTGAGCAGGTAAGCGGGGGGGGGGGGGTACATTAAATGAGAACATAAACACAACTGAACCAACAATGACTTCCTCTGTTTTCTTTCTAACTGTCAAAGGTTACATAAATGTGTTTCCTGTTGTCCCCTTCTACGCCTGCACCCGAACGCACCACAGAAACATCATCACACAAACCTGACGTCAATCTGTCTGATGAGCAGCTGACCCCGATGGACCTCCAAACCCTACCCCCACCCACACATAACTATCCAAACCAGGGCCACACATTCAGCCCAATAAGATCTAAAGTGGGCCGGACTAGTAAAATAGTAACTTAATAACCTATACATGATGTAAGTTCCAAAGTTTTCTCCATGTTTTTGAGAGAAAAAAGTGCAATTTTAAGTAAAAAAAGTGAAAGATATTTAACATAAAAACAAGTGTCCCCATCCACCGTCATTATTCCAACAGAGGCTTTACTATTTATTTGAAGAGGCAAATAGATTAGCACATCATCTGCAAAACAATGAAAATGGATGTTGTTATTTCTAAAAATGGAACCCAGGGGCAACATATGCAAAGAAAACAGGATCCAGAATAGAACCCTGAGGCACCCCAAAGCCTTCAAATGTAACAGATTTTATATCAGAACCGAGAAAATTGAAAAAAAAGTGACTTTTTCAACAAAATCGCTCATAAACTGAACATAAACCCAATGTGTATGTGAACTGTCAAACTGAATTAACCCATTGTGGGATAAATAAAGTTATCTATCTATTCTTTTTGTGTTTATTTCTTTTATCAGTTTTATTGCCCAGTTTGTCTCATTTTTTGTTTTCATTTTTCACTAATTTTGCATCTATCTATCTATCTATCTATCTATCTATCTATCTATCTATCTATCTATCTATCTATCTATCTATCTATCTATCTATCTATCTATCTATCTATCTATCTATCTATCTATGTGTATTTATTATGTTTTTGTCCATTTTCTTACCTACTTTGTTCAGTTTTTATAAATTTTTGTCTCATTTTAAAAAAAAAATTCAGCTTATTATTAGTCTTTACTCATTTTTATTCTTAAGTTTGTCCATTTTTTCCTTATTTTAACTTTTTTACTCGTTTTTCTTTCATTTCATTAATTATCCATCAATCAATCTGATATTTTTCCCACTATCTATCTATCTATCTATCTATCTATCTATCTATCTATCTATCTATCTATCTATCTATCTATCTATCTATCTATCTATCTATCTATCTATCTATCTATCTATCTATGTTTGTGTCTATATTCAGATTTCCACTCCTCATTAAAAGTACATTAAGAGTCAACTTTTCTCTTCATCAGTTTCTTCCTCCCATCCACCCACTAATGTTTCTGATCTGTTGACCTAAACCACAGTCAACCTAAGGCCTATTTTAGTCCGGTCTATATGTGGACAGAGCCGTTATTTGTCATTTACCTCCAGCTCCATTAGTTTAATGCTGCCTTACATTGATTTTCTGAGGCGTCGTTTTGAGGATTTTCCAGACCAGACTGTGACTGGTTCCTGTTGAGTGCGTTTGAGGAGAACCTTCACCCATAATCCCACATGCAGCTGGATGATGTGCGCTAACACAGTCCAACTCTGTAAACCTGATGAGTCGAGCCTGGCAGAGAAAAGCTGCAGCAGGTTCCAACGGTGTTCAAGTCCGGGGTCAAACCAAAGGGAACGGAGCAGCTGCATCTGTATGTGGACCATCATTAGAGCTGGAAATAAAAGCAACCGCAGGTAAATAAAGTGGATCATCAACAGGTCTAATTCTGCACAAAAACATTTACGACACATCGTTAGCCTCGTAGGATAATTACCTGAGTCCAACACAAATGGACAAAAGTATGTGGACACGTTGGATTCAGGTGTTTCTTTTCTAACAAAACAATAATGACTAATGTCAGAATACAGTCTTATATTATGGGATAAAGATCATATTAATTATTAATATTGATGGTTTTTATGTTTATTTTGTTCATATTTATGCTTTTTGGGTTATTTTAAGTCAGTGAGATGTGATGATTTTAGTCATTTTGTATGATTTTTTTTTTTGTTGTTGTTTTTTTTTTTACTGTTAGCAGAACCAATAGGGTCTTTAGTCTTTTAGTCTGCATTGGTATTTATTGATTATTTATTGTTGATTATTTAAATGCATTTATTTATAGTGGCTTTCAATAGTCCTGTATTTGTGCACTGATTTATTTATGTTTGTCACATTGCACTTTGGATGTGGGCTGATGTCTGTGGTAAGCTGCAAATGAACTGCCCATAAGGGATAAATAAAGTTTTCTGAATCTGAAAGTAGAGGGTTAGTTGTGGTAGATTTTTGTGTGTATTTTGCTCATTATGATGCTCTTTTCTTCGAGATTGTTCATTTTGAGGCTTTTTTTTTTTCTTCATTTACGACCCATTGTTAGCCTCGTAGGATAATTACCTGAGTCCCACACAAATGGACAAAAGTATGTGGACACGTTGGATTCAGGTGTTTCTTTTCTAACAAAACAATAATGACTAATGTCAGAATACAGTCTTATATTATGGGATGAAGATCATATTAATTATTAATATTGATGGTTTTTATGCTTATTTTGTTCATATTTATGCTTTTTGGGTTATTTTAAGTCAGTGAGATGTGATGATTTTAGTCATTTTGTATGATTTTTTTGTTGTTGTTGTTTTTTTTTTTACTGTTAGCAGAACCAATAGGGTATTTTAGTCTTTTAGTCTGCATTGGTATTTATTGATTATTTATTGTTGATTATTTAAATGCATTTATTTGTAGTTGCTTTCAATAGTCCTGTATTTGTGCACTGATTTATTTATGTTTGTCACATTGCACTTTAGATGTGGGCTGATGTCTGTGGTAAGCTGCAAATGAACTGCCCATAAGGGATAAATAAAGTTTTCTGAATCTGAAAGTAGATGGTTAGTTGTGGTAGATTTTTGTGTGTATTTTGCTCATTATGATGCTCTTTTCTTCAAGATTGTTCATTTTGAGGCTTTTCTTTTCTTCATTTACGACGCATCGTTAGCCTCGTAGGATAATTACCTGAGTCTGACACAAATGGACAAAAGTATGTGGACACGTTGGATTCAGGTGTTTCTTTTCTAACAAAACAATAATGACTAATGTCAGAATATAGTTTTATATTATGGGATAAAGATCATATTAATTATTAATATTGACCGTTTTTATGGTTATTTTGTTCATATTTATACTTTTTGGGTTATTTTAATGCCCATGTTGGTTCATTTTTATTAATTTTGATGCTTATTCTGTTCATTTTGCTAACCATCTTTCTTTACATCTCACTTATGAAGAAAATTCTCCCATTAAAAACATCAATATTTCCTCAAATCATCATGAACAGGACATCTTACAGCTGTAGATATGATGTGTCCCAATATTTATGTCCATATAATTTAGAAACATCAATATTTCCTTTTCTTCCTCAGTGGGATGTGATGAAAGTAGATGGTTAGTTGTGGTAGATTTTTGTGTGTATTTTGCTCATTATGATGCTCTTTTCTTCAAGATTATTCATTTTGAGGCTTTTTTTCCCCTTCATTTTTTATGCCTTTGTTGGTTTGTTTTTTATTAATTTTGTGGCTTATTTTGTTCAGTTTACTTTAATTTTTTTTTTGCTAACCATCTACTTTCTTCACATCTTACTGAGGGGGAAAAAATCTCCCATTAAACTTTAAGGAAATATTGATGTTTGTAAACCTGATGAGTCGAGCCTGGCAGAGAAAAGCTGCAGCAGGTTCCAACGGTGTTCAAGTCCGGGGTCAAACCAAAGGGAACGGAGCAGCTGCATCTGTATGTGGACCATCATTAGAGCTGGAAATAAAAGCAACCGCAGGTAAATAAAGTGGATCATCAACAGGTCTAATTCTGCACAAAAACATTTACGACGCATCGTTAGCCTCGTAGGATAATTACCTGAGTCCAACACAAATGGACAAAAGTATGTGGACACGTTGGATTCAGGTGTTTCTTTTCTAACAAAACAATAATGACTAATGTCAGAATACAGTTTTATATTATGGGATAAAGATCATATTAATTATTAATGTTGATGGTTTTATGCTTATTTTGTTCATATTTATGCTTTTTGGGTTATTTTAAGTCAGTTAGATGGGATGATTTTAGTCATTTTGTATGATTTTTTGTTGTTTTTTTTCATGCTAGCAGAACCAATAGGGTCTTTTAGTCTACATTGGTATTTATTGATTATTTATTGGTATTTACTTAAATGCATTTATTTGTAGTTGCTTTCAATAGTCCTGTATTTGTGCACTGATTTATTTATGTTTGTCACATTGCACTTTGGATGTGGGCTGATGTCTGTGGTAAGCTGCAAATGAACTGCCCATAAGGGATAAATAAAGTTTTCTGAATCTGAAAGTAGATGGTTAGTTGTGGTAGATTTTTGTGTGTATTTTGCTCATTATGATGCTCTTTTCTTCAAGATTGTTCATTTTGAGGCTTTTTTTTCTTCTTCATTTACGACCCATTGTTAGTCTCGTAGGATAATTACCTGAGTCTGACACAAATGGACAAAAGTATGTGGACACGTTGGATTCAGGTGTTTCTTTTCTAACAAAACAATAATGACTAATGTAAGAATACAGTTTTATATTATGGGATAAATATTATTACATTAGTTAGTTTGGTTTAAATTGTTATTTTTGCTTCCAGAATGACTCGGAGGTGGTTTTTACTGAAAGGGCTCATATTCATCTAAACCCACTTTTATTAGTCTTCGGTTAATTTTTCTTTGTGTATTTGGACCCTAATAGTTCATACAGTTCGAATTTGAATCCTCCAGCTACTGCAAAACTATCTTTGTATTCATTTGGGCAAAAATCCAGTGGATTTCTACAACCTGTTTGAATTCCTGCTTAATTGAAACCCAAACATCCACTGATGACCAAAACCATCTACTGATCTAAACTCCACTAATTCTATCAATACATGTCAATAATTGATGTAAAATACAGTTATTCATCTTTTCATGGTCATCAGATATGACCCATTTGGACTTCGAAGGCTCCGTAGTTACCATGGAAACACAGTCATCTTCTACAACATAGACAACAGACGATAAAACAGTAAAAGGAGTAAATAAAGTATATAAATAAATAACAAATATGGGATAAAATGGAACTAAACTGAAAAACTTCAGAATAATTGTAGATTTAAATTGTTAGAAGGTGGGAAAACTTTAAAATCAGTGCCATATTAATTTTTTTTGTCATCATTTGTCTTGATTTCTGTGTTTTTTAAGCAAAAATTAACCTTTATTTATTAACATCAATGACCAAAACCATCTACTGATGTAAAGTGTTTAACACCTGTTGATAAACTATTCCTATCAATATATGTAAATAACTGGTGTAAAATACAGTTCTTCATCTTTTCATGGTCATCAGATATGACCCATTTGGACGTTCAGAGGCTCTGTAGTTACCGTGGAAACACTGTCATCTTCTACAACATTGATTCACCAGTAAAACCCATGGAGGTGGATCAATGACAGTGGATGGACACTGGGTTTATGTTCAGTTAATGAGATTTGACTGAAAAAGACACTTTTCTTCAGTTTTCTCTATTTTAGATATAATAACCCACAACTTTACTCTGAACTTTTATGAACATTTACATGATTAGTAAATTAAATGTAGGAAAATACCTGATTTTCACTGAAAAAAACCCCCCCAAAACATAGAAGATAACATTACAATAAATGGTGATAAATCACTTAGGGATGGTTAAATATAGAGAAAAATTAATTTGGGCACTGCCACAAATGTCTCACTGGGTCTTTATGGGTTAAACATCGTATCCTGTACAAATGTATAATGCGTGAACCAAGGTTATAATAGTTTTGGATTTTTCATTCTAGTTTAGTTTTATTTAGTTTTGACTTTTTTTCTCTAATTCAGTTAGTTTTAATTCATTTTTAGAGCAGGTTTGCTAGTTTTTATAAGTTTTCATTTTTTTCTAAATGCTTAGTTTTAGTTTCGTTTTAGTGTTAATTTTAGTTTTGTCGTATCTTTTCTCTTCTTCTCCGTCGTATTCAAATAAATCCCAGACAGGACTCTGCTGCTTTCTCCCAACTTTAGTCTCCATGTTTCCAGGTAGCGTGGGGACCAGAAGACGACTGGAAACCACAAGTGACGGACCGTCAAGTGTCGTATGGTGCCGCTAGCTAAAATTGCTAGAGTGAAATAAATTGCTTTCATATCATTCCGACATTGACAAAGACAAAAACGAAGGGAATTTTATCCACAATTTTTATCCGTTTTAGTTAGTTTTGCAAACACACAATACAGTTTCAGTTAGTTATCGTTTTTTTCTTTTAATTATATAGCTTTTTATTTATTTCAGTTAATGAAAATGTTTTTCAATTCTAATTTTCGTCATTTCGTTAGTTTTCGATAATAACCTTGGCGTGAACACACACTTAAAAATCAGGGCCACATTTACCTACAGTCTGAACGGAGCCGAAATGCTCAGCCAAATCCACAGGTCATAAGTTCACAGAATCAGAGACAGTTTTGTACAGTTGAGTCTGAGGTGGGTTCGGAGCTCCAGATCATGTCCTGACCTGCGACTGTGTTTACGTTCTGTTCATGGAGGAGCACAGCGGGAGGAAACACACAACACAAAACACACACAGCGTCAGGCTCTTATTCCTGTTCTCTCCTCCATGAGCCTGAAAAGGGGAAAAAAAAAACTGTCAAAAAAAGTAAAGCTGAGAGGATGAAATAAGATTTGCATACTCTACAAAAGAGATTCCCTGGATGTGCTTTTGTCAGGAGACGCTGTGGAAAGACAGATAGTGCGATTCTGTGTCTTGCGGTCTCTAAATGTGATGAATCCAAAATATCCACATATTTTCCCAGACATCCTATCTCTTTGGTCCCACGTCCAGCCAGCAGGCCATGTGTATTGGGCTTCACGCTTCCCAAGCCCCTCGCCTGCCTCCTTCAGACCGCCACTTCCTACCACAGGACCCCCGCCGCTCAGCCGGGCCCTCAGGCCAGACCACTGGTCTGCCCAACACTAATGGCTCTGTTTAGCAACTCAGGGCCTTTCACAATTGAGCCAAGCGCTCTCCGGGAGTCAAATTTGACATGGAGACTCTGAGTGCGTTCTCACAGATTCCACAGGACTGGAACAGGTCAGATCGCTCCAGACCCGGAATCCACCGCAGACCCCGTTCATTAGCTGATGTTTCTGCGGACACCTAACAGGAGATTATCCGAAGAATCTGGAAAAGCAAGAAAACAAACACCAGTGTCCCTGTACGTTAGCGTCATGTTCGATTTAGAATCAATAAGTTGAATGTGTGAGTTAGTTCTGGTTCTGTTCTGTGTTCCAGTCCTGTGGTCTGGATGCACATCAATCTAACTGTAGAAGTGGGCGGGACTTTCACCGGAGGAGAACTGAACTTATCCAATCAAAGTCCATATATGACTTCTATCAGTGATCAATAGGAACTAGACTGATATCTGGAACCATTTACATGTTCTAAACCATCAACATATGGACCAGTAGAAGGAAAGGAACATTTTTAATATTTAAAAAATCTGCAAATAAATTTAAAAAAAATCAAAATTTCTCAAAACTGTAAACAAACTTTGTAGACATTGTCCCAAAGGAAGAAACAAATGAAATTAGAAATAAATCTGACTAGTAGTTTCATCTGAGAAGATGTTGGAGGAAATGAAGATGACAACAAAGACAATAACAAAGACCACAATGGGGACCAGGATGAAGACCACAATGAAGACAATGATGAAGACAATGAGGAAAACCAGGATGAAGACCAAAACAAAGACCATGACAAAGACCACCATGACAAAGACCACAAGGAACACCATGATGAAGACCACGACGAAGACCACAGTGAAGACAGTGATGAAGACCATGACAAAGACCATGATGAAGACCAAAACAAAGACCACAATGAAGTCCAGTCCAGTCCAGTCCGGTCTAGTCTAGTCTGGTCCAGTCTAGTACAGTCCAGTCCAGTCTGGTCCAGTCCGGTCCAGTTCAGTTCAGCTCAGTCCAGTCTGCTTCAGTCCAGTCCGGTTTACTCTAGTCTGGTTCAGTCCAGTTCAGTCCGGTCCAATGTGGTCCAGTCCGGGTCTCCTCTAGCCAAGTCTAGTCTGGTCCAGTCCAGTCCAGTCCGGTCAAGTCCAGTCCAGTGTGGTCCAGTCTGGTCTCCTCTAGTCCGGTCTAGTCCGGTCACTTCCGGTCCAGTCCAGTTCAGTCTAGTGTGGTCCAGTCCGGTCTCCTCTAGTCTGGTCTAGTCCAGTTCAGTCCAGTCCAGTCTAGTGTGGTCCAGTCTGGTCTCCTCTAGTCCGGTCACTTCCAGTCTAGTCCAGTCCGGTCTGGTCTTGTGTAGTCTAGTCCAGTCCGGTCCAGTCCGGTCCAGTCCAGTCCAGTCCAGTCCAGTCCGGTCCAGTCCACCTGCTCCATACGATCACATGGTCAGATGCTGTGTTTACTCCTTATTTGGTGTCAAATAAAAGTCCAAGTCTCAGCCAGTGGCACATGTTCAGCTCGTAGATTCACAGTGAGATGTCGAGCCGCACAGATTTATGTTCTGGTCTGTGGTATGTTCTGACCACAATTGTGATTTCTCTCCTTATCCATCATTGAAATGTTATAGTTATTAGGGAAAGAAAAATCTGAAATGTGTTTGCAGGACGACCATGATCACAGTGTGTTGGTTGTGTTTGTGCGGCGTCTGCCAAGCCTCAGTACTACAGACCCGGGTGGAGGGGGTTCACCGAGGCCCCGGGGTTTGTCAGGCCATCAGCACTTCTGTGAAAACCCACTGAACAAAGACCATTACTGCAACAGTCACAAAAATCACCTCTGTGCTGCGATTCTCAGAAAAACGGTGCTTTTTATATACTGCTACAACGTGTCGACAGAACGGCGGTAAAGACCCTCAGAGCGGACCTCGACACTCAGTGGACGGAGGTTTATTCATCAGATTTATCCAAAAGCTTTGACAGATGTTCCATTGATTTTAGTGGGTGGTCGGGATGTGAGTCCAACATGTTCTCATAGAGCAGGGGTGTCAAACATACCGTCCGTGGGCCAAAACCGGTCCGCTAAAGGGTCCGGTCCAGACTATGTTAGTTCCAGTTCCAAATTCAGACCGATATGATCTAAAGTGGATCAGAGCCGGTAAAATACTATCACAATAACCTAGAAATAATGAAAACTTTGAACATTTCCTCCTTGTTTTAGTGTAAAAAAGTAAAATTACATGAAAATGTTTACATTTACTAGTGATGGGAAGTCTGATTCTTTTGGTTCGTTCATCTGTTGCAAATCGATTCATCAATTTAAAAAAACATGTAGCGGGCGTTTGTCACGAACTAGCCATGCTACATTACCAAGCGTCTGTTTAGTCCATTACACCACTTCACATGTGAAAGTGGCAGTAGGTCTAACCCCAGGTATCTGTCTGTTCTGTCCATCTGTGATAATGTACTTAGAAAATTCTAAAACTTCATAAAGATTTTCCACCAGTATATCAACGTAGTACTACTGTCAATAGTTAATTGTATTTAATAAGCTTTTGCTATCTATCTATCTATCTATCTATCTATCTATCTATCTATCTATCTATCTATCTATCTATCTATCTATCTATCTATCTATCTATCTATCTATCTATCTATCTATCTATCTATCTATCTTTCTTTATTTTGTTCATCATCTTGCTTGTTTTGTTCAGTTTTTATTAATTGTGCTGCTTATTTTTTGTCTTGACTCATTTTGATGCTTATGCTTATGTTTAATTCTATCGCTCTATCATCTATCTATACATACACACACCCACAGTCTAGCTCTTACGCAGCCCCAACCTGCATTTAATGTTGTTCAGTCAAAGTTTTTGATTTAAAATTAGTTTTAAATTTCTGATATTTTCAAAAGTTAAGTCAAAGTTACTGGACCTTCTTCTAATCACCACTTCCATATCGGTATTGTTGAAATTGTGCTCAAAATGTTCAAAAAGTACTAATACACACACTGAAATAATTTAACCAAGTTGTATTTTGAAAAATAAACAAATAAATAAATTAATTAATTAAATTAAATAATAGCCACAATGTACTTTCTGTTGGCAGAAACATTAAAATATTAACATATAAACAATCAAATATACAAATGTGCATTAAAGATGGCACCTTATGGACACTGACCATTTTCCATATCAAGTTTGAGTTTGTTTTTTGTAGGTAGGTAGGTAGGTAGGTAGGTAGGTAGGTAGGTAGGTAGGTAGGTAGGTAGGTAGATAGATAGATAGATAGATAGATAGATAGATAGATAGATAGATAGATAGATAGATAGATAGATAGATAGATAGATAGATAGATAGATAGATAGATAGATAGATAGATAGATGCTGAGGTATAAATGACAGTGTCATCTGCATAAAAATGAAAATTACCATTGGAAACATTTTGAGTGATATTCTTGAAAAAACAGAAATAAAAAGGAGAGGTCCAAAGCCTGACCCCTGTGGTACGCCTTTTGTAACTGTGAGTAAGTCTGAAGTTTTACGTCATTTAACTTGTCCACACTGTCCTCTGTGTGAGGTCACAGTCAGACCAGCTGACAGTTCGTCTTTCTGTTCATCAGTGCTTCCGTTTCCACCTCTGTACATTTTTTCCTCCTCCTGAAAATACCAGGAGCAGCAGCTGGAGGTCCATCCCCACCCTCTCCACTCCAGCGTCCATATGAAGCTCTGACCTCCCACTTGACTAGCTGATGATGACTGACAGCATCCCTGATTCCCAGACTGCGGAGTCGACCAGCGAGGAGGGAATGGGGGGGTGGGGGTGGGGGTGGGGGTGGGCTGAGATCCCAGTGAGCTGGATCAGGACTGGATCTTTAGTGGATGATTTGGTACGGCCTGGACCCAACAGCCACCAACAAATCACTGCTTCTCCACTTCTCCGTGACGGACGGTTCGCTTCGCTGCTGCTGAGACGACAAACGTTCAATCCGCTGGAACAGGCCATAGTTTATACCCCCAGTCCAGACTAGAACTGGGGTTAAAGCGGCCTAGGCTGGATTAGACCCCCATGATCGCAGTATGTCAACTGATACACGCATGAATGACCTTTTATAGACGACCATTATAACAGACCTTTTAGATTTATTGATGTTGTTTATGTGTAAACCCAGTCCCACATTTCACTGACAAAAACATCCATCACCTGCTTCTTTTACAGACACTGCATCTCCTTCTGTCCTCACTAGCTCTCTGAAAATAGATTTACATATATATAAATATATACAGCATATAAATATACATACATTCAGGGGCACCACTACCAATTGTGGGCCTCCCTTTCCTAAAAATTCAGTATCTTGTCGATCTGTCAGGGGTGGGGGTGGGGGGGGGTGTGCAGTCCATACATAACGTAACTTGCACTAGCATGAAAACGAAACTGAAACTTAACAGGTTTTCAACGTCCGATTCCTGACTTCTGTGTCTGTCTTATACAGCAGATCATATTTGTTCAGATTATTCAACTTTTTTGTGAAAGGATAGTTTGTAAATGTAAATATTTTCATGTAATTTTACTTTTTTTTTTTAAACCAAAACAAAGAGAATAAATGGGCCTTGTCATTATTTATAGGTTATTATGGCAGTATTTTACTGGTCTGACCCACTTTAGATCACATTAGTCTGAATGTAGAACCTGAATTAACCTCCTAAAACCCAGGAAATGTCAGCACAGTACCAGCTTTTTTGTTTGTTATTAAGTAAGTGCCTATATTGGAAACATCATGATGCAACAGTTTTTTCAGATGCAGTTTTTAAAGTTTTTATGGAATGTCCTTTGTGGTGGACAGTTTTCTTTTCTTTTTTTGTATAAAGTTGTGAAATTCTTGTCCACAAAAGTGGACAGAAAACCCATAGCTGGGTCTGAGGAGGTTAAAATAATTTTAACATCCTTGATTGTTAATATCGTCATCCTGTGGGCCAGATTGGACCCTTTGGTGGGCCAGTTTTGGCCCACGGGCCGCATGTTTGACACCCCTGCTTTAAGTGGAGCTTTTCTGATGCAGATATACCACAGTCCAACATTATGCAGCTGTCGTTTCTAATTGTGATTGGGGAGAGGAAAAGGGAATTTGGTCTTTTCCGGTTCAACGGTGCCCACGGCTCACTCAGGTAGACTTCCAGGCTCTACGGCTGGAAGGGCTTGATAACACTCCAACAATGTATCACAAGAAAATAAGAACCATAAGAGTGTTGACGCACAAGGGCAAAACAGTAATGCTCTCAGTCAAGCAACTTAATAGTTTTGGTTTTTTAATCCCACTTGCTGAGACCTCTCCGAGGAAAAATAGCCCAATTTGGGCTGAAAGGAAACCGGACCGGTCTCGATCTTGGACTGAATCATAGCCTCCACAACAAAACAAATTTGCATCAATGATTATTTTCCAGAGGGGAGAAAATTCTTGCAGAAACTTTCCAGAGGTATAAACACAGCAATTATTGACAAACAGTCACCGAAAAGGTAGCGTTAGCATCGCTGAGCATGTGATGAGTCGGACTTATTCGGGTCTTCAGTGTGTCAGGTAGTTTTCACATTTAACTTACCTGACAAAGCTAAACTCCTATAAAAGGTTGAAAAATTAACTAATTCAAATGTATATCACGCAACACTACTGATATCATGGAGGTACAATCTGATTAAATTTTTTTATTTTTTCAAATGTCAATTTCCATGTATGAGTTTCAATTTTGTATCATATTTGATACATCAGGTCTCAATGCTCAAATATTATTATTTTTGAACAAACAAAAACATAATATAACTCAAACATGTCTAACAAATTGATAATTCCTTTTCTAAATTGTCCCAGTTCTTCCCCCTTCCTCATTAGTGACAGTCCTGTAGTGTCACTGGAAAGGCCTCTGGTGAACGAAATCCTCCCCCTGGTGGATTATCTGTGGATTGCATGTATCTAATTGTACACATCAGGTTTTACAAGAAAAAAAAAAATCACACTGATCATGTAAAACTCATGTATCAAATATCATACATTCGGTGTTATAGGGTTAAGTACAGGAAATATTAGATACTTAAAGACTTTAGCTTGAGTAGTACTTCAGTTGGTGACTTGAACTTCTACCAAAGTAATCTTTTGGTAGGTACCAGTACTTCTCCTCAAGTGTGAAGCAAAGTTATAACAGTTTTGGATTTTTCATTCTAGTTTAGTTTTGTTTAGTTTTGACTTTTTTTTTCTCTAATTCAGTTAGTTTTAATGCACTTTTAGAACAGGTTTGCTCGTTTTTATTAGTTTTCGTTATTTTCTAAATGCTTAGTTTTAGTTTTTTTTTATATCTTTTCTCTTCTTCTCCGTCGTATTCAAATAAATCCCAGACAGGACTCTGCTGCTTTCTCCCAACTTTAGTCTCCATGTTTCCAGGTAGAGTGGGGACCAGAAGACGGCTGGAAACCACAAGTGACAGATCGTGAAATGTCATATGGTGCTGCTAGCTAAAATTGCCAGAGTGAAATAAATCGATTTCATATCAATCCAACACTGACGAAGACGAAAACGAAGGGAATTTTATCCATAATTTTTATATGTTTTAGTCAGTTTTGTAAGCACACAATATAGTTTCAGTTAGTTGTAGTTTTTTTCTTTGAATTCTCGTTTTTATTTCAGTTAACGAAAATGTTTTTTAAATTCTAGTTTTCGTCATTTCGTTAGTTTTCGTCAACGATAATAACCTTGGTGTGACATTCCGGTACTTTATTCAACACTGGCAATTATGAACCAACCGTCACCGAAAAAGGTAGCGTTAGCATCGCTGAGCATGTGATGAGCAGGACTTCTTCAGGTCTTCAGTGTTTCTCTGCCGGACGACACATTGGGCCTAATATGAGCAGGCAGCAGCGATTGAAATTATCGAGCTGGACTAAAGTGTCTCGGTCGCCAAAGAGAAGGTAAACTTCACTGGACCTTGCAGAATTTGATAGCTTAAAGAAGAACCCGATCTGGTCCTTCTGTTCGCTGCAGTGTTGTTGACACTCCCCTGGATGTGCTGATACACAGCTACAATATCCAGAGCGGTGTCACTTTAGTAATTCTACCTAAACGCTGCGCGGTAATATTACTGGAAAAAAGCAGGACCTGAATCTTAAAACTGAGGGTTTTTGTTGTGTGTAACCTGGAACCTGTGGAACATCTCCTCTAAATGTCATCGTCCCACGTAGAGGATGTTCTTCTTCTTTCTCTTCTCGGCTCATTTAAATATGTCCTCGCCGCCGCGTTTGATGCGAAACTGATTAATAATTAAAAATGGACAAAGTGGATCTAAGCCAATATTGATTGGGATGCATTATGCTTTTTTGCAAAGTGGAATACAATCTGCAATGTCGAATGTGTTACAGTTAACTACAATGAGACAGACTGTGGAACTCTTCTGTGCAGCATCTTCAGAATGTGTTTTCATGTGAAAGATTTGACTTTGACCTAAGACAGGGGTCTCACACATGTGGCCTGGGGGCCAAATGCGGCCCCCCAAAGGTTCCAATCCAGCCCCTGGGATGAATTTACAAAGTGCAAAAATTCCACAGTCAAGGCTGTGGAACTCATTTTAGTTCAGGTTCCACATACAGACCAATGTGATCTACAGTCAAATAATAACACCAGAATAACCGACAAAAAACAATTTTCTTCTTGGTTTGATATGAAAAAAAAAAAAAAAAAAAAATTACATTATGTCTATAAATAATGACAACTTCAATTTTTTTCTGTTTTAATGTAAAAAAATATCATTAAATTATGAAAATATTTACATTTACAAACTATCCTGTAACAATAAAATGTGAATAACCTGAACAAATATGAACAACCGGAAATGTCTAAAGAAAATTAAGCACAATTTGAACTCTTTTCTGCCTGTTCCTCAGTGTTTAGTGTCTTTGTAGATCTGTTCCATAATGAGCATGGAGAAATGATAAGTTGAGGCAGAATATTGTTAAAACTGCACTTATTTTTCTGAAGAAATTTCAGTTTTTTCAGGTTATTCACATCTTTTTTGTTTGGATACTTTATAAAAGTAAGTATTTTCATAATTTAATGGGGCTTTAATAAGACAGACTGTGAAAGTCTTCTGTGCAGCATCTTCATAATGTGTTTAAATGTGAAAGATTCGACTTTGACCTAAGACAGGGGTCTCATACATGCGTCCCGGGGGCCAAATGCGTCCCCCCAAAGGTTCCAATCCAGCCCCCGGGATGAATTTACAAAGTGCAAAAATTCCACAGTCAAGTCTGTGGAATTTATTTTAGCTCAGGTTCCACATACAGACCAATGTGATCTACAGTCAAATAATAACAGCAGAATAACCGACAAAAAAGAATGACTCCAGATTTTCTTCTTGGTTTGACATGAAAAAAACCATCTTACATTATGTCTATAAATAATGACAACTTTTTTTTGTCTTTGTTTTAGTGCAAAAAATAACATTAAATTATGAAAATATTTACATTTACAAACTATCCTGTAATAATAAAACGTGAATAACCTGAACAACCTTCTCCCCCAGTCTCTATCTCTATCGCTCTCTCTTTTTCTCTTTCTTTACCCTCACTCTTTAACCCCAACTGGTCCAGGCAGACGGCCATCCTCCAGGAGTCTGGGTCTGCTCGAGGTTTCTGCTGTTAAAGGGAAGTTTTTCCTCGCCACTGTCACCAGTCACAAGTGTTTGCTCCTGGAGGATTCTGTTGGGTTTCTGTAAATTGGCTTAGAGTCTGGTTTTTGACCAACTCTATATATAAAGTGTCATGAGATAACTTTTTTTGTGATCTGGCATTATATAAATAAAATTTGATTGATTGAGTGATTTAATTGGTTTTCCCCTGTAAGTCACATAGGAAAAAAGCGTCTGCCAAATGCATAAACATAAACATAAACATAAATATGAACAACCTGAAATGTCTACATCACAGGTGTCAAACATGCGGCCCGGGGGCCAAATCCGGCCCACCAAAGGGTCCAGTCCGGCCCTTGGGATGAATTTGTGAAATGGAAAAATTACACTAAGATATGAACAATCCTTTTAGTTCAGGTTCCACATTCAGACCAATTCAATCTCCAGTGGGCAGGACCAGTAAAATACTATCATAATAACACAGAAATAATGACAACTGCAAATTTTTCTCTTTGTAAATGTAAATATTTTCATGTATTTACACTAAAACAACGGATAATTTCACAAAAAATGTGAATAACCCAAACAAATATGAATAACCTGAAATGTCTTAAGAGAAATAAGTACAATTTTAACAATATTCTATCTGTTATTAAATGTTTTGTGTGTTTGTAGATCCATTGTGATCAGTAAGTTATAATGTCCATGTGGAAATGATAAACTGAGGCCGAATATTGTTAAAATTAGACCTTTTTTTATTTCCGTTTGTTCATGTGATTCTCATCTTTTGAAAGGATAGTTTGTAGATGTAAACCTTTTCATAGTGTAAATGTACTTTTTTCGCTCTATAACGTAGACAAAAGTTTGGAGTTGACATTGTTTATATATTATTATGTTATTACTTTGCTGGTCCGGCCCACTTCACATCAAATTTAACTGAATGTGGCCCCTGAACTAAAGTGAGTTTGACAGCTCTGGTCTAAAGAATATTAAGCACAATTTGAACTCTTTTCTGCCTGTTCCTCAGTGTTTAGTGTCTTTGTAGACCTGATCCATAATGCACATGGAGAAATGATAAGTTGAGGCAGAATATTGTTAAAATTGCACTTATTTTTCTTAAGAAATGTCAGTTGTTTTCAGGTTATTCACATCTTTTTTGTTTGGATAGTTCATAAAAGTAAGTATTTTCATAATTTAATGGGGTTTTTTTTTGCGCTAAAACAAAGACAATTTGCAGTTGTCATTATTTACAGGTTATTATGTTATTATTTTACTGGTCCGGCCCACTGGAGATCAAATCGGGCTGAATGTGGAACCTGAAAGAAAATGAGTTTGAGACCCCTGACCTAAGAGGAATATGTGGTGAAATTAGACTCGATGGTTTGGCTCGGTTGAAAAGCGAAGAAAAAAACTTGCAAACTTTAGCCAACACTAATACTGAGGGAAGGTCACGAGGGCAACCGCAATTTAGCCGATCGACCGTGTCATTTAATAAAGGAAATGCAGTGATTTATATGAGAAAATTTACACCTACTGTGTATTAGACCGAGGAACCGTGGAGCTGGAAGAACGCCTGAGTGGTTGGACTTTAATGTGATCATTCAAAACCAGATTTAACAAGTATCATTAGTGGCTCGATGGATATCTGGCTGTTTTAGTGTTCCTGAAATACAGAAATACATAATTAAGCGTTTCTGCCGTCCATATGAACAGTGTCCATTAAAACGCTGCCGAAGGTAATGGATTTGAAGCCTAAGCCTTTTATACTCTGGCAGGGACTCGAACTATTCATTTGGTCGAGGACCCAAACTCATAAAGCCGGGTTCTTTTATTTTGTTTTTCTGTTTTTCTATTCGTCTCTTGGCTGTACCGCTCTCTCTCTGAATGTTGTACTTGACGATTTCTTACTTTATGTGACTCCCAGACCAAAGAATCTTTTTTTTTAACTTGTCTTGTCCTGCATCCTAACAGCAGAATGGTAGTCTGTCTCCTTTTGGTGATGAACAAGTTTGTTTTGTCAAAGGAAACTTCATAAAGTAGATGAAGCTCCCCTTCATATTCTACTGTCTTTATTATGAGTTTTGTTTGAACCACATTTCGATGCCGGACCTGACATGGGGGGGGGGGGGGTGAAAGGGAGAGAGCAAGAAAGAAAAAGATGGCGAAGACCCTCACAAGAAAGTATCAACAATACAAACAATAACAACCATAGTGATAATTATAATGGTAACAAGTGTTCAGAGAACACAAACCTCTGCCAAGCACCCCCAGCGGTGTGCATGTGTGGATCGACTATTTCTTTTTAAATGAAAATGGTGCACAAAAAATAACAAAAGTCAACAGAACGTAACGGAAAAGAAACGTAGCGGAACATTATTTCGTACAAAGTTGAAGCTTGGTACCAGTCATGTGTATGTCAAATTATATTCAATTCCAATCAATATTTGTTGAGTTCTAATGAAAAATGTGTGGTAAATGAGATTTTCAGTGTTAACCCTTTCATGCATAGTGGTCACTACAGTGGACAGTTCTTCTCCAGCTGTTCTCTTGTATATTCATGGGTTTGATTGTTTTAGTTCCATATCAGCCAACACAGTGGACGCTCATGCATCATCCCATACACTGTAATTCATACCATTACTGTAACTTTGCTGTTCTTGATAAACCTGATCTGCAGCAATATGTTTCAGTGTAAATCAATTGCAATTTGTTAGAAAAAATTTTTTTTTTAAATTTGCATATTATCTCCATGAAAAGAGTAATAATTAGCATTAGAGTATGTTAAATTGTGAGAAAACATCAGATTTTATTTCATTGTTTTAATACCAATTTCTGATATTGGGTTTTAAACAAGTTTCTTTACTTCAAAAATTAAATGCCTGGACATTTTTGTAACTCCTTGAAAAAAAAACCCCAACTTGATCACATAGTTTTTTTCATGCCTATGGAGGAATAACAACACTCAAGAAAAAAATCTTAACTAAGGTTCTCCTAATTAATGCATGAAAGCGTTAAATGGAAATGTCCACAGAGTCCACATTCCACAGTGGACGTGGACAATTTTGTACCAGATACAAGATATTGTTCTAAGCTACAGGTGGATCAAATTGGAGGCTAATCGGAGTCGTTTTGAATTTTTTTAATGAATTTTCGAAAATTGCTCAATGATGAGAGATAGGAAACTTGTAGATTTTGTGACCTCGCTGTGACCTTGAACTTTGGCCTACTTGGCCCAAAATTTAATGGGTTGGTCCCAGGGCCTAGGTCTATCTGTGGGTACAATTTAGTAAAGATGGTTGGCATAGTTTTCCCGTAAAGTTGCTAACAAACAAAGAAACAAAGAAAGAAAGAAACAAACAAACAAACAAACACACAAAGCAAAGTGATCACAATACCTCTTGGCGAAGGTAACAACCATGGTGATAATTATAATGGAAACAATAACTACAACCAGAACTGAGTGAACTGGGCAGAAGAGAAAGAAAAACAAACAAAACTGCAATAAAATAAAATAAAATATACAAGACCTATTAAATGATGAATATAAGAAAAGAAAGCATGAACAGAACATCATACACAACATCCGCCCAAATCAGGGCTCTCAAACTCATTTTCTCTCAGGTTCCACATTCAGTCCGATTTGATCTCCAGTGGGCCGGACCAGTAAAATAATAACATAATAACCTATAAATAATGAAAACTCCAAATTTTTGTCTTTGTTTTAGTGCAAAAACCCCCATTAAATTATGAAAATACTTACTTTTATAAACTATCCAAACAAAAAAGATGTGAATAACCTGAAAAAAACTGAAATTTCTTAAGAAAAATAAACACAGTTTTAACAATATTCTGCCTCCACTTATCATTTCTACACGTTCATTATGGATCGGATCTACAAAGACACTGAACACTGAGGAACAGGCAGAAAAGAGTTCAAATTGTGCTGAATTTTCTTTGGAAATTTCAGGTTGTTCCTATTTGTTCAGGTTATTCACATTTTATTGTTACAGGATACTTTGTAAATGTAAATATTTTCATAATTAAATGTTATTTTTTCCACTAAAACAAAGAAAAAAATTTGAAGTTATCATTATTTATAGACATGATGTAAGTTTTTTTTTTTTTTTTTTCATATCAAACCAACAAGAAAATGTGCAGTCATTCTTTTTTGTCGGTTATTCTGCTGTTATTATTTGACTGGAGATCATATTGGTCTGTATGTGGAACCGAAACTAAAATGAGTTCCACAGCTTTGACTGTGGAATTGTTGCACTTTGTAAATTCATCCCAGGGGCCGGATTGGAACCTTTGGGGGGACGCATGTTTGAGACCCCTGGTCCAAATAATACCAGTAACAAGGACCCAAACTCATAAAGCTGGTTCTTTTATTTAGTTTTTCTGTTTTTCTATTGGCCGTACCGCTCTCTCTCTGAATGCTGTACTTGACTATTTCTTACTTTATGTGACTCCCAGACCAAAGAATCTTTTACAAACAGAACTCTCCCAATTAGCATTTCTGTCAAAAATCCCTACCTGGACGTGCAGGCGGAAAGCTTTTCCAAGATTTACATGAGTAAAAAAGAACTGCATGAATAAGAGATTCTGTTTGGACTTTGGTTTTACACAAAACTACGTAAATGTCTGAGAAATGTTACAGTAGCTGCCAGCGAACTGGAGAAGCACTTTGTCGTTGCGCCGTGGCCCGTGTTGTACAAAGGCCAACGCTGTGGAATGAGGAGTCGACTGCTGTCTGGGAGATAGAGACTGAGTGGAACCCATCACTATTACCTTGGCTGTTTGTGGTCGTCCGCCTGCCATATCCCTCTCCCCACAAGCAGATGGTAGCGTCACGAGCCTGCCAAGTTTACACTGACGAGAATGCGCGCGTGCGACATGAGTATTCATTTGGTGTATACGTGTGTGGACGTGACCGCACATAAAATTGTACGTGGCAATAACACGGTCGAGTTCATTCCTATCCGCGGCGAAAGGGCTACTAAAATTCCCCTTATCTTCCACAACAGACGACGTACTGTATGTTTTCGTGTCTATTACAAATCATGTCACAGAGCGAAGGAGTGATGGGTCTTGACTGGATATATGTGAGAAAGGATGTAATACTGTAACCTTAGCGTACTACAAAAGGAGACGGCAGTGAGTGAACAGTGGGAAGTGGATTCAGTCAGAGTGAGCAGACAGACCACATTGCATGTCAGTATGTCCTGCAGATGGAAGCCCCGCTTCTCTGTCTGATGCCATAATTCACACATAGAAAACAACACCAGGCTGACTCAGGCTTTTCACTGGGGATCCGTCTGTTTTTAACCCTTTACAGTAGCCGGTCTCCACTGGTCCGGCTTCAGGACCAACGATCGGCCCTCAGTGATAAACCACCACCCAAATGAATAAAAGTGAAACTTGTCAAATGTGTTTCATAAAAATAGGACCTATAGACCTGTAATCCAATGGCATATTCAAAGACATTCATTGACATTCCTTTGACCTTTTAAGGTCACTCAAGGTCAAAGGTCATGGCACCAAATGAAAGCCCAGATATGACTTCCTGTCTATATCCAACAGTAATTACCTCCGCCAAGGAGCTTCTGTTTGTGCTGGCGTTGGTTTGTCTCTTTGTCTGTGTGAACAATAACTCAAAAAGTTACAGACGGATTTGGATGAAAATTTCAGGAAATGTTGATACTGGCACAAGGAACAAATGATTACATTTTAGTGGTGATCGGGGGTGGGGGGGCCACGGGGGCCCACTGGTCTGCCTTGGCGGAGGTCTGCGCTCTCCGAGTGCTTTTCTAGAAAAGACAGCGCAGACCTCCGCCAAGGCAGATCAGTGCCCACCCCCGATCACCACCAAAATGTAATAATTTGTTCCTTGTGCCAGTATCAACATTTCCTGAAAATTTCATCCAAATCTGTCCATAACTTTTTGAGTTATCTTACTAACAAACAAACAAACACCAGTCACAAGTGTTTGATTCTGTTGGGTTTCTGTAAATTGGCTTGGAGTCTGGTTTTGACCAACTCTATATATAAAGTGTCATGACATAACTTTTTTGTTGTGATCTGGCGCTATATAAATAAAATTTGATTGATTGAGTGATTTGATTGGTTTTCCTCTAAGTCGCTTTGGAAAAAAGCGTCTGCCAAATGCATAAACACATAAACACAACACAAACACAAACAAACAAACCCTGATGTAAACATAACCTCCTTGGTGGAGGTACTAAAGTTTTGTTCTATCCTTCAATAAAAACACACTCAGGTTAAAAATTTAAATTTCAGAGTATTTCTATGAGTGAACTAGAAAGGGTTAATGTTTGATGAAATGACCAAAAACAGTCCCTTGCCCGATAAAGGGTGAAAGCCCTCCATGTTTGCCCATTATCATAGTTGGGTAACTGAACAGTGACCAGCCACTCCAGACACAACAGAGCAGACCAATGACTGCCATGAGGACTGAAGAAGCAGCCGACTGATAATTAAAGCATGCACGGCTGCGGCGCTTCGGAGCACATATGGACGCCGTTAATAATGATATTGTTGCAGATTACTAAAAAGAGGAAGCACAGAGTTGGAGCGAATGCTTCGGTGTTGAAGTGTGGCTCTGATCCTGGATCAGGTAGAGACGCCGGTCGATGCCGAGTCCAGATCGACAGCGTGGAATGTGGGTAATCAGAATCCAAAGGAGGAAGTGTTTGCACATCAAAGCTCGAATGTGGACGAATATGTTTCCCATTGTTCCCAGTTGGAATGAGGTTTGGCACGGCGCCGCACAACTCCTAATGAAACGCTGTTTATCATTCCTGGATGGTAGTGTGTCAGCGCACACCCAGATGAGGTGTCTGCCGGAGCCTATGGAATCTACATGTTTGGGCCTGTTGGACTTCATAAATCTATGTAAAGCTTTGTCTGTGGAGCACCGAGCCACCCCCCCCACCCCACCCCAGACTGTGTTGCCTGTATCCCTCCCAGGGTAACAAATATCCCTCTCTGTGGTTGCCATTAACATTCACCCAGGAAGCTCAGTCAGTAGCCAATTCTGGTTTTCCCTCTTTTTGTAATTAGGCGGCGGGCCTTGTGTGGGGTCGGCCTGAGGATTCTGGCTGAGAAGACGCTCTGACATGGGGATTTGTGGTCTGGGAAGCCTGGGCTGGAAGGAACTACTATCCTCTGGAACCAGCAACTTGCCCCTCTGGGCTCTGGCACATGCCCGACGCCACTGGATCCACCCTTTTTTGGATCATGACCCCATTTTAACATCACAAATATCTGATGAACCCAAACATTTTTTTTTTTTGTTGCTAAAATTAATTTGTTTTTGATCATGTAATAGTTTGTTATACTATGTTTCAAATCCAGGTTAATTTTAGAGGACATTTAGTCTGTATCAGGGGTGTCAAACTCATTTTAGTTCAGTTCCACATTCAGCCTAACATGATCTAAAGTGGGCCGGGCCAGTAAAATAATAGAAATAATAGAAAAAGAACTTTTGAGTGAAAAAAGTAACTTCCGTTAAAATGAAAATGTTTACATCTACGAATTGTACTTGAACATAACATGAACAAATATGAACAAACAGAAAATTCTTTAGTAAAATAAGTACAATGTTAACAATATTACACCTTAGTTTATCATTTATACACGTGAATCACAACTTACAGAGCACAGTTTATTGACAAATACACAAAACATTCAATAACAGGCAGATTATTATTAAAATTCCACATACTTCTCTTAAGACATTTCAGATATTCATATTTTTTGTAAAAGACTAGTCTGTAAATGTAAACATTTTGTGTAATTTTACTTTTTTTTTTACACTAAAACAAAGAGATAAATTTACAGTTGTCATTATTTCTAGGTTATTTTGGTAGTATTTTACTGGTCTGATCCACTTTAGACTGAATTGACCTAAAATGATTTTAACATCCTTGATTATTCATATCTTCAGTAATTTTTGCATTTTAAAAATTCACCCCAGGGGCTGGACTGGACCCTTTGGTGGGCCGGATTTGGCCCCCAGGCCGCATGTTTGACACCTGTGGTCTATATAATGGACATTATTATGGACGGAGGCAGAAAAGCCAGGTGTAGATTACTGCAGTGGTCCCAAACCTTTTTTGTACCACAGACCAGTTTCATGCATGAAAATTTTCCGTGGACTGCTAAGAGGTGGGGGTTCCAACAACAAAAACCTCTGTCAGTTCAGAGCATGTGATCTGAAACACTTCCACTGGATATCAGACAATTCCAACGATTCTACAGCAGAACATCAACTCACCCTAATGCAGAACCAGTGGAACCCTGGACTTGTTTCCCTGTAACTAGACCAGTGTTTTTCAACCTTGGGGTCAGGACCCCACGTGGGTCACCTCAAATTTCTAGTAATCGATTAAAATAAAATTAAAACTTACAAATAAAAAAAATCTATGTTGAGAGACAATCACAATAAATAAAAGACATGACAAACTGAGTGTGAAACTGCAGCACTGTGGTTCTGTTTATCTGTCAAATGTTCATTGTGGTCGGTTTCAGATGCTGCAGCTCTTTCATAATTTATAGTTTGAGTTCTTGTTTGTTCAATATTAATTGTCAGCCTTGGAAATCCAAGCTGGACTGACTGTACATATCCTGACCAAGGAAAATCAAATAAAATTCTCCCTTTGTGCAGTAATCTACACCCGGCTTTAATGCCTCTGTCCATAATAATATGAATGAATGAGATTATATATATATACACACACACACACACACACACACACACACACACACACACACACACACACACACACATTATGTGGACTAAATGTCCTCTAAAATTAATATTTATTTGCATCACAGTATAGAAAACTTTTACACAATCAAAAACAAATTAATTTTAGAAAAAAAAAAGTTTCCGTTTTGAATGTCTGGGGTCGCCAAAAATTTGTGATGTTAAAACGGGGTCATGAGCCTAAAAGGTTGGAAACCACTGAACGAGACGGTCCCATCTGGGGGTGATGGAAGACCCACAGTCCAGGTGTGTTCCGTAGATCCAGTTCACTCATCGCAGAAAACCCAGCCTCACAAAGATATGAGGTTGGAAACGGAAGACGGACTTTCAGGGCTTTTGTGGCGATATCTGCATATTCTGCTTTGACTTGAATCCAGAATGCACAGAGGTTTGAAGTCGACTCAAACATGGACTGATGTGCCGCAGCAGTTTGGAGGCGCTCGTGTGTCACCTGTTGGGATGAACCTGGAACTGAGGCAGGAGTCCTGAGATTTCCTTCTAAATGCAGCTTTCTGTTTGCAGGCGGTGTGGGACCCTTCTGCAGCCTCAGCGTTTCCTCGTTTCTTCTCAAAAAAGTTCTCCAGTGAATTTTGTTTTTGCTCAGTTCTTTAGCTTGTGTTTCTACTGATTTATGAAACGGTGCACCAGAGTCAAGAGCGGTTGTGAGGCGAGGGCGGAAACGGTCGCTTTTCAAAATAAAATCTCCGCAAGACTAATGGAAAAAAATGCTGTAATACTAACCATAATTTTTTTTTCTTTGCGGCCTGGTACCAAATGATCCACAGACCGGTACTGGTCCGTGGACCACTGGATTACTGCACAAAGGGAGAATTGGATTTTCCTTGGTCAGGATATGTACAGTCAGTCCAGCTTGGATTTACAAGGCTGACAATTAATACTGAACAAACAAGAACTCAAACTATGAATTATGAAAGAGCTGCAGCATCTGAGACCGACCACAATGAACATTTGACAGATAAACAGAACCACAGTGCTGCAGTTTCACAACCACAGTTTGTCTGTTATGGATTAGGATTGTCTGTCAACTTAACATAGATTTTTATTAAAAAGAGTTTTTTATTTTTATTTCTATCAATTACTAGAAATTTCAGGCAACCCCATTTGAATTCCAGGCGATCCCACATGGGGTCTCGACCCCAAGGTTGAAAAATGCTGTGTTTCTACTACATGGTACCAACTCGACTCGACCTTTTTGTGAAATTCTATTCTATTCTATTCTAATGGAAACAGTCTCCAGGAATAGGACCTGGTACCCAAGTCCAGTCGAGCCGGTTCCACGTAGTGTAAACGCGGCAGAACAGTGCCCTACACTGTGACAGAGTCTGCAGCCTGGTCATGTGCACGGTCCAAACCTCTGCCAGAAAAACCTGGAGCTGAAAAGCAGACGCTCCAACCAGAACGAGCCGTCGGAGGATCCTCTGGAAGAAGATGGCAGCAGTCTGGAGCCTCCTGGTCGAACAAGCCCCGCCCCAAGTCCATCCTTTTAATTCCATGGGCCAAAGCTGTTCGTATTGTTGAAAATCCCACATAGTCTCACACACACTCAGTCCCATGCACAGCCAAAGTGAAGCTGACATGAGGACACGCCTGCACATTGTCTGCATGCTCATAATCACACTTCCACAACCGCAAATTCTCTCCCTCGCCGTCTTTCTCACAAACTCACATGCTTTACTCTGGGATGTTCTCCTGCCTTGAGAGGAAATTATTTCCCAGAGTCAATAACAGACGAAGAGAAAAAAAAAGAAAAAAATAAGTTGCATTCATTCTGGTGTCATAGTGTGAGGGTAAAATAAACGAGGAGACGTTGTGCAATGACCAGAAGAAGAAAAAAAGAAAAGAGATGACGTGTCAGACTGAATGCAACACTGGCATTTTTATTTTATTCCTCAACACGAGCCCCCCCCCTCTGTCGTTTTATCGGTATGTGTTGGACGTGCCTTCACTGTCAGACAAATGAGTGACATTTACACTAAAGAACAAAGAGTAGTTTTACAAGAATATTTTCATTTTCCCTTCCTTAGCCCCTCCCCCTCCATTTTGCACGTTCATGTGAAGGGGTAGGGGTGCCCCAATTCTCAATGAGTTGGAGGGGAGGGGCTGTTTGACCCTCCAAATGGACATTTTTCAGGACCACACTACAAACGGAGTGGTATGAGAAATTTCCCATAATTCTGTTTGAATCATCGGCAAAATGGAGCGAAAAAAAAAATGCAGCAGCGACGAAAAAAAGCCCACAAATGTACGTCTCTTCTTTGTAAACAACGTCATTCATTTGATCGTCAGTTTAATGCTGTTTCAGTGTGTTATAGATCGCATTTCTGCGGTTTGCGGTTGATAAACGCAAAAAGATGACCAAAGCCCATGGAACAGACGGTTACAGCGGCTGACGACATGAGGAATTTTCCACAATAGTTAATTAAATGACCACGTAGACGTTCATGAAAACTCAGAGTAGATTCAAAAGTTATGATATAAAAACGAGAAAACTGAAGAAAAAGTGACTTTTTCACCAAAGTTTCTCATTATCTGAACATAAACCCAGTGTGTCCATCCACTGTCATTGATACAGCTCCATGGGTTTTACTGGTGAATCAATGTTGTAGAAGATGACGGTGTTTCTACAGTAACTACAGAGCCTCTGAACGTCCAAATGAGTCATATCTGATGACCATGAGAAGATGAAGAACTGTATTTTACACCAATTATTTCTATGCATTGATAGGATTAGTGGATCAACAGGTATTAAACAGTTCAGATCAGTAGATGGTTTTGGTTTTGGAAGGTTTTCAGACTAAATACAGAGTTCTGCATGTTACATAATGATGATTTCATCCTTGGTTTGTATTTTGTATTTTGTTCATTTTCTCCTCACTTAAAAGGATTTTTCCACTTTTTTTTGCCATATTTCATAGTTTTTTAGTTATTTATTTCCCTTATTTTTCAAGAATTTTGCTCATTTTGCAAGTTTTTGTACATTTTATTCATGAACAATTGAGGTAAAACTGTATTTTACACCAATTATTGACATGTATTGATAGGATTAGTGGGTCAGCAGGTATTAAACAGTTTAGATCAGTAGGTGGTTTAGGTTATCGGTGTCTGTTTGGGTCTTTAAGGGTTAAAGTTTTGGACTTTTTCCCCTCATCAGTATTAGCGCTTTAACTTGAATAAATCATCTAAATACTTACAATAAACTGGATCATCTCAGGTCTTTGCACGTGTCCCAAAAATTATTTTCCATGAATGTGTTGGATCATGAAAACACACTTAATTTTTCATGACAATTCGAGCTAATCTATGCAAATGCGGCGGCTTTAATGGATGCACGTGTCAGGACGAACATGTGCGAACGTTCAAAGCTCATCGAAGCGGATCAAAGATCAAAGCGGTGGCGAGTGTCGGATTATTTGGAATATGTAAAACTCTGACGACAATGATGATGTCCAGCAGCACAGCGACCGGAGCAGGAACCTGCTGACATGTGCGCTCTCTCCATGTGATGTCAGGTGTTATTTGACTGATCCGTCCTCGTCGGTCCAACTCTGCGTCTCCTTCCCAGAATAAAAGGGAGTGGGTCGAGCCGTCCCCGCCTGAAGCCAAAACACTATTTCATCATTTGGACCCGGTTGGGACTGGACGGGGGCAGGATTTAGCGCTGCATGCCTCATCCATCTTTGGCACTCCCGGCGTCTCCCCCCCTAAAGCAGACGGAGATGGATGAGCTCGCCGGAGTCCTGCTTGGCCTTTCCTTTTCCATCCGCTCCCTCACCTCGGAAAAGTTCCTGAGCGGCACCTCGGAGAACAGAGGCCCCTCCCTCCGCCTTCAACGCAAAGTTCTAATCCAGTGGTTCTTAACCTTGTTGGCGGTACTGAACCCCACCAGTTTCATATGCGCAGTCACCGAACCCTTCTTTATTAAAAAATACAATATGATTTTATTCAAATTCAAGACACCGGCGTATGTTTTACTGGTGCACAAAATGAACCGTGCATTAACATCACTATGTTGAAAGAACAAAACCAATACAGTGCATGAACTTACAACAAATTACATACCTTTTCACAAAGACATGACCTTTTTTAATACTACCACACTGAAATGGTTTTAATTTTTAACCTTATGTATTCCAATAATGAACTTATTGTATTTATGCTATTTATTATTTTTAACATTTTAACACACACCCATCACCTAATTTCCATCAGGCTCCAATAATAATGAATATTTACTGCAAATCAGTGTGACTTCTGCTGTTGTGTATATGTATGTGTAGGCCGTCAGGTCGACCCGGTTTTCATTTCATCTCGCTCCAAACTTTCCGAATCACGCAATTTTGACATAAAAAAAAGATAATTGCATGTAGTGTATCAAAAAAAAAGTTCTCGTTATACTCCTTCAGTATTTTTGTGATCGTTGTTTTATTACGGCACCAGCTCGGCTTTAGCGTAATACGATTTCTCCATCCGCGACGGTGCGTCGGTCGTCACATGATTGTAACTGACCAGTGCGGTGACCGAAAAATGTAAACAAGCACTACACATGGCTGCCTCTGTGGTTAACAGGAAGTAGCAAAAGTCATAACAACGATTTGGAAAATACTCAAATAATTAATCGTCAGACGAGTGGAAGAGATTATAAACACTTCCGGATGTGTTGTAGTGCTATAAGCAACAACAATACACCGCGTATATTGGATGTCAATCAGAGAAAGAGTCTCCGAAGCCGTTTGTTTACATACACGGACCTAGCCCGACACACACACCCGACTAATGAGTCGAGTGTGTGTCTTGACCTCCGCCGAACCCCTGAGACTGACTCACCGAACCCCTAGGGTTCGATCGAACTCAGGTTAAGAACCACTGCTCTAATCGTTTAGGATTTTTCATTATAGCTTAGTTTTATTTAGATTTGACTTTTTTTTCTCTAATTCAGTTAGTTTTAATTAGTCCTTAGAGCAGGTTTGCTAGTTTTTTATTACACTGTAACAAATTTTACCGTTAAATAACAGTAAAATACTGGCAGCTAGTGTTGCCAGCATGTTACTGTTATTCTACAGTATCTCTGCTGTAATCTACAACTACAGTTTCTTACTGTAAAAAGTATTACGGTACTGGGCTGTATATAATGTACCTTTTACAGTTAAATACTGTTAGCCACAGTTGCTACATTTTACAGTAACTACCGTATTCCAAGAAACAATATATTTTCTTGTGAGGGTCTTCGCCACCTTCTTCTCTCTTGTTCTCTCCCCTTCTTCTACCCCCCCCAACCCCCATGTCAGGTCCGGCATCGAAATGTGGTTCAACAAAACTCATAATAAACATAGTAGAATATCAAAGGGTGCTTCATATACTTAATGAAGTTACCCTTGGCAAAGCAAATTTGTTCAGCACCAGGAGGAACCAGACTACCATTCTGCTGTTAGGACGCTGGACAAGACAAGTAGAAAAAAAAAAAAAAAAAGTAGTGTGGGATACTCCCTGGTAAAATGTCCAAATAAAAGAGGATACACAAGCAAAGGTGTCAGAAAAATGGGCAATGATGACTGGGAGTACAGTTGGTGTCGGCTGCTGCCTTATCGGTACAGACAGCTTCCTGTCAGCCAGCTGAGCCCATAAAAAAAAAAAAAAAAAGAGAAAAAAAAAAAAGAAACAATATATTACTGTAAAACGTATTTAATGTAATATTTACGGTGTAACACAGCGAAAAGCTAGGATTTTAACATTTCAAGTTACATTTCAAAATACAAAGTCATGAACATTGCTAGAAAAAGCTCAAACAAGAGATAACATCATTATATATAACCATGTAAATTGACACGTTGTTTAGTTTAACAGTGTCCACTTCGCAGCTAGCTAGTATGCTTCAACTTAAATTAGCTGCATGTTTGCTACATAAGGTTAGCACCCCGAAATATGCGTTATTATCACGCGTGTTATACTGTGCAAGTTGCGTCTGGTGTGAATGCAGTTTATGGAGGTAATTTAATGTTTAATGAACCCAAAATGCCACAGTTACGTTGATAAAATCACAATTACCTTTATAAATGAACTGGAGCAGGATGGAGTTCTGACAGTGTTGGTAGAAGCATCAGGTGACCTCCGTTCCCGTTCTGTATGGGGTTAAGTCCAGGTGAAAATAGCCATCCTCAGTTATTTTCTCTTTTTATTTTATCCTTCTGCTTCAAAAAAGAACCACTTACCTTTGATGCAGCAGGTCTATAGTTAACATTTGTTGGATTGAATCTTTTCTAAATGAGCTGGTGGGACTTGATGCCAGATGACTTTGTTCAGAGCAGTTCTGGGCGGACAGCAGTGGAGGAACTGAAGAAAATACTGTCACATTTTGCAGTAGCTTACGGTTTTAAATTTGCACCTTAAAGACCTCATTATTTACAGCATTATACTGCATTTACAAATAACAGCATGATACTATACAAACTTTACTGTTTTTTTTACAGTAATTTGTTAGTGTAGTTTTCGTTATTTTCTAAATGCTTAGTTTTAGTTTAGTTTTAGTTTAGTCGTATCTTTTCTCTTCTTCTCCGTCGTATTCAAATTAATCCCAGACAGGACTCTGCTGCTTTCTCCCAACTTTAGTCTCCATGTTTCCAGGTAGAGTGGGGACCAGAAGACGACTAAATGACAACTGAGAAGAAGTGACGGACCGTTAAATATCATATGATGCCACTAGCTAAAATTGCTTGAGGGAAATAAATCGATTTTATATCAATCCGACTTTGGCAAAGATGAAAACGAAGGGAATTTTATCCATAATTTTTATACGTTTTAGTTAGTTTTGTAAACACACAATACAGTTTCAGTTAGTTATCGTTTTTTGCATTTAATTTTTTTTATTCATTTTTATTTATTTCAGTTAACGGAAATGTTTTTACAATTCTAGTTTAAGTCATTTTGTTAGTTTTCATTAACAATAATAACCTTGCTTCAGCGCTACGTTTATCTGGTTTTTCCTTCTGCCGCTGCTTTCATCTGACATCTGATTGAAGGATAATTATAGAACATTTACAGTATAGCTCTGAACTGCTCTAAAATGTCACATATTTCTCTACTGATGAAGCTTGTCTCCCAGTAAACTCATGGACACCAGCGCTGATCAGATTCAGGCCCAGTTCTGCTCACTGAAGATGCTGTGGCTACAGAAGCTCAGACCTCACATTCCAATAGGTCCACGTCTAAAACAACAGTCATGACACTTTGCGTAGCACATCCCAGCAACAAGACGTGGACTGACGGTTGGCAAGCCACGTCAATAGGTGAGGTCCAATCAGAAGACGGAGTCAGTAATCCAAACCCTTGAGTGCTCTGTTTGGGATTTTATGGGGACACCTTCCCTCTCCACCTCTCAAAGTAATTCTCTTGCATTTAAGACTATTCTTGCGAGAAGGGTGACTGTCCTGAAATGGAAATCACCACAGCCCCCTTCCTTTGTTCACTGGCTCAGAGACGTCCTGTACTTCCTCAAACTGGAAAAAATTCGAATGACACTTTATGCCTCTGCTGATAAATTTTCACAAATCTGGAATCCTTTGTTTCAAACTAATCAGGAAAACAAATTTCCCCTTTGTTCCAGACTGACCTTCATGATCATTTTTCCACCTGGTCCTCTTTTTTCTGAGGTCTCCACACTGGCTCCCTGTCTCTCAAAGAATAGACTTTAAAATTCTCTTGCTAGCATATAAAGCACTGAATGGTTTAGGCCCAAAATCCATCAGAGACCTTCTAGTCCAGTATGAACCATCCAGACCACTCAGGTCATCTGGTGCAGGTCTGCTCTGTGTTCCCAAAGTCAGAACTAAACATGGAGAATCAGCGTTCAGTTTCTATGCTCCGTATATCTGGAACAAACTACCAGAAAATATCAGGTCTGCTGAGAGTCTGAGTTCTTTTAAGTCCAGGTTAAAGACTCACCTGTTCACTGCTGCATTTGACTAAAAGGCTTTTGACTTTTTAAATTTTATATTTTCTTTTGAAACTCTGCAATGCAACTCTTTCTTTAAAATGAGTTTTTATTTTTTTTGGATTTTGTGTTGTTTTCTTACTTGTTGTTTTTAAATCACCTTTTACATGTTTCTTTTATAATGTTTTAAATGTGTTTCTTTTTATTTTAATGTCCTGTGTGAAGCACCTTGAATTGCCTTGTTGCTGAAATGTGCTATACAAATAAACTTGCCTTGCCTTTTTTTGTTTTTTCTATTCCATAATGCACCTTGTGTAACACATACCGCATCGATCGTTTAGTTTTTTTTTTTTTGCCTTTTTATTTTTATTTTGTTTGTTTGTTTGTTGTGTTTGTTTATTTTTGTTAATGGAGAAGGTTGGTGTACTTGTTCTTGGGTTTGTTTGCATGTAAAAAAAAAAAAAGGAAATTGTGCAACAATTTATTTTCAACTGATGTTACATATGATACAATGTTTGTATTGTCCAATTTCTATAAAACTCCAAATAAACAAAGGTTGGAAAAAAAAAAAAAAAAAAAGAAGGCGGAGTCAGATGATGTTGCAAAGTCCAACCCATTGTTTGAGGTGGAGTCACCCAAGAAGATAACTGTCAACCACACCTGGTATTCGGGGCTCTTTGACTGGAGTTCCTGTGAGCGCTCTTGTCCAGAGAGACCAGCGCTGGCTTTAACATTTCACATGTGATCAGAATAAATTCTTAAACTGAGACCAAGTGCATTCTGAACTGGTCTATGGAATTTCCAATCAACCAGCACGAAAAATCCTAACACGACCATCCTTTCACCTTATTTATCTGACGGTTGTGCTTGTCATCATCGTGTCTTTGGGACGGTTTAACCCTTTAACGGACAAGTGACTGTTTTTGGTCATTTCCACACACATTCACATAACAAGACAGTAGTCGGTTTTCCATTGAGCCTCAAATTGCGCGAATGTAACCTGCGCATAAAAATATACAAAATGGAAAAACAACATTTTCGCCCAAACTCGTTTTTGCGCTGGCAAGAGGTGGTATTTCAGGTATAGCGCAAATGGTGTTATCACGCAAAACTGCAATTTTCCACAACTAGAGTCATGTGAATTTTAAAAAAAAGGATGTTGACGGACGTTAAAACCAGCGAAAAAGAACAGTTTTTAAAGAAACATGTGGCGGTATGTGTGGACACACCAGGAAACCTGATCATTTTGGAACTTAGTCCGAGACAGAGGGCTAAAATATAATAACTGGAAAAGCATGCGGAGAGCGCAGACCTCCGCCAAGGCAGATCAGTGGTCCAGGTCCAGTTTAACCTCCAGGTCCAGTTTAACCTCCAGGTCCAGTTTCATGGCTCGGTTTCAGTTTAATCCTCAGGTCCAGTTTAATCTTCAGGTCCAGTTTAATCTTCAGGTCCAGTTTAATCTTCAGATCCAGTTTAATCTTCAGATCCAGTTTAATCTTCGGGTCCTGTTTAACCTTCAGGTCCAGTTTAATCCTCAAATCCTGTTTAATCCTCAGGTCCTGTTTATTCTTCAAATCCAGTTTAATCCTCAAATCCTGTTTAATCTTCAAGTCCAGTTTAATCTTCAGATCCCGTTTAATCTTCAAATCCAGTTTAATCCTCAGGTCCAGTTTAATCTTCAGGTCCAGTTTAACCACCAGGTCCAGTTTCATGGTTCGGTTCCAGTTTAATCCTCGGGTCCAGTTTAATCTTCAGGTCCAGTTTAATCTCCAGGTCCAGTTTAATCCTCAAATCCAGTTTAACCTCCAGGTCCAGTTTCATGGTTCGGTTCCAGTTCCATCCTCAAATGCAGTTTAATCCTCAAGTCCAGTTTAATCTCCAGGTCCAGTTTCATGGCTCGGTTCCAGTTTAATCCTCAAATCCAGTTTAATCTCCAGGTCCAGTTTAATCCTCAAATCCAGTTTAATCTTCAAATCCAGTTTAATCTTCAGGTCCAGTGTAATCCTCGGGTCCAGTTTAACCTCCTGGTCCAGTTTAACCTCCAGGTCCAGTTTCATGGTTCGGTTCCAGTTCCATCCTCAAATCCAGTTTAATCCTCAAGTCCAGTTTAATCTCCAGGTCCAGTTTCATGGCTCGGTTCCAGTTTAATCCTCAAATCCAGTTTAATCTCCAGGTCCAGTTTAATCCTCAAATCCAGTTTAATCTTCAAATCCAGTTTAATCTTCAGGTCCAGTTTAATCCTCGGGTCCAGTTTAACCTCCTGGTCCAGTTTAACCTCCAGGTCCAGTTTAATGGCTCGGTTCCAGTTTAATCTCCAGGTCCAGTTTAACCTTCAGGTCCAGTTTAACCTCCAGGTCCAGTTTAATCTTCAGGTCCAGTTTAATCTCCAGGTCCAGTTTAATCTTCAAATCCAGTTTAACCTCCAGGTCCAGTTTCATGGCTCAGTTCTAGTTTAATCTCCAGGTCCAGTTTAACCTTCAGGTCCAGTTTAACCTCCAGGTCCAGTTTAATCTTCAGGTCCAGTTTAATCTCCAGGTCCAGTTTAATCTTCAGGTCCAGTTTAATCTTCAAATCCAGTTTAACCTCCAGGTCCAGTTTCATGGCTCAGTTCTAGTTTAATCTCCAGGTCCAGTTTAACCTCCAGGTCCAGTTTCATGGCTCAGTTCTAGTTTAATCTCCAGGTCCAGTTTAACCTCCAGGTCCAGTTTCATGGCTCAGGTCCAGCTGCTGCAGGGTCTTCTTTGCAGGTTTGTCCTCAGATCCCTCACAGTTCTTCTTCTTCCAGACTACAGATGACACAGTTCTTCTTCTTCCAGACTACAGATGACACAGTTCTTCTTCTTCCAGACTACAGATGACAGAGCTCTTCTTCCAGACTACAGATGACAGAGCTCTTCTTCTTCCAGACTACAGATGACAGAGCTCTTCTTCTTCCAGACTACAGATGACAGAGCTCTTCTTCTTCCAGACTACAGATGACACAGTTCTTCTTCTTCCAGACTACAGATGACAGAGCTCTTCTTCTTCCAGACTACAGATGACAGAGCTCTTCTTCTTCCAGACTACAGATGACAGAGCTCTTCTTCTTCCAGACTACAGATGACACAGTTCTTCTTCTTCCAGACTACAGATGACAGAGCTCTTCTTCTTCCAGACTACAGATGACAGAGCTCTTCTTCTTCCAGACTACAGATGACAGAGCTCTTCTTCTTCCAGACTACAGATGACAGAGCTCTTCTTCTTCCAGACTACAGATGGCACTGTTGCCTCAGAATGCTCCACCTCTGGATCCCACCGTCTCCTAATGATGAACTCCATCAAACTGATTGGCAACTTTTATTCTGCTTTTACAACTTCATAAATGACCCCGGAAAGTGGAGGCCCATTCACAGAGAAGACGACTGGAATCAAAGCGGCTTCAAAGGAGCGTCACTGAACCTCAGCCTGTTCTTTTCCTGTAAAAACAACTGCCCTTTCTGCTCTAACGTCTCCTGGCTTTCATTGGTTCCGCCAGATTTGGTGAAGAAAATCAAACGCAGACACCGACCGAAGCCAGAGACGATTAAAAACCTGAGAAACACTCGCAAACACTGAGCCGCTGACCTCTGTCCGAAAAGCACCAGGAACCAAACCTTCAAACTTTACATCAGTTCAAGAGTCACATGACCAGACAATTAGTACGATGAGATAAACTAAACTGATACGCAAGTGGACAAAAGTATGTGGACACGTTGGATTCAGGTGTGTCTTTTCTAACAGGGGTCCGGGATATAAAACAATAATGACTAAAGTCAGAATAGAGTTTTATATTATGGGATAGATATCAGTGCATTGGTTTGTTTGGGTTAAATTGTTTTTTTTTTTTTTTTTTTCTAAAATCACTCACAGATGGCTTGGACTGAATTTATATCAACATAATTTTATTTTATTTTTTTTATTTTATTTTTTTTTATCTATGACTATGATTTTAAATGTTCTTCCTCTAAATTTCTACAATATTTTTCCTGCTCTGACTGTAAATAATAATTTTCTATCACAACTAACCACCTACTGTATTTTTTTGTGTGTATTTTGCTCATTATGATGCTCTTTTCTTCATTTTTGTTCATTTTTTATGCTTGTATTGATCATTTTTATTAATTTTGTTGGTTATTCTGTTTTTTTAACAGATTTTTTTTTTTTTAATTAACCATCTACTTTCTTTTTTGTCAGTATTTTTGCTCATTATGATACTCTTTTCTCCATTTATGTTCATTTTTTTATGCTTGTGCTGATCATTTTCATTAGTTTTGTTGCTTGTTCTGTTAATTTGATGTTTTTTCTGTCTTTGCTAACCATCTACTTCCTTCATGTCTCAGAGAGGAAGAGAAATCTCCCATTAAAAACAGCAATATTTCCTTAAAGTTTATCTTAAATCCTCATGAACAGGACATCTTACAGCTGTAGACATGTGTCCCAATATTTTTGGCCATATAGTTTATAAAAATCATTTGTGTATTTAGCTCTTTTCTACATTTTTGTTTTTTCTGATGCCTGTGTTGTTCATTTTTATTAATTTTATTGCTTGTTCTGTTCATTTTATCCATTTGTTTTACTCACCATCTACTTTCTGCACATCTCATTCAGGAAGAAAAATCTCCCATTAAACTTGAAGGAAATATTGATGTTTCTAAACTATATGGACATAAATATTGGGACACGTCTCCAGCTGTAAGGTGTCTTGTTCATGAGGATTTCACAGAAAAACATCAATACTTCCTTCAAGTTTGATGGGAGATTGAAAAATATTTAAGAAATTTAGAGGTCGAACATTTAAAATCATAGTCACAGATAAAAACAAAACAAATTAATGTTGATATAAATTCAGTCCAAACCATCTGTGAGTCATTTTGGAATCAAAGATAACAATTTAACCCAAACTAACCAATGCGATGATATTTATCCCATAATATAAAACTATATTCTGACATTAGTCATTACTGTTTTGGATCCCAGACCCCTGTTAGAAAACAAACACCTGAACTCCACATACTTTTGTCTATAATTACACCAAGAGGCTGATGAAAACAAATGGAAGTAACAGACGACCCTGAACATCTGAGCGACAACTCTAACAGCATGTGTTCCATCCGAACAGGTTCAATAAGTGTCAAAGTCAACGGTCATAAAGAAAGTTTATTTTTATTCTGATATCAGTCCTACTGTTAGAAGACAATTAAATAGATGGGACTCAAGTTAAAGATGTTACACGTACAGAACGCAGATATATAAGTTCACTATGTGGACAAAAGTAATGGGACACGTTGGATTCAGGTGTTTCTTTTCTAACAGCGGTCTGGGATCCAAAACAATAATGGCTAATGTCTGAATAGAGTTTTATATTATGGGATAAAGATCACACTGATTATTAATATTGATGGTTTTTATGCCTTTTTTTCCATTTTTTATGCTTTTTGTGTTATTTTGAAGGCACTGTTGGTTCATTTTTTATTAATTCATTTTACTGATTTATTTTTTTGTTAACTATCTACTTTTTTCACATCTCAGTGAGGAAGAAAAATCTCCCATTAAAAACATCCATATTTCCTTAAAGTTTATCTCAAATCCTCATAAACAGGACATCTTACAGCTGTAGACGTGACGTGTCCCAATATTTATGTCCATATAGTTTAAAAACATCAATATTTCCTTAAAGTTTAATGTTTGATTTTTCTAGATGGTTTGTTGTGGTAGATTTTTGTGTGTATTTTGCTCAATATGATGCTCTTTTCTTCATTTTTGTTTATTTTGAAGCTTTTTTATCTTCATTTTTTATGCCTCTGTTGGTTTATTTTTATTAATTTTGCTGCTTATTTTGTTCATTTTACTTTTAATTTTTTTCACTACCCGTCTACTTTCTTCACATCTCACTGAGGAAGAAAAATCAAACATTAAACTTTAAGGAAATATTGATATTTATGAACTATATGGACATAAATATTGGGACACATGTCTACAGCTGTAAGATGTCCTGTTCATGAGGATTTAAGAGAAAAAATATCAATATTTCCTTAGAGTTTAATGGGAGATTTTTCATCCTCAGTGAGATGTGAAGAAAGTAGATAGTTAGCAACAAAAAAAAAAAATCTGTCAAATGAACAGAATAAGCAACAAAATTAATAAAAAATGAACACAGGCATTAGAATGAACAAAAAAAAGTCTCACAATGAGCAAAAATGAAGAAAAGAGCATCATAATGAGTAAAATACATGCAAAAAAAATAAATAAATAAAGCAGATGATTAGTTGGGGTAGAAAAATATTTTAGAAATTTCGAGGCAGAAAATTTAAAATCAGAGCCATGGATTGCAAAAACAAAATTAATGTTGATATGAATTAAATCCAAACCATCTCTGAGTCATTTTGAAAACAAAGATAACAATTTAACTCAAACTAACCAATGTAATGATATTTATCCCATAATATAAAACTCTATTCTGACATCAGTCATTATTGTTTTGTATCCCAGACCCCTGTTAGAAAACAAACACCTGGATCCAACCTGTCCACATACTTTTGTCCACATAGTGCAGATGTTTCATGTACAGAATGCGGATCTCCACGGTGTCTTTCTAAACATCACGTGTTTATATGTTGTCATCTGTCCTGTTTCACACGGTTTCATCCTCGACGGGTCAGTCAAACATTAGTGGTACTAGACAAGAAGAAGAAGAAGAAGAAGCTAAAAGACACCGGGAGCAGACGCAGCCATGTGAGGGACAATCTGGACTAACGTTAGGTAGAAAAACTCGAGTTCAATAACTGAAACAGTACTTGGAATTCGCCGTCGGAGATTCCGGATGAGTGAGGAAATCTTTGCACTTGAGGGAAACAAATGTGTTCCATTGTCCGTGTCAGGTTGAATCAGAGCAGAACCGGACTTGGAGGTACTGAGAGAATGGGTTTAAGATGGAGGTGTGGTCACGTCACCAGGCCGTCCAAGCTGCCATGTTGATCCGAAGACACCGGGGGAGGGCGGGGCTTAAGGCGGAGTCAGAGGACGTGTCTTAGGACATGGTGATCTGCATGGACTCCAGCATCTCCTCCACAGCTTTCACCGAACATTTGTTCTCCTTGGTCCCACGCCCGGCCAGCTGCATGATGGGTAAAAAAAGGAGACAAAGAGGTCATTAGGTCCATCTGATCTGTCACATACATGTACAGGATGTGGACAAAAGTATGTGGACACATTGGATTCAGGTGTTTCTTTTCTAACAGGGGTCTGGGATACAAAACAATAATGACTAATGTCAGAATATAGTTTTATATTATGGGATAGATGTCAGTGCATTGGTTAGTTTGGGTAAAATTATTATCTTTGTTTCCAAAATGACTCACAGATGGTTTGGACTTCATTTATATCAACATAATTTTAGTTTTTTTTTTTAGCCATGACTATGATTTTAAATGTTCTTCCTCTAAATTTCTAAAATATTTTTCCTGCTCTGACTGTAAATAATAATTTTCTACCACAACTAACCATCTACTTTCTTTTTTTGTGAGTATTTTGCTCAGTATGATGCTCTTTTCTTCATTTTTGTTCATTTTTTATGCTCATGTTGATCATTTTTATTAATTTTGTTGGTTATTCTGTTCTTTTTTTTTAAACTTTTTTTTTTATGATCTACTTTATATTTTAGTGAGTATTTTGCTCATTATGATGCTCTTTTTTCATTTTTATGCCTGTGTTGATCATGTTTATTAATTTTGTTGGTTATTCTGTTCTTTTTTTACAGTGATTTTTTTTTTTTTTTGCTGATCATCTACTTTCTTCACATCTCACTCAGGAAGAAAAATATCCCATTAAACTTGAAGGAAATATTAATGCTTATAAACTATATGGACGTAAATATTGGGACACATCATGTCTACAGATGTAACATGTCCTGTTTGTGAGGATTTAACAGAAAAACATCAATATTTCCTTTAAGTTTAATGGGAAAATGAAAAATATTTTAGAAATGTAGAGGTAGAACATTTAAAATCATAGTCATGGATAAAAACAAAACAAGTCAATGTTGATATAAGTATTTATATCAACATTGACTATGATTTTAAAATTCTTCCTCTAAATTTCTAACATATTTTTCATGCTCCAACTGTAAATAATAATTTTCTACCACAACTAACCATCTACTTTCTTGCTTTGTAAGTAATTTTTCTCATTATGATGGTCTTTTCTCCATATTTGTTAATTTTGAAGATTATTTTTACCATCTGATGTTTTCTTTTGTTAACTGAGATGGTTTTTTGTTAATTTTTTAAACTTGTTGTTCATTTTTTATTAACTTTGTTGCTTATTCTGTTCATTTTACTGACTTTTTTGTAGCTAACCATCTACTTTCTTAACCCAAAAACAGTCAAAACAGTAGGAGAAACATTTTTTAAATAATTATTTATGAACCATTTTTCCAATACAATCTCCCATTAAACTTTAAAGAAATATTGATGTTTTTATGTCAAATCCTCATGAACAGTACATCTTACAGCTGTAGCCAATATTTATGTCCATACAGTTCAGAAACATCAATATTTCCTTAAAGTTTAATGGTAGATTTTTCTTCCTCAGTGAGTTGTGAAGAAAGTAGATGATTAGCAAAAAAAAAAGTCTTAAAATGAACATAAATGGAGAAAAGAGCATTATGAGCTAAATACACAAAAAAAAGGAAAGTAGATGGTTAGCCAAAAACAAAAAAGAGCAAAATGAACAGAAAAGGCAATAAAATTGATGAAAAAAAAATTAACAAAAGAATAAAAAATTAAATTAGCATATAAATTAAAAGAAAACATCTAAATGGTCAAAATACGCCTCAACACAGGCATAAAAAAGAACAAAAAAAAAAAAAAAAAAGAGGATCATAATGAATAAAATACACACAAAAAAAGAAAGTAGATGGTTAGTTGTGGTGGAAAATTATTATTTACAGTCAGAGCACAAAAAATATTTTAGAAATTTAGAGGTAGAACATCTAAAATCAGAGTCATGGACAAAAAACAAAAATGAGTGGAAAGAAATTCAGTCCAAACCATCTGTGACTCATTTTGGAAACAATGATAACAATTTAACCCAAACTAACCAATGCAATGATATTTATCCCATAATATAAAACTCTATTCTGACATTAGTCATAATTGTTTTGTAACCCAGACCCCTGTTTGAAAAGAAACACCTGAATCCAACGTGTCCACATACTTTTGTCCACATAGTGTACCATCATCTCTGAAATGAATAAGACACAAAAATAAGCAGAATTAAAAATGTTGGTTAGACAGAACTCAAAGCGGTCAACCAAAGTAAAATCCAGTTTCTAATCTGAGGGTATTTTGGTCCTTTTAGAACCTCCACATGATCAGTTTGTTTCCGTGGCCTCCAGTCGGCCAGTACGTAACACCGCTGTCTAATTTCAGCTCCATATCCACAGGGTTTGACAGGAAGTGAACCCACTAACACATATGAGATTACTCATGCACACACGTTTTCTACCCAATTAAACCCTGGGATGGGCAGGGGCATCCCCATAAAAATACCAACGAGGAAGACGGATTCCTTCAGGTCGGCCAGGGAACCGATAAGAGGTCGTTCCAATTAACCTCAGCTCACCCACGTTTAGACATTCATGTACGCGGTCGGACCGATGCCTGATGGCATTAAAACAATATGAGTCACATCCCCCTGGTTCATTTAACCCTTACAGAGCCACACATCCACCACTGACCGAAACCATCTACTGATCTAAACTGTTTAATACCTGTTGATCCACTAATCCTATCAATACATGTCCATAGTTGGTGTAAAATACAGTTCATCTTTTCATGGTCATCAGATATGACCCCTTTAGATGTTCAGAGGCTTTGTAGTTACCGTGGAAACACCGTCATCTTCTACAACATTGATTCACCAGTAAAACCCATAGAGTAAGATCACTGACAGTGAATAAAATGAACAAAAATTACTAAAAAACGAAACCAAACAAAATAACAAATATTGTAAAAAAAAAAAAAAACAAGCAAAAACACAAAGACTAATACATACTAACTAATAAACTACTTTTAAAAAAGTCCTAAAAAAGTCACTTTTTCTTCAGTTTTCTCTGTTCTGATTGTAATACCAGTTGAATTTGAAGACTTTGGGGTGCCTCAGGGTTCTACTCTGGATCCTGTTTTCTTTGTATACGCTGCCCCAGGGTTCCATTTTTCTAAATCACAACATTCAATTTCATTGTTTTACGGATGATGTGCTAATCTACTTGCCCCTTAAAGTCAATATTAAAGCCTCTGTACAGGTTCTATTGAACTATCTGCAGGATGTCACCTGTCATCTTCTACAACATACAGGGGTTGGACAAAATAATGGAAACACCTTCTATGATGCCACAATGTTAGGTGTTTCCATTATTTTGTCCAACCCCTGTAGATTCCCCAGTGAAACCCATGGAGTTGGATCAATGACAGTGGATGGACACACTGGGTTTATGTTCAGTTACTGATACACTGTATTTTACTGAATCACTACAGTCACTTTTTCTTCAGTTTTCCACCTGGACACAGATATTTATAAAAACGATATGTATGGACTTAAAACTTATAGAATCCACAAAAGAAAAATACTACGAGCGTTGTGGTCTGGACTAGGCCTGGGTAACTGGTCCCCTCTCCTGTTCCTGGACTCGAATAGACCCATGGCATGAGTGATGGTTCTGTCCACAGTCCTGTGTCGGCAGGGGGACAGGTTACCAGTCTACACAGGACAGAACCAGGACACTGACTGGATCTGTGGTAACAGACACATGACAAAGGTCGTCCCACAGGACTGAGGACAGAGACATTTGGATAAAATAAATCATACAATCAGAGCACTCACCACAGACACGTTAGGGGTTAAAGGGTTAATAAATGCACTGAACGCTGCACTGTCGTCATGGAAACGCAATGTTAAATGACAAACTAATCACAAATAGGCTACCACAGATCAGTCACCTCATGGTAAAGCATCGATGGGTTTAAATCTGTTTTTTTTTTTTTTCGTGGCTCCAGACAGATTTCTTTCTTATTTTTTGCGTCGATAATGGTTCTTAAGGTTTTAGAGCTCGCCGACCCCTGACCTCGCCTATACTGTGTTTCCACGGTTAAAGTTACAGTTTTTCCCCTCGACTTTTGCCAAACTCTGGCTTGGAGAGGGCAGCTGGCTAAGGTGTTCGAGTGGCCACGTCATTTCCTTGTGTGACTCATTCTTTTAGATTTAGGGTGTGGTAGATGTAAACCTTTTCATAATGTAAATGTACTTTTTTCGCTCTAAAACAGAGAAAAGTTTGGAGTTGACATTATTTATATATTAATATGTTATTATTTTAGTGGTCCGGCCCACTTCAGATCAACTTTAGCCGAATGTGGCCCCTGAACGAAAATGAGTTTGACACCCCCGGGTTAATATATGTACCAAACGCTGCACTGTCGTCATGGAAACGCAAAGTGAAATGACAAACTAATCAAAAATAGGCTACCACAGATCAGCCACCTCATGGTAAAGCGTCGATAGGTTTAAATGTTTGGTTTTTTTTCGTGGCTCCAGACAGATTTCTTTCTTATTTTTTGCGTCGATAATGGTTCTTAAGGTTTTAGAACTCGCCGACCTCTGACCTCGCCTATACTGTGTTTCCACGGTTAAAGTTACAGTTTTTTCCCCTCGACTTTTGCCAAACTCTGGCTTGGAGAGGGCAGCTGGCTAAGGTGTACGAGTGGCCACGTCATTTCCTTGTGTGACTCATTCTTTTAGATTTAGGGTGTGTGTATTTGTGTGTGTGTGTGTGTGTGTGTGTGTGTGTGTGTGTGTGGCGGCTATAATGAGCGGTGCATTTCATTGCCTTTGCTGCGTAATGCGCCATTACCCCGGGCCCGGTAGTCAATTATCTCCTCAGCCTGAGGTGAGACCACCACATTAACTCTAAAACAGGAGGAGCAGACCAGACAGCTCCACATCTATTTAGAGCATCTGATAATAGAGCGGTGACGCGCTGGGAGCCCGCCGTCCATGACACTGGAACTAATCACAGAATCTGTTCGGGGCGCGAGGGCAGCCATGGAGGGACGCTTTAATGCCTGGTCCACCTACGACCCTCACATCCACAGGGCTCCTACATGTTCACGTCACACCCGGGGTAATTACACTTCTAAACGGGCTTCGGCGGGTCGTGACCCCTCGCTGACGTCCGCTCCCGCCTGCGCTCACCTGTCCGTCTTACAGGGAGGGTTTAATGTGTACATTGTCGCAGCCGGGCGAAAACCTCGTTAAGTCAGAGGTATCAAACTCATTTCAGTTCAGGGGCCACATTCACCCCAATATGATCTCAAGTAGGCCGGACCAGTGAAAAGAGAAAAATTACATTACGATAATGTTTACATCTATAACGTTTCCTTAAAAATCTGGATAGCATGAACAACTTGAAACAGGGGTGTCAAACTCATTTTAGTTCAGGGGCCACATTCAGCTAAATTTGATCTGAAGTGGGCCAGACCAGTAAAATAATAACATAATATATAAATAATGTCAACTCCAAACTGTTCTTTGTTTTAGAGCGGAAAAAGTAAATTTGCATTCTGAAAAGGTTTACATCCACCAACTATCCTTTTAAAAGATGTGAATAACATGAACAAACTGAAACTGAAAAAAATAAGTGTAATTTTAAGAATATTCTGCCTCAGTTTATCATTTACACATGTATATTAGAACTAACAGATCACAGTGGATCTACAAATACACAAAATCACTTCTCTTAAGACATTTCAGGTTATTCATATTTGTTCAGGTTATTCACATTTTTTGTGAAATTCTCTGTTGTTTTAGTGTAAATACATGAAAATATTTACATTTACAAAGAGAAAAATTTGGAGTTGTCATTATTTCTGTTATTATGACAGTATTTTACTGGTCCCGCCCACTTGAGATTGAATTGGTCTGAATGTGGAACCTGAACTAAAAGGATTGTTGATATCTTAGTGTAATTTTTGCCTTTCACAAATTGATCCCAAGGGCCGGACTGGACCCTTAGGCAGGCCGGATTTGGCCCGCCAAAGGGTTGGTTTGGTTTGGTTTGACACCAAAATGGTCATCATTTATCGTGGAATTTTTTTAAGGTTCCCCGATTTGAAATAAAAATGTGTTTTATCTGAAAAATAGTTTCTTTTATCTCAGTAAATATTTCTTTGTAAGTTAGACCAAAAATGCTTCTAAACTTGCTTCATAACATTCGTCTACATCTGGTTTCAATTTTTCGCCCCTCTGTCCTGTTTTTAGGACCAGTTTCATACAAGCACCCAAATGCAAACATTTCCATGTAACTGTCCTTTTTTAATAATTCCACTCATAAACTGGCCCCCGTCCAGTCGTGACCCCTCGCTGACGTCACCCCCCTGCCCGTCTTTTTCTCACGCTCAGGTATGACAATCACCAGGTACCGGCTGTAATAAAAGTGGACTGACACGAGCAGGGCTTTAGAGGAGCATCAATCAGGCAGCGCCGGCCGACAAACGGCAGCTTTTAACATCTGAGGAGTCGCTGAAGTGGGAGGGGGAATGGGAGGCACCTGTACACCGTGTCATTTAACGCGTCTCCCAATCCCCCTGTAAAACAACAGCGTTTCAATCCTAACATTCCTCATATTTAAGTGGAACACAGACGTAGGCTTTGGTTCATTGTATGAGAAGCTGTGAGAAACTTAACAGCTTCTGGAAAGAGACTCTTTTGTTATTTCAAAAGAATCAGAGCTACTTTTATGGCAGGTCCCAAATGCATTTTTTCTCTCTATTTCACCATTCTTAAGTGACTTATAAACATTTATTGTAATATTATCTTCTTTATTTTGCGTTTTTCAGTGTAGCTCATGTATTTTCCTACATTTAATTCACAGATCATGTACATGTTCATGAAAGCTCTGATTAAAGTTGAGGATTATTGTATCAGAAACAGGGAAAACTGAGGAAAAAGGGACGTTTTCAGTCAAATCTATATTAACTGAATATAAACCCAGTTACTACAACCTTATTTTGTTCATTTTTTTATTCATTTTAACTGTTATTTTATCATTTTTTACTCATTTTGTTGCCTATTTTATCATTTTATCTTCAAATTGTGTTCAGTTTGTGGGTTATATTGTTCCATCACTTATTATTTTTTAAATTTATTCTTCATTTTTGTTCATTTTATTGATCATTTTGACTGTTTTGTTCATTTTGTTCCTTATTTTTTTCTCTTTCACTTCATTTTCACTTCATACTTCAATTTCTGGCAAATTTTTTTCCACATTATTTATTATTTTGAACTTTTTTTTTTTTTTTAGTATTTATTATTTAGTATAAACCCAGTGTGTCCATCCACTGTCATTGATCCAGCTCCATGGGTTTTACTGGTGAATTAATGTTGTAGAAGATGACGGTGTTTCCACGGTAACTACGGTATTGATAGGATTAATGGATCAACAGATATTAAACAGTTTAGATCAGTAGATGGTTTTGGTTGATGGTGGATGTTTGGGTCTTTACAGGTTCATAGAATGTAATCTCCCTTCTATTCTATTCTATTCTATTCTATTGTATTTCATTCAATTTAATTTAATTTTATTCCGTTTCATTGTAACGTATTGCATTCTGTTCGACTTTATTCTATTTTACGTTATTTTATTCCATATTATTTTATTGTATTCCATTCCATTCTATTCTATTCTCCTTTATTCCATTTCATTTCATTTCATTCTATTCTATTTTATTCCATTTTGTTTTATTCCATCCTGTTCTATTCTATTCTATTCTATTCTATTCTATTCTATTCTATTCTATTCTATTCTATTCTATTCTATTCAGTCCAGAGGTGAGACCCAGGTGACCTCATGTTGGTCTGAGGTGTCTCCTTCTAATCCCCAGGGGGTCCAAACCACATACAGTTGAACTTTCAGACACTTCATCTTTGTCCACCCCCACCACCACCCCCTGATCCAGATCCAGTATTTCAGTCTGTCATCGGACCAACTGGGCTGAGACGGTTTCGCTCCAGGCCACTAGAGCATGGCTTCGCTGTCAGACTGATGCGCACGCTCACGGCCCCCGAAAAACACTGGAAATGTAGGTGAAATTCTCCTTAAAACTATTTTTAGCCGTAAATGGATCAAATCTGATTGCGTTTCTGTCAAACCCTGGCTCTTTTAACGTTCACTATAAATAAAAACCGACAACTGAAAACTATGTCCATTAAGCCGTTAGTGTAAAAGAGTCTATTCTAAACTGCAGACGTATGAACGGCAGGGTTTGGGAGCAGAATAGTTGAGTATTTGATTCATTGTAGCCGCCGTCACCAAACACAGATGTGTGTTCCCCGTCTGTGGCTAAAACCTCTCCCACACCTCCTTGGCAATAGAGAAAATATTTAAGCAAGAAAAACATGTGCTACCCTACTGGTTGTGCTACTGTCTAATCCCTGTAACAAGTTTCAGATGAAGGCTCAAAGTTCAATCTGTTCCAAAGCTTCTCTAATGTATTTGTGAATTTTCGACGTAAGAAAACGTCTCAGTATAAAAGGGTTGAATTCTGTCGAGCAGGGGCGTCAGACTCATTTAATTCAGGTTCCACAAGTCACTTTTCCATTAAACACAGTGGTGTAGTGGTCCCTGGAGAAATGGGTATACTCTAAATTTTTGTCCTTTTTTTTTTTTTTTTTTTTTTTTTTAAGTAGTCCAGTATTTAGTATTTAGTTTACCCAAAAATCCATCAATAGTATTTGCTCCCTATTATAAAATTACCATGACTTGATCAGGAGCAGAGCTAAATTAGCAATATTTTCCTTGGCATGACCCGCCCCACTCTGCCTCTGATTGGCTCATCAGTCCTCATGCCTAAAGTTAACCAATCTAATCAGTGGAGGTCAGGGATAAGAATGGATAAGAATTTAACGATTCTGATTCTATTATCGATTTTGCTTATCAATCCGATTCCTTATCGATTCTCTTATAGATTCCCATTGGGTGAGGGAATAAAAAAATACAAACAGGTGTGTTTGCATTAACTGTCTTTTCGATTTGCATCTCTACACAGAAAATATAACATATACAGTATGTACAAATAATAACAACAGATGACGTCGGGCCCGGTTCGGGGGGGGGGGGGGGGGCATGCAGTGAAAGTGAAACTACAGACTCTTTACTAATTCCTCTATTGCCGCATTTCCACTATGTGGAACCAGTTTGACTCTGCCAGTCTCCTGTTGTTGTGCACCTCATTTCCTGTCCCCTACCTTCAGAAACTTGTATTTGAGGAGGTACGATGTGTGTTGCCCGCACCGAAACCAGAACCGGGCCCAGCGTTCACTCTGCCGCAACATTCACAAGCGTCGTTAAGTAGTGTGCCAAATATGTGACATTCCTGTAAATGAATCACATGCTGTGGACAAATGTTTGAGCATATTGGAAGGATTCCACCCTTCTGAAGACATGGAAGCTTTGGCAGTGTTCCAGTGGACCTGGTATCGTCTGTTTGGACCTGGTATTGTCTGTTTGGACCTGGTATTGTCTGTTTGGACAGTTTCAGCCTCAACACCATGTTGGCTACGTTCTGACCAAAACAATGCAGCATATGTGTGACGTCATCGCGCATGCGCAACGAAGGCGAAATCCATAAGCAGAATCGTTAAGCAGGCAGGCAAACGATTCCAAGGAATCGAGTTACTGGGATCTCCCATCCCTAGTGAAGGTACTAAGTACTAGCCAATTAGAGGCAGAGTAGGGCGGGTCATGGGCAATTTATCTCAGTTAATAGTGAATGGTGCGCATCAGGGGGATTTAGAAATGATTACCCAATGCTGACTGAATAATAAGTAGGTATACGGCTGTATACCCTCAACTACACCACTGATTGAACATCTGTGCAAAACTTTACCGATATTTACTAAATGTCAAAAAAACAGAAGTGCGTAATATTGGTTTTTCCATTAAAGGAGTGATATTTTGCTTTTTTAAATGGAATTCTTTCTTTTCCAACATTTCCCTGTGGTCTCCATAAGCTGTAAATGCTCTGCTTGGGTCTGAATTCTTCATTCATTCAACTCCACAGGTCCATCTTCAACCCTATTTCTGAGTAATGACACCAGAAAGGTGGTTTGGAGCGCTGGCCCTTTAAATGCACATGAGCCACTTCAGGCCCCGCCCCCTCCAGGTTGTTAGCTGTGCTGCTCTGTCCTGTTCAACCAACAACTGAACATTTGAGGTAATGGGCTCCAAATTTGGACGTATTTTCAGTCTGGACTACAACCACTGCTGCTGACAAACAATTATAGCTTTGTAACAATTACTGTTGTAACATCTATCAACATTCGTGTTTTTTTTTTTTTTTGTTCAAGTGACTCTAGTCTCACTAAAAGGTCTTTCCATTCCAGTTTCGCATGATATACCAATTTTGTTATGTCTGAACAACCAACTCTTGCCAGTGCAAAAACTTTTCACTGAAAAACAAGTTTTAGCGAAGTTGTCATTTTTCCATTAGGCAAATTTTTATGCTCAAGTTATATTCGCGCAATTTGAAGGTCAATGGAAAAGCGACTACATTCAGAACAATGTAATCTAAAGTGGATCAGACCAGTAAAATAATAGATTAGATTAGATTAGATTAGATTAGATTAGACTTTACCGATCCAAAAATGGGGAAATTCAATGGTCAAGGCAGCAACAGAAAAAAGTGCAAGAAAAAGTGTCCATGCATACAGATGGTACAAAAAACTATATAACATAATAACTATAATAACAATAATAATAATAGTAATAAAAACTATACAGACTATATACATGTTTACAACACAGTGGAATTGCAAAAATATCACAGACATAATAGCATAACAATTTAAAAGACAATTCCATAGTTTTCTCTATGTTTTAGTGCAAAACATCCCATTAAAATATTAAAAAATTTACATTTACAAAGTATCTAAACCAAAAAGATGTGAATAACCTGAAAAAAAGAAGTTTCTTAAGAAAAATAAGTGCAATTTCAACAATATTATGCCTCATCTTATCATTTATACATGTTCATTATGGATCAGATCTACAAATGTACAAATATTTAGTAAAAAGCAGAATTTTGTTTAAAACGCACTTATTTTTCTTAAGAAAATTCAGTTTTTTTCAGGTTATTCGCATCTTTTCTGTTTGGATAGTTTGTAAATGTAAATATTTTCATGATTTAATATTTTTTGCACTAAGACAAGGAGGAAAAGTTGGAGTTGTCATTATTTATAGACCTAATATATAGTTATTTTTTTCATATTAAACCAAGATGAGAATTTGGAATCATTATTTAAAGGTTATTCTTCTATTATTTTCTCATTCTTACATATGATGGATTATTTTTAGATCACATCAGTCTGTTTGTGGCCCCTGTAGTAAAATGAGTTCGACACCATTGACTGTTAATGTCTTCAGTGTAATTTTTGTATTTAATAAATTTGTCCCGTGGACAGGATAGGACCCTTTGGCGGGCCGGTTCTGGCCCACAGGCCGTATGTTTGACCTCCTGCTGTACTGGATTCATATACAGTGGATGGAGGATAAGTCGCACATGTGTCGGCCCTTTCATCATCAGGTCTTCAGCCCTGTCATAGTCCACGCCCCCTCGCTGATGTTTTCCACATACTTTGACACGCGTTCTCCAAATGTAATTGTCTTTTTTTGACTCCGTCCTTCTCATCTGCTGATTTATGAGTAGAAGTTTGCGCTCTCAGATAATATCTTGTCCCGTTATGATCAAAGACTGTGTCAGACGATGAGTTCAGGTCAGTGAAGTGATGAGTATGTGGCTGACTAATCTGTGGAGTGTTTTTCTGTTATTGTAGAAAATGGATTGGTTTGGGTCTAAGAAGTACGACTACAGTTAACCCTCAAACACCTGAACAATCTACTGTACTGTACTCTACTGTATTGTATTCTGCTCTACTGTATTGTGTTGTACTCTACTCCACGCTACTTTATTGTACTCTATTGTTCTGTATTGTACTCTACTGTATTGTATTGTACTCTATTGTATTGTATTGTAGAGTACTCTACTGTGTTGTACTCTACTGTACTGTATTGTATTGTACTCTACTGTATTGTATTGTAGAGTACTCTACTGTGTTGTACTCTACTGTATTGTATTGTACTCTACTGTATTGTAGAGTACTCTACTGTATCATACTCTACACTAATGTATCGCGCTCTACGCTCTACTCAAATGTATTGTATTGCATTGTACTCTAATGTACTGTATTGTAGAGTACTCTACTCGACTACATTGCATTGTATTACACTCCACTGTATTGCACTTTACTCTACTGTACTGTGTTGTACTTTACTGTATTGTATCGTAGAGTACTCTACTGTATTGTATTGCACTTTAGTCTACTGAATTGTATTGTACTGCACTGTATTGTACTTTACTGTACTCTAATATGTTGTACTTTACTGTATTGTATTGTACTCTACTGTATTGTATTGTAGAGTACTCTACTGTATTGTACTTTACTCTACTGTATTGTATTCTAATGTACTCTACTGTATTGTACTTTACTGTACTGTACTCTAATGTGTTGTACTTTACTCTACTGTATTGTATTGTACTTTACCGTATTGTACTCTACTCTACTCAATTGGATTGGATTCTAAATTATTACCAATACATTAAGTTACAAAAGGTGACTTACTCTTAACCTCTAAGAAGTTAAAACTCTGTGAATACTTTGCAAAGCAGAAACAGAGAGCAGTGATCCACCGTGAACCAGCGTCTCCAGATCGACCCGTGTGATAGCTTAACATGTGAAATGTGTCGCTGAGGTTGGGGGATTGGAGGTGGGGGTGGGGGGTGAGTGTGGTGAGACGAGGTCTGCAGAAGCTCAGCAGGAAGCAGGACCCACACATGCTGAACAAGGAACCGCTTATTACATGTTTGCCCAAATAAGCAACACATATGGCTTATATGGCAAATAAGATTTCCTTTAAATATGTTTTACTCAAATTGCTATGACAACGGCATAAACCCTTTCAGTGATACCATGTGAGCTCACTTTTTCCCAGTTTTCCTCATATGTGGGCATATATGCACGCACACACACTTCCAGTCTTTATCTGTTTTTTTTTTTTTTTTTTTTTTTTTTGCTCAACCTCCGTCTCCGTACCGTTTTTTTTTTTTTTTTTTTCAGTGTAAAAACATAAAGTTCGGGGGTTTATTCGAATTTCTCATGTTTCGGGTCTCATTTTGAGGACGGCTGACCTAAAAAACGCTTCGGCGCTGTAGTGTAGTGTGATTGTTGTCGTGGGAGAATCAGCTTGTGGCTGTGAGAGAAGCTCATCTGTTGAAGCCTGGGTGTGGGATCAAGTCTTAGCAGACGTTGTGGCCTTAAGTCAACACATTAACAGTAAATGTACCCAGACACACTGAAAGACACTGGGGTTGTTATTCCGACGCTGCGAGTCATGAGGCATCCTTCAGGGCTGCCCGTGCATGCAGGGGTTACTCCATGCTTAGGACTACTTTCACACACTATGCAAATGAGGGGGATTTTTGGACAGTGTGCGCAAACAGCCCATGAAAACTCGCAAACTACACCAGAGACAATACCATCTGTCTGTTTGAGTGGGAGAAATAAAGGATGATGTGAGAAAAGAAAAGACAGCTTCTTAATAGAAAACAGATACTCGAATGATAGAGGGTTAGACCAGACTGACGGGGCCTATGGCAACAGTAAAATATACAGTAAAGGCAGATTTTTTTTTTTTTTCCACCAAGTTTAAAAAGGAACTATGCAAGATTTGTACCTTAATTAAACAGCTTTGAAGTAATTGTGATGGTTAAATGCAAGGTTCATATGCATTTTTCAAGGTCAAATTCAAGCACTTTTAAGGGTCATTTTCATATTTTTCCAGGTCAAATACATATCTACAGGAATACACCACTATGATGTATGTTGTATTATGGTATAAACATCTAAAATGATAATTCATAAGAGTGAAAAGTTTAGAAATTAAAGGAGAACACAAAGTTTTATCCAAAAAAGGAAGGCCACTTGACATTCTTCAGACACACTCGATAAACATAAAGATAAAAATGTAGTAATAATAATAATAATAATAATAATAATAATAATAGTAATGGACTGGACTTTTATAGTGCTTTTCAAGGCACCCAAAGCACTTCACATTTATCTGGAGTCAACCTGAGAGCACCTGGTAATTTTCTTTTTTGACGCAGTTTTATTTTTCTACAAGTGTCACCACTGTAAGTAGCTTTCGTTATAATTGAAACCACTTTGAAGCACTGAAAGTAAAATTCAAGCACTTTTCAGACCTGGAAAAGACAACATTGAGACATAAGACAACAAGCCGAAATGAAATAGGAGTAACGAGGCTATTTTTAAAATGTAAGGAGTAGAAGTAAAAAGTCACCTGAAAAATAATTACTTTACTTTACCAGTAAAGTAAATATAAGCAAAATTTCTACTTAACCCTTAGGGGTCTGAGCCTATTTTGGCCATTTTTGAGGACTTCTGGTTTTGCCTTTATATACTATGTAAAGAAATGTTTTCTGTACCCATGTTTGGTATCTCTTTTTTCAGCACAACTTCATCTATCTCATTTGCCGATTATTTTATCACTTTAACCTACTATATCAACACAAAAGGCCAAGAAACACAAAAAAAAAATCAAATCCGATTTGAAAAATGTATATAATTTATTGCATTAGTGACACAAAGATGCTTAACGAACCTTTTCAAAGACTTTAAAAGTGAATATTGGGTCCAAATATTAAATATATAAAATGAAAATTGCAATAAATTAAAACGATAGTCAAATATTTGACATAAAAGCAGATCTTTACATTAGTGTTTTCTCACCATCACACACCCCCCCCCCCCCCCCATGATCCACATCCGGTTCAGGTGGGGGTCATCCACACCCTTACATGTAATGCTAATGCAGTCTGTGGATTACAATATGCAGATTTGGCCATTTTTTTCCGTTTTGAAAAAGGACCAAAAATGACGAAGATATAGTCAGAAAGACAATAATACTTTTATTCACGTTTGTTTGCTCTGGTTTCAGTCCTTCATATCTGCGGTTGTATTTGCTCTGTCAACATCAAATAAAAAAGTGGGAGAGTGTTTCAAGTCTGCACTTTTGAATGCAATTTTCCCCAGTGGTCTACGTGATGACTTCCGACGCTACAGCGTGTTGAAAATGTTAAGGGTTGAGTAAGGTAAAGTATTTGTAGTTCGTTCCTTGACACCTCTGATGCACTGACTTCACTGACTCACCTTATAGGCTCTATTTATTTGCGATGCAGCCCAGGATGCGTACTTCATATTGTCCTTCTTCACCTTGGCACTAACTTTCGGACTGGCAGCGATGTGACTCGCAGACTGGAGGGAAAACAGAAAAAAAAATGTGAGGAAGAAGGAAAGGGGGGGGGGGTTCTTATATCAAACCTGGGTGAAACGGCAATAAAAGCGTAATTGAGATGAATGTGCAACCGCTCTCACCATCCACCACTCCACTAGTCATTGTGGCAGAAGGAAGAGAAAAAACAGACCTTGGCCTGATGACACAGGAGAAATCGTTTATGGGGAGGAAAAAGTGAGTGTTTTAATGCTTCGTACGTAAATTGTCACTTAACGGGCCTAATTTCTCCAACACCGTCCGTTCCCGGTGATGAAAGGACTCTCTATGTGTTCAGAAAAAACCTGGTGTGCGGCGAGAAGCGGCGCGTGAATCACCCCAACAGCTCCCTCTGAACCACAAATCCCATGTCTTTCCCATGTTCCTGCCGTCGTCTCCGCAGAAGGCCGACCCCGACTGCACTTCAAAGCCCTCTGAAGTACCGCGCTGAAACTTTAACTACGCACCAATCGACCCGGCTCTGCTTTTTCCGCTAAAAATGGTTTGGCTACTGTATTTTTTTAGTAAGCATTTTTTTTTTTGTAACCTCAATTTAGATGATGTCAACCGACGTAGGCTATCCCCGAATAACAGTGCGGACGATTATGGAGGGGAATCCCCACGCAAAAGTGTTGTGAGTAACTAACCCACAGCCTGACTGTGGTCAGTGCTACCAGGTCAAAGCGTCTGGGACGGCGCAAAAAAATGGTGAAAGTTTCCTGTCCGCTGGCTGAACTTGGTGCACCTGTCAAAGATCTGGGGCCGCTGAGATTAGTTGACAATCTGCAAAAGGCACTATTAGACAGATCTGTGACTGATAAAGAATAAACTCCCACCTGAAGTATCCACTAAAGACCTGAGTGTTGGTGGATGACTTGTCAGGAAACAGCACAGGGGCCTGCTCTGTGTCCAAACCGACTTGAGAGTTAACAGAAGCGTGTGTTTGTGTGTGTGTGTGTGTGAGACCATGGCCTGCTCCTTTGCTGTTTGCTGCCCACAGCTCCAGTGGTTTTCAGAGGGTTCAGGGGCTGCAATGAGGTGTTTGGAAGAGCTGAAGAATCCCAGCGCAGCCCTGATGAAAACACTGGGGGCTCTGTGTGTTCATTCGACCTGCTTCCCCTTCTCCACCTCCACCTTTTCTTCACTGCACCGGTTGGTTTGTATTCTTATGTCAGGTCTCACTTACATATGATGCATTAGCGCTAGCAGACAACATCCTGTTTAAACAAAAACCTAGATTAAAGAGCCGCTCGTCTAAGACTACAATTAAACCGGCACCTGGTCGGAGAAATTGCCGACGACAAAAAACGCTCGCAGCGGTCCGACTCCTCTTTCTCCTGCGCTTTTTACTCCACGGCTGCTTTATTTATTCAAGTCATAAACATAAAAAAAAGGTCTCACCGAAGGGGTATTATTACTAAAATAAAGAGCTCCAGAGGGGCAGACTTTCCGATGCTGGAGTTCACCGTCTGAGTCAGCAGCGACTTGACCTGTCTGAGAGCCCCTTCTTCACTCACCCCAAAAACACACACATGCACACATCCTCAACCTTGACAAACCACAGGGTTACAAAAAAAGCTTCTACTGTTTTTGTTGTTTTTTTTTTCCCCTTCTTTCTTTTTTCTCCCTCTCTTTCTCTTCATGCAAAGCAGTACTCACCATGTACAGACCAAACAATGCCCTCATGTTTCGGTTGTTCAGCCTCAGCGCCTGGGCGAAATACTTTCTGGACAGCTCCAGGTTTTCCAGCCCCCCCTGGGTGTACTTCACCTGCGTGAGGAGGCATTAAACATGGCCAATAAGCTGTGCTAAAGGGCAACTCCAGGAATGACAGCATGACATCTGAATAAGCAATACATGTCAACCTAGTGTAAACACTTCTCCTTTTCGTGAGCCTGTATTCCCGATGACGTTCAGTGTGTGTCGGTGTCTCTCGGTGTCGGAGAGAGGCTCCATTCACGGCTAACATTTGTTCCACAGTTTGCCCCCGTGCTCGATGACAGACGTCCAGGCGGGTACCTACCTCAGCGTACTGCTCACAGTACAAGTGATTGTGAGGATTGGTCATCATCAGCTCCTCCAGACAAAACGCAGCTTTTCCATAGCTGTGGAAATCACAAGGGAAAACAATAAGCAGATTGATACAGCTGTGAATGTGTCATCCTTTCACTTGCTGAACTGTGAAGTACAACGTCTATGCCCAATAAACTCGCAGGTATAAATCTGGGTAGAAAACTACGCTGGACATGGTTTAGTTTACAAGCGCCTGACTTATAGCCTGTGATGAGGACATGTGTGAAGATCCACCTCATAACATATAGTTTATTTACAGTAACAGGAAAGGTCACTCCATCCAGACAGTTGGCGAAGGTAAAAACCTATCTAGCGTGGTGAATCTGTCGTCTGGGGACACCGAGAAGCAACAGAGGGAGGGCAGTAAGGATCAATCTTGTCTGTCTGTGTGTTTTTTCAGCCTTTAATGTGTAGTTAACTACCTTCCTGAGGTCAGCACTACAGTAAGAGCTGGCACACTGTGCCTATACTCAGATGAGATCACTTCTGAGCAGCAGACTGCTGAGCTGTTGACCTCACACTAATCTGCTGCCACTCCACTTCTAATACAGTTTCCCTTTCACAGGACCAGGCCAACACATGCGTACATACAGTATATCATTGGACACAAAGCCACAAAATATTTGTACACCTAACAAAAAGTAGCTAATGCGCCATCACAGAGGCAGAGGCAGGCCTACTCTGAAATCTATATATGCATTTAGACGAATTAACTCTTTATCGGGGAAGTGACTGTTTTTGGTAATTTCTGCATGCATTACAAAACAGTGATGGTAATAGTTCCAGTGAGGACAGAGAGTTAACAATGTCAGGTCCAATGTGGTCTCCAGGGTCTGTAAGGTCCAAAGTGGTCTCCAGGGTTTGTCAGGTCCAATGTGGTCTCCATGGTCTATAAGCTCCAATGTGGTCTCCAGGGTCTGTAAGGTCCAAAGTGGTTTCCAGGGTCTGTCAGGTCCAATGTGGTCTCTAGGGTCTGTCAGGTCCAAAGTGGTCTCCAGGGTCTGTAAGGTCCAATGTGGTCTCCAGGGTCTGTAAGGTCCAATGTGGTCTCCAGGGTCTGTCAGGTCCATCTGTGCATGAACAGTGAGTGGACCTGCTTTGTTTGGTTCCATGAAGTAATGGAACTAATGTAAGGAATGATGTTCAAAGGGGCCATGTGGATGTGGACAGGGGTCTGGACCAGCACACATGAGGGTCTAAGGGGACAAAAGTCATGTCCCTTTCACCCTACATGTGCTTTTCTTCTATTTTTTATCGGTAATTCTTGGACTTTTTTTTTTTTGGCCACTTATGGGCAAGGAACCAAATATGGTAACTTCACTGACCTTGATTTTCTACAACAATAAAACATTTTGAAAATTTTCACAAAAGTAATAAAGTGTCATTATGACCAATAACACTCTAAGACTGAAATGTTGAATTTCAGAGTATTTCAATGAGTGAACTATAAAGGGTTAAGGAACATTGTTGCTCTACTTTTAGCAACTTTTAAATTACTAATGGTATTTTATATGTATGTTCTTAGTTTAGTCATTTATGTTTGGTTTTAGAACTGACTTTTATTGTGTTTTATGTATATTTTTTAGTGTGGATGTAACGTATGTTCTAAAATACATGTTCCTTTCACCTTACATGTGGTTTTCTTGTATTTTTTGTTTACATCTTGGATTTTTAAAAATGTCTTACCACTTACAGGTAAGGAACTAAATATGGTAACTTCAATTTGATTTTCTACATGACAATAAAACATTTAGAAAAAATTCACAAAAGTAATAAAGTCTCATGTCCTCCAATAACACACTAAAGTTAAAATTTTGAATTTCACATTATTTCTATGCATGCACAGGTGTCAAACATATGACCCATGGGCCAAAACTGGCCCACCAAAGGGACCAATCCGGCACATAGGATGAAGTTGTGAAAGGTAAAAATGACACTGATGATATTAATCAAAAGTGTGAAAATTATTTTAGTTCAGGGGCCACATACAGACCACTCATAATTACCTATAAATAATGGGAAAAAAGGTGTTAAAAAAAAAAAAGAAGGAAATTTTACATGAAAATATTTACATTTACAAACTAACCTTTCACAAAAAAATGTAAATAACCACAACAAATATGAACTACATGAAATGTCTTAAGAAAAATAAGTGCAATTTTAACAGTATTTGTAAATCCACTGTGATCTGCCAGTTATAATGTACATGTGAAAATGATGAACTGAGGCAGGATAATATTGTTAAAATTGCACTTACTGCTCTTAAGACATTTCAGGCTGTTCATGTTATTCACATTTTTAAAGGAAACTTTGTAGACGTGAACACATTCATGATGTAACTTTGACATAAATTTGATGTTTTTCACTGTTTTACACTATTTTTTTGGTCCAGCCCGCTTGAGATCATTTGTGGCTGTTGAGCTAAAATGAGTTTGACACCGCTGCTATAAAGGGTCAAAGTCTGTAAAGTTCGCCAAGCTTTAACCCATAAAGACCCAAACATCCACCATCTACTGATATAAACTGTTTAATTCCTGTTGATCCACTAATCCATGTAAATAATCGGTGTAAAATAGTTTGTCATCTTTTTATGGTCATCAGATACAACCCATTTGGACGTTCAGAGGCTCCATCATCTTCTACAACATTGATTCATCAGTAAAACCCATGGATTCTGATTAGTGACAGTGACTGGACACATTTGGTTTAAGATCAGTTAATGGTAGATTTGACTGGAAAAGTCACCTTTTCTTCAGTTTTCTCTATTTTTTGATATAATAACCCTTAACTTTACTCTGAGCTTTTATGAACATCTACATGATCAGTGAATTAAATGTAGGAAAATACTTGATTTTCACTGAAAAACACCACAAAATACAGAAGAAAATATAACAATAAATGGTGATAAATCATACTGACAAAAATTTATTTGGGAACTGACACAAATGTCACACTGGGTCCTTATGGGTTAACTTCAAGCAAAGCAGTTAAATCTCCGGCTTTGCTTACGTTTAGGTTTCTAAATTAATCTTATCAGTTAAAGAAAAAAAAATAGGTTAGAAGTAATTTTACTGCGTATGTGAAAACAGGAAAAAAACCTAAAAGCCTGTTGTGCAAAAACCCAATGATCCGACATGAAGAACCCATTGGTCGACTAACTAGCTGAAAGATTAACAGTGTCGGAGGGAAAGGAAGGTGGGGACAGAACGAAAGAAATAAACAGGGGGAAGGGGTTGAGTAGAAGGAGATCAGAGGGCTTGGAAGGTTGGGGGCTGCTTACAATTACCACTTCCTCTCCATAAAGACTTTCAGATGTGCTGGTGCAGTGGCCGTAGCCTGTGCAGAGGCGCTTCCATCAGCCGTCAGGCCTCGTCTTGTACCGGGGCCAGACTCTTACCTCTTCTACTCTTCCTCTAAGCCATCTAAGCCCATCCTCTACGGCTCTTACTAAGCTCGCTCATTACTGCAGCGCTCCGGCCAGGTTGTAGCCGCCGTTATGTGTGAGACTGTGAGAATTCTATTTGTTTCTTTTGGAGGTTAGTAAAACCATCAGCGCTGGCTTCCCCCCATCTCCGTACCGCATTCTGACTGCGTATAAGACAAAAATGGATTCAGACTGTGCAAAGTACGGGTGAAAAAAGTAGTAGTATTTATCTTGTAATTTCGGATGACCGGTCCAGTTTTCTCAACTGGCCTCATAGCAGATTCCAACAGTCATCTCCTGTCTAAACACCACCGGTGTAAGGATTGACTTAACCCTTTAACCCCTGATGTGTCTGTGGTGAGCGTTCTGAACATATGATTTATTTTCAATATTCATAAAAATTCAACCGTTGGCTCAATAAGAAAAATTTCGAATTGTGCTGATAGAATAGACCTTGTTCTTTCCATAGACATCTGAGCATGCTCAGTTCACCTCCCGCCACTTGTGTAATGGGGGGTAAAACACAGAGCAGTGAGTGAGACAGACTCACTATAAAAACAGACAGTTGTATTGTTTTTACTGTTGTTTGCTGTGTTGTGGTAGTTTTCCTTTTTTTTTTTCACTGTGTTTTTACAGAGTTTTGACTGACTCAAATTCAAATACTTGGTCTTGTTCAGTGTGTTCCAGTTAATAGTTCATGTTCAACATCCTAAATCTCTAAGGCTCTGTTCAGACTGCTGGTAAATGTGGCCCAAATCCGATTTTTTTGCCCATATGCGACCTGCATCCGATCTGTTAAAGACAGTTTGAACTAGAGCTGCACAATATATCGTTTGAGCATCATCATCACAATGTCTGTGTGCACAGTAGTCACATTGCAGGTCCTGTGATGTAGGAGGCAAATTAACTCAATGTGTTCTCATCTAATTTCATCCTGGGTACCTGACACATACTGGCGCAGCGATCCACCAATCATAATCGTTCTTAATCAGTTTGCAGAAGCAGACCACGCCCCTGCACATGGAGTCGCTGGTAACCACAGTGAAAAATTAGCAACAAGCAAGAGAAAAATCACCGAAAACGAAGACTTGGTGCCAAAAAGAAAAGCAACGTCAGTTATCTGGAATTATTTTGGCTACAAGAAGAATGATATTAAAACACATGTTCTGTGTCGACAATGTCTTCCACTTGTTGCCACAACGAGAGGAAAGACAACTAATTTGTTTGACCATTTACGTTAGCACCACACAGCTATTATATCCTCCTGAGTATTTTTTCATATTGCAATATATATCGCAGTGTTAAAAAAAATTCACGGCAGTTTTTTCCCTGGTTTGAACAGCACAAATCCCATTTTTTTCAAATCCGACCCAGACCACTTTCATATAGGATCCTAAATCCGATACGTATCTGATATTTTCCAAGGCGACTTCAGTCTGAACGGCCAGGTCGCATTTATCCAACCTTTACGTCATTGAAATGCGACAAACGTCACAATTCTGCGTCCCAGGAGGAGTGGTGGGAAAAACATATTTCCTTCCATAAACACAGTGCGTGTCTGCGTGGTCTCGTGTTCCATCAGGACCTCTTTTGCGCATGTGGGTCACTTCAGGGTCACATTCAGTTCAGACTCAAAACTGACAGAAGTCGCATTTAATGTTGCACACACAAAAAAATCGGATTTCACTAAAAAATGTGCATTAAGACCTGCTGTCTGAACGTAGCCTCAGATGTACATTCTGAGTGCCTTACTTAGTAAAAACCTGTCAAACTTCACTTCCCCTCTGTCTGCTTGCAAAAATATTGGGAGCTTGATCAACATGCAACAGCCTGCAGTCGACTTAACACAGTGGACATAAAGTTAACCCTTTAACCCCTGAGCCCTGACTCCAGGTAAAGGTGCTGCTGTGAATCTGCATCTGTTTCAGGTTAATTAAAGCTGCTGTGAGTATGTGCTTGTGTTCCTTTTCTTCAGTGGTTTTGCTTTAATGTGTGTTTTAGGGTCAAAACAGGTGGAATAACAGAAAAAGACAAAGTACAATCAGACCACAAAATATAAAACAAATGCATCCACTCTATCACCAACAAATACATATAAAATAAGTGACAGGGTGGATAGTTTTGGCTAAAGTTAGCATTTAATGACCACATGCTGGACCTTGAGTAGATGAAGTAGGTCAGGACTGTGTGATGCTCTTTGTCTTTCTCTGTTATTCCACCCTGTTTGAACACCTAAAACAGCAGCAGCAGCTTTTATGACACTTCTACAGATGCAAATTCACAGCAGCCCGTTTACCTGGAATAATGTCTGAGGGGTTAAAGGGTCAACAGTGTCAACTTAAAGGCTATTAATGACATTTTTAAAGCGTTAACACTGCTTCCTGCTGCAGCCCTAACAATGGCAGTGCAGAGCCTGTGCCTTTGTTTATTTTTAGCTCCCAGGGTGTTGCACGGCCAGGGAGGAGAGTTTATTTCTCTTTCTTGCTTGTCCATCAGCCTCTGTTTTCTCTCGCCGGGGGAAAGAAAAGTGCCACCACCTTCTCCTGGGAATTTCACAGCGAGAGCTCTGTCTCTGCCTCCTGCTCTATCCTCCTGGAAAAGAGTGGCGATAATGTCGGGCTATCCGGAAGAGGAGGAGGAGGAGGGGAAACAGGGACTTTGTATCCCAAAATAAAGAAAACAAAGAAAAGAAATTGACACGCCTGTAGATAAGGGGCTGTGGGAGAGAATGGTGTGATATTAGAAGTGTTGGGATAAGCTGGGAGATAATCCGCTCACCCCTGGATTTCCTCTGGCTACTACAGCAATAAAGCCTCCCAAACAAAAGCACGAAATATCCAATAAGTAGCCTTCTCACTGCAGTACACATTCCTGCTGCCGCTGCCTTCGTACCAGAGCAACCCAGCAACCCAGGGGTGAGTGTGTCCACACACACATGGGACATGCATACTCATACAAAACCATAGTTCAACAGCACACAACGCTCCAGTAACTTCTGAGCCCCTAGACAATTAAGGAGGGATAAAAGGTGACACAAACCAAATTATTTTTTTCTTACAATACTGTCTGGCAATTCCCCTTAGCAACTGAGATATCAGTGGGAGGCCGGGGAGCCTTTCTGCTCACATATGCAGGAGACGTGGCTTAAGGCTAAAATCCTATTAAACTGCTCTTATGTGACAAACGTGGACAAGGCTCCATTCAGACCTCTGGCTGAGTTTGGCATCTGACCGCCTTCCATTGTGGTCAGCGCAGAGCCCTCAGGAAATCAAGCCATCAGGGTGATGTGAAGCCCCGGTAACACCCGGCTGATACACACCTATGGCTGCCATATTGGAAATGCTCCACAACAGGGAGGTGAAAGTCATTTTAGTTCAGGGGACACATACAGACCAATATGATCCTAATAACAGTAACAGTGAAAAAAGTAAAATTACATTATGAAAATGTTTACATATAAAACCTACCCTTTAAAATTGTAAATAACGTATTTAGTGAAAGTCCAGTACTTGGAGTGGGTGTGGGTGTGGAGGGGGGGGGGGGGGGGGGGGGGGGCAGTTGGATAGGAACTGGTTACAACAGTTTCATGTTCAAGTTGTATGTTTCTTATTGTACATTTCAAAATTGAAAATAAAAAGACCTTGATCAAAAAAAAATTAAAAAAAAATTTAAATACCACAAACAACCACACACAACCTGAAATTTCTTATGAAAAACAAGTGCAATTTTAACAATATTCTGTCTCAGTTTATCATTTACACATGTTTATTTAGTAACAGGAAGAATATTGGTACAATTGCACTTAATCTCTTAACACATTTCAGGTTGTTCATATTTGTTCAGCTTATTCACATTTTTTGTTAAAGGATAGTTTGTAAATGTAAACATTTTCATGTAATTTTTATTTTTTACACTAACAGAGAAAAAAATTATAGTTATAGACTATGATAGTATTTTACTGGTTCTGATCCACTTCAGATTATATTGGTCAGAATGTGGCTCCTGAACTAAAATTATTTTAATATATGTGACTGTTAATATCTTCAGAGTGGCCCCCTACTTTTCCTACACAGTTCAATGACGTCTCCAGCTCAAGAATTTGAACTTGACTCAGTGATCAGTAATGACTGCTGTAACCGTATATATGTGTATTGTTGGCATTGTCTTTATTGTTTTATGTTTTTTGTTTGAGACTGTCCACATGTCTTCAGTGTAATTGCATGGATAAGTGGCTTAAGGTTTGGAATTGTATATTTTGTATGGCCTATTTTTTTCTTTAAAAAAAGTCAATAAAGTTCAAGTCATAAAAAATATCTTCCGAGTAATTTTTGCATGGGCTGGATTGGACCCTTTGGCGGCCAGTTTTGGTCCACAGGCCGTATGTTTAACACCTCTGCTCTGCATCAATATCCTATTCAATATACGATAAATGAAGGCTGGACAGACAGACAGACAGACAGACAGACAGGGATGTGATCGACTCCCTACAACTTGAACAAATACAGCTTCTTAAAAACACTATAAAGAATTTTGATGCAGCTGTGGTTTTACTTGCAAAGTGAAAAGTTGTGAAGGTGTGTGAAAAAAAACACAAACTAAAATTAAACTGTGTTTACTCGTGTTCGTTGATGTAGAGCTCCGACAGTTCGTGCCATGCCTCTTGGTCTCCGACAAACCTGCAACAAAAACATCAAATTAGATTCTCTTTCTCAAATGTATTGGAATATGTCAGTTAACAATGGTAATTAAAAAAAAAACAAAACAAAACAGTGCAATCATAGCATAGGACAAAAAATATGAAGGACACAAACATAACATCAACTCATTACTTATTTCTAAATCTATGTTTAAAGATGAAGTAATGCATAAAGCTTTAACGACATTACAGTTAGTGGCTATGTTATATTAACCTTCCGGTATCCAGGTGAGCATATTCTGCACACTTCATGTTATCAAAGGTCGGATTATTTTTCACAGATGGTTTTAGGTCAGAATTCACATGTTGTTCATTTTTGCATGATTTTTTAAATTCTGACCCATCCACTAAAATCAGCAAATTGGAAACAACGTTAAATTCCTACATTAACACCCTTTTACTAAGTGAGTACAAAATGCACACTGACACATTTAGCATTCAACATTTGACCTGGAACACAAAATAATAATGCATATTAACTAATGTTGGTGTTAAACATTGACATATGCCAGGCTGCAAAGATTAAAAAAAGGGAATCTGATTTTTATGTAGTATATTGAAAAACACACAAATTTTGGGAGGTTTTTGCGTCAAAAAAATATGGTTTCTTGGCATTTAAAGCGTTAAAAAAAATAACAGTTTTTGAGTATTTGTCACTTTTCTTTACGGTTCAAGTTGATGAAATACAAAAAAATGTGAAAAAGTTCCAAACTGTATGAAACACATTTTGACATCACTACGTTCACTGTGCAGATTATGTACTTTAGGCGATTAGTGTTATTGCCTTTATGGGTGGGACACCAGAGGGTTAAAGTTAAACAATAACATTATTTAAATGAAACAGATACAATGTAGTCGACAATATAGAACACAGGAGCGCTGGTTTTTATGTATTTTAATACGGAAATGTTGCGTATTAGTGCTTTAAGGCAAACATCTTTTTAATTAAAATACAAGCCGAGGGGGGTAAAGGGGGGGTGGGGGTGGGGGGTCTGACCCTCTCCCCCTGGAAGGAACACTCACTGTTCCAGATACTCATTGAGCTCCCGGATGGCTTCAGTGCTCTTCCCCTGGGCCTTCAATATGGAGATCTTGCGCTTCCTCGCTGCCTGTAGAGCAGAGTAAACAGGATTAGGAACTGGGCTCCTTGAGTGTTTGTCCACGGGGGGTGTGAAAGTACAAGTGGAAGAGTTGAGAGTTTAGTGTTTTTTCAGTGTAACACAATCCTCTGTAGATCCACTGAGAGACCAAGTAACTTCTGCGAATTAAAACTAAACCTCCAAACACCAAATGATGAAAAATGCTGACCCTTTTATCAACTGCACTATTAACCCTTAGATGCCTGAGTGTCTAGACCCTAAACTCTAACATAAATGGGTCCAAATGACATGGGTTAAAAACAATGTGTTTTTATGACACTTTTGTCATTTTGACATATTAAAAATAAACATTTGTATTATATTTAGGTCCATAAAAGAACAATTTCATGTTTGAAATATTTTATTCTTTTCTTTTCTTTTTTTTTTTTTTTTTTAACATTTTTAACAATTGAAAATTAAATTACATATAGTATTTAATATATAGTAAATAACAGAAATAGCACAATGTCAACATTCATTTGGTGAGTGAGTGCTTTGGTTTTGCTGTTGAATGAATCAAAGGTTCAGATGCAGCCTAATTCCATTGTAAATGAATGTGGGTTCTTTTGACCCTTGAATGGAAGTTTAGAGTAGTAAAACAAAAAGTGCAATTTCCTAAAATTTATTAAAGGCCAGTTAAAAATCTAAACAGCATGATGTCAACGAGGCTTACGCTGTCAGGGGCTGACAGCAAGGGTATATCCCAGAAATCCCCCCAGTCCTCTGCTATATAATAAAGCAAATGAATGACACAATGTACAAAAGACACCTAATTCATTATTAATCAGAAAGCAGATGATGGATAGATTTAATTTGAAATGTGACACTATATAGAAATACCCATAACTGTTCATTTGATATTTTCAGAACATTATCAAACATCCCCCAACCATTTGGGAAAAACACCCCCCTGGTGTCAAAATATGACATCATGTAAACTCAAGGTAGTGGCACGAAGAAAGAGAACTGTTAGACAATGGATATGAACTCAGTTTGAGCTACATGGATCTGAAAGTGACAGAATAATGGTTACAGAACCAATGTTTCCCACTAAACTCCACCTAGTGAATGAAAATGACACCATACGAACTGTGGATGGTAGACAGAACATGGACATTTGGAAGACCATCAATATGAACCAGATTTGGTCTCAATCGGCCTGCTATTGATTGATTTATGTCCAAAAAACTGATTTTCAACTAAAGCGTCCCCATGTGGATGACTTATAATACTCATAGAGAAGCTGAAATCAATTGGGTTCTTCCACTAGGGGTCCACTATGTTGGTTAAGACAGAAGAATTCCAACCACATCTGTCCTAGTTATCGCCACAACACCAAGGAGATTCGACAGCAGCGTTAGGGGTAAAACCAATATATCACTGAAATGGAGTTTTGGGCATTTAATAACATGTTTTTAAGGAATATCTGGAATATCCAAATAATAACAAATTTTCATTACAAAGACAAAAACATTTTGTCCCAATTATGCATTTAAAGGTTAAGTATATTTGTATTAGGACGAGGGAATTTCAAATAATCGGAGAAGCCTACCACGACTTAATTAGAGATAGTTAGCGGCCATGTCCAAAAAGGAGATGGGCACACACATTATGAGTCAGTGTTTGGGAGTTGGAAGGAACTCAGTGGCTCAGATAAAGTGGTGAGTCATCCTCTAACCAAGTGGGGAAAATGGCACACTCCCCCAAACCCCAACGCCCGTCTTCCTGCCGGCACGGCACGCATCTCAGCCTGCACCAGCCCCACTTACATCAGCTGAAAATTGCTTTCCGCTTCGTTTTGATGTTGAAGTGACCTTAAGGTGGATTAGATTCTCATCAATCTGAATTAGAAAGTATTACTCCTGCTGCTCTGACTTTTCCAAATGTTTTACCCCCCCCCCCTTTACCACCACCCCCTCCTCCTCTTGGTAGTAAGTGAAAACCTTAACAGGAGGCTGCCGCTCCATTAGAAGTGCACTGCCACAGCCTATTTTATTTATGGACTGGCACTTGATTGAGTGGGGCTTCCTCTCATTCACTCATAACCAAAGCCATTGAGGGCTGAGTATGAGTCATGTCTAGAGGGCTGTAAATTTGTTCCTCCTCTAACACTGGCATCACTAGAAATCCACTTATCCATCAAACTGGGACAGGGACCTGAGCGGGGATTGGAGCCTCATAGAACAGAGGACCAATTCTAGTTTAGAGAAGAAACACAACAAAAAGAAGATGGAACTATGCATGAGCCGACACCGTGTATGGTGACATCCAGTCCATTTAACCGTCACCTCATGCCATGAAAGACTTCAGGGTTTATCCTCATTTGATACTGAAAAAATACAACCAAATCAAAGAATTAACCCCATAAGGACTCCATTATAACAGGCCTAGATATATTTATGTTGTTTCTGCACTAAAAGTGTCAGAAAATGGGTTTTTTTGCCAATTCTTTGCACCTTTTTTTCTATAAACCCTTAACTTTCACTGTTAATTATCATTAACATTTTTTATCATATTTATTACAAAAAACAACTGTAAATGTGCAGAATGAAACTATATGAGATTACAGAAATAAACTTCCAGCTAATTTACATGTGCTCAAACATTTTAGTTCATCTAGATCATTCTGTGTCCATGTTACCGTGTCTTATTAGTTACTTCTAGTCATTTTTATCCTGAGTCAAACACTCTTTCTGCCAGCATATTTACATATATATAAATATACACACATTTATATAATATTTACAGCTAAAATACAATTATCAATTTTATTTACTTTATTTTACATTTTTTTAACCAGGAAGTTCCATTGAGATTAGGAATCTCCTTTGCAAGGGACACCTGGCCAAGGTAGCAGCCATACAAAATCCAGCAACATAAACACATACATGATACACAATGAACAATAAAACACAATAACAACTCTTCAACCACAATGGCAACAAGAAAAACAGTGACATTCCTCCTTTACTGCAATAAACTATAGGAAGCGAAAAATACAGATAAAAACAGTAAAACTCAACAAAAACATGACACAAGACACTAGTAGAACACTCAAAAACAGCAGTATTACTACTATACACAATAATTTACAAGATTTCACTGCAAAAGCACCACCAAAATGCTGCTAACAGTAATAAAAACCTTCCATCTCTCTCTCACCGACTGCACTCTGCCGCTCTATGCTCTGCCCACTTCCACCCCTCCCCCTCAGCCAATACAGACCTCTACCCTAATCTGTTCTATAGGATTCTGTCAATAGCACAAACAGTTCAGGAATTACAGTAATTTGAATGACAGTGAATACAAAATTGTGACAATGGTCTTAAAAGGCTTAAAACACTTCTACGCACACAGTGACGCTGAATACACACTCCTGCACTCGTGCGCTGCCGCCGTCACCACACCCAGCTTTCTTCTTTCGCAGATAAAGAACCACTTGGGGCTCAAAGGAACATATGGAAGTTGGTAGCTCAGAGTCACACAGCACTTTATTAAACCAGAAGCAATTCCAAACCACTCCTCTCTCCTCCTTTCTCCAACTAATGATCCAGAAAAACCTGGCAGTGGCTCTGATCCCTCTGTTGTCGTGATTCTTTTTTAATTAGTGCTCTGAGGCGACCTTAGGAGTGAGGACTGGATTATTTACATCACCCCTGGCTCTATGCTGCGACCTACCGCAACCTCCCATTATAATAAGAATCAGAAGGGTGGCACACCTAGCCTGCTGAACATGAAATAGGACTGAAGGAAATGAGAAACCAGGGAAAGACAGATGTCATTTAGGACACTTTAACTGCTGTTAAAGGCAGGTATTCATTTTTTATATATACATATATTTTATTTTGCAGTTTTCATTTACGTTAAAATTAGGGGTGTGTATTGGCAAGAAGCTGGCGATGCAATACAAATCACAATACTAGGATCACAACACAATATATCACGATATATCATAATAACAAGGCGATATTTTTTATTTTGTTTCTTTTTTTTTAAAAAAGATTATTTCCTGGAAAAACTTATAGTGCAGCATTTGAATAAATAAAGTTTTAACATGTGGCTTTACCGGTGCAAAAAACCACTCAAATAAATAAATAATATTTTATAGACATTACAGGTTAAGATTCTGCTTAAATGTTTGTATTCTATCACAAAAAGAATGCATAGTGTTCAGTCCCTGAATCATCCAACATCTTAACATTTTTGTGCATTCCCATTAAAAAAACAAACAATTGGCCTCTTTCTGACAGTAAAAAGTGCTTTTAGGATGCTTGAATTATCCATTATTCAACAAAACAACGTTATCAATTTCAAAAAACTACATTAATGACCTGCAGTATCACAATACTACTTTTGTAGTAAACAAACAACCAAACAAAATACCCATGTGAATATACATATAAGAGTTTGAAAAACAAAAAACAACCTACACCATGTCTGCATTTGAATAAATACCTAAAAAATATCGATACAGTATCGTGAAGTGAAATATCGCAATATACTGCAATACCGATATTTTCTTACACCCCTGGTTAAAACGCAAAAACACAGAAACAAAGGCTCAGATGTGATATTAACAAGCCAGTCCTTACTTACAGAAAGAGGGGCAGAGGCAGAGGACAGTCACTGGTATACAGATATACCATACCAAACCATACCATACCATACCATACCAACTTTATTTATAAAGCACTTTAAGAACTTTACAGCTGGCCAAAGTGCTGTACACGAATCATAACACAAGGAAATAAATAAGTAAATTAGTAAAAACAGTGATAACAGGGTGCAAAGCGGGCTAAGAAAAACACAATACAGCACCATCATAAAAACAAAGACAAATTAAAATCTGATAAAAACGGGAAAAAAAAAGAAACATCTCACTCACTGATTAAAAGCCAACGAGAAAAAGTGCGTTTTTAGACGTGATATAGTCCTCAGTCCAATCTAACTTCCTCCAACTATGCGAGAAACAGAGTCCAAGCATTTGAAAAAGTGTCCACAGTGCACGTCCTCAAAGACCTGAGCTTTTCCATCTGTATTAATGACAACATATCATTGACCCACATTTGAAAAGGGGGAGGATTTGGAGACTTCCACTCTTTTAATATCAGCTTCTTAGCGATTATCATTCCACGTTCCAGTGGACGCTGTAGTATTGCAGGTATATTCACGACAGTCTGAGAACAGCCAAAAACAGCAAGTAAAGGCAGGTATTTCTAAGTCACTGATGCTTATGAACACAGCCGAGATGGAGGAATTTATGTAAATGAGAAGCTAAGAAATGTGATGTTATTTTTAACCTTTATTCCAACTGGTGGATGTATTTTGCTTTGAACTGATGCTCTAAATTTCAAATCATTTGACAAATATGTATAAATACAGTTCATCGTATGCTACATCTGTAATTGCTTATGATTGTGGGTCAACCTCAGGAGTCGTCCGTGGCTTATTGAAGAAACATTAGCTTTCGTATTGACCAATTAGGGTGAAATTAGAGGGTTTGAGATCAATATTATCACAATGACAGAGTTCAATGAATGGTATTAAAACGGAGTCCTTCTTTGTATGCAAATGTTGTGGGAAGAGCATAATCTAAAATACTCACAAGAAGAAATAAAAAGGTGGAAAAAATGCATTTACACACGCAGACAAGAATTTTGCCAGATCATTGCTGTAGGTATTGGAACATAGCGAGCAATGGAAGGGCTAAGAGTTTGAAACATTTTTTGGACACCACCATGGCAAAAAATCCTTGAGCAATTTTTGTTGATTCAACAATTTTGGTTAATGGGTACCACATCTATTCCACAGCCTATAATTACAACAGCTCAGTTTCCAATCTCTGCTTCGCATGCTGGGATGCCTCGCAAGTCTTCCTTGTGGTCGCCAATTTTCCGCCATTTCTCAGGCCCATCTCCTGCCCAATCCTTAAAGCATGTTGAACATGCAGGGAGGAGATAGCCTTCGCTTTCAAGACAGGTGACCTAAATGCTGTCATCATATCATCGCTCCACCCTCCGCCACTACACCCAAACCTTTAGGATTGTGGGAAAAAGGTTTAAGGTTAACCTCCCATGGGCCGAGGGCCTATTCGCTGTTTTGTTCCATTCCCTGCCCCAGGTTTGATTGGCAGCCTACGCTCACTGGGGTGGCAGCATGAACCACTCAGACACCAGGAAACAACCGTTCCCTTTCCGTGTTGTCCCTGGGATGCCCTGGGATTCATTGGAATCACAACTCCCATTGTCAAAACACTGAATAGAGTTTAGACTATGCCAATTACTAAAACATAAATTTGCTGGAACAGCCATTTTGTGCAACAGAGACGGCTTTCCAAGCTACAAAATAATTTCAGATTCAATATTTGCTGATTAAGTGTGGTATAAGACAAAACCAACAGCATTTGGAAGAGCACACAACTATAAAAATGTTTTTGCAAATCACTGCTGTTTAGTGTTGTCACAGAGGCACAAGCAATGAGAACCGGGAAACGATGCCAGTTGGCAATCCTCTAGTAATTTGTGGAATTTGGTTTAAACACCACCAGCATTAGTGGAAACTGCATATTTACAGGATACTAATACAGAGAATAAAAAATAAACACTAATGTAATCCCGTCCCATTAACTTACATCTTCAGGCAGAGCTTTCACATTGCACGCTTCATCCACATCCCCTGGGCTCACTGAGAACCATGTCCTCCAACCAAAGCACTTAATTGAAACACCGCTGAGAGAACCTGCCTATGAAAACAGCCCTATCCCTGCTTTTAAAACCTGACGTGCCAATCGGACTTCCAAACCTCCAACGGTAATAAAAAGCATAAAATAAACAGGGGTGGTATTGACGAAGCGAAGGTGGGCGTGAGCCAGAGCAGCATGGTGGGAGGCAAAATACAGATGACGAGCCCATTTTTCTGAGCCACGAGGACAGGCGGGTCGGCGAGGATTCAGGACTCCGGACTGGTTTTACACTGGGACGCAATGTCGAAGATCAGCTGAAATATTATCGAAAAATTGCAAAACACCCAAGGGTAACATCCAAATCTATCCAAATTTTCTCAGATCATTTCCATTCTAAATGAAGCGTGGTAGTGCTACACAGATGCCTCAGCCTACAAATCATATTCTCCATAAGGCATAAGGGCACAAACTCGTGTTAAGACCAAATACTTCTTCTACATTTTTGGACGCACCCAAAGTTTTCAGCTCTTCCTCTTGGTGTGGCGATTATACACACTAATAAATATTGTGTAATAGTAGATTTTACATACAGTATAATAATTATCACCAAATTTGTTGCATTGTACAGTGGTATTTTGCAATGACAATAAATCTTATTCTATTCTATTTTAATAATACTGTTGATCAATTAATAGGAACTACATTATAAGTGTATTAGCACTGTCACCTCACATTAAGAGGGTTGTGGGTTTGATTCAAGACAGGCTTTCCATGTGGAGTTTGCGTGTTCTCCCCGTACTATAGCTTACTCTCACCATCCAAAGGCATAGACCAGAGATGTCAAACATATGGTTCTTTAACATATGGGTCAAAACCAGCCAGCCAAGGGGTCTAATCCCTCCTATGAAAAGTAATAAAAATTTCACTGAAGATATCAACAATAAGTCATTTTAGTTCAGGGGCCACATTCAGCCCTAGTTTGGTGCCAAGTGGATCAGACCAGTAAAATACTACCATAATAACCTATAAATAATGACAACTCCCAATGTTTCCCCTTTGTTTCAGTGTAAAAAAGTAAAATTACATGAAAATGGGTAACTTTCCAAACAATCATGTCATAAAAAATGTGAATAATCTGAAAAAATATGAACATGGAACGTCTTAAGAGAAATATGAATAATTTGATCAATATTCTGCCTGGTATTAATTGTTTTGTGTATTTGTAGATCCACTGTGATCTGTAAGTTGTAATACATGTGTGTAAATGATAAACTAAGACACAATATTATTAAAACTGCACTCTTGGCAGCAAGTTAAAAGACTATCACTAGAAAAAGGTTAAAGCCTAAAGCACCCAAAACGGAAAAATATATTGACATCGTACAGGACATTTACATTCTGGAGAAACTGTCATTTGGTTTTAAGGGTCAAAGGGAAGCTTTTTCACTATTTTGTCAAAATGGACAAACTATGTTAAATTTGTAATGGATGTGAAGTGAATACATTGGTTATGTGAAAATATACATTTCTGTTTAGGTTAATGTAAGCATACACACTTTAATGTGTTTTATCTTGTTGATGAAGTAACAGAGTAAGCCCTCTCCTCCAGCCCACTTTTCTTTCTTTATTTTATTTGTTCTATATTCAACCAAAAACCTTGGATTAGCATCTTCTTTCAAATTTGATGTGTGGATGTTGAATTGTACCCAAAAGGGAAGTTTTGTATAAATTGGTTTTCCAAATAAACAAAGAATGGAAAAAAACAAAAAACAAAAACTGCACTCATTTCTCGAAAGAAATTTCAGGTTTTTGTGAGGGGATAATTTGTAAATGTAAACATCTACATACTGTAATTTTACTTTTTTTGCACTAAAAGATAGAGAAAAATTTGGAGTCGTCAAGTTATTATGCTATTATTTTACTGGTCACATCCATTTCAGGTTAAACTGGGCAGTATGTGGCCCCTGAACTAAAATGAGTTTGACATCTGCAGTATAACGGTGCTGATGACAAACAGTTCATAGTCTTTTTCATGTTGTAAGTGATATGAAATGAGGAGGTGTATAGGTCAGAGTCGGGGTAATATTATGGTAATATAAGGGTCAGACCGAGTCAGAACCAGTGCAGAAGCGTTCACAGAATATATATCTGCCAAAAAAAACCCCAAAAAACTCTATAGATACCCAGATGATAGATATCTGGTTGTACTCTGAGGCACAGTAATCATTAGGTTTGTTGGCGTTCAAGAATTTCCATATGATCTTAACATCCAAATCACTAAATTCAATGCTCTCTCTGTAAAACACTGCAACTTAAAAGAAAATGTAAAATACATCTAAAGCGATCCATATGTCAGCACGGCTCAGGAAACCAGGAAACTTGCTGAACATCTTCAGGGTTGGGGTGGGGGCGGGGGTGAGAGGTAGCCAAAATAAATAAGGTCATGGTTTCTTTGAAAACCCCTCTAAAAGATTTATTTTCTTGCGTGGCCACATGTCCTTATGGAAACAATTAACAGCAGGTACATTATGTTTTGGGTTGGTGGTGAGGGATTGGCAGAACACTAGCTAGACATGCTTCTGCAAGTTATTTCGCTGGGATGAATTGTAGAGCAAGTACGGAATCCTAGCATGGACAGAGTTTCAGGTTGAAGTCTCCGTCAGCAGGTAAACAGCGTAGACTTCACACCTGACGCCAGTGGATGGAAATGGAGAAGGTGGAACAGGAACACAGTCCTGGCAAGGGTCTGAGAGCGCCGCTAAATCACCGTCTTCAAAGGCCAGACTCTAATTTACGCTTTACTTCCACCAAACATGTCTGCCACTGACTCGGGCTATGAATCACCCACCGCCCACTCCAGCCCCCTCCCTCAAACGCACTCACTTTGGGTGATAGGCTGATCAGCAGCGTGGTTGAGGTCAGGGAGGCCGAAGGCAGTTCAACCCATAAAGACCCAAACAGTCACTGGCAAACAAAACCATCCACTGATCTAAACGGTTTAATACCTGTTGATCCACTAAAGCCATCGATACATGTCAATAATTAGTGTAAATACAGTTTGTCATCTTTTCACGGTCATCAGATATGACCCATTTGGATGTTCAGAGGCTCCGTAGTTACCGTGGAAACACCATCATCTTCTACAACAGTGATTCACCAGTAAAACCCATGGAGTTGGATCAATGACAATGGATGGACACACTGGGTTTATGTTCAGTCAGTTTTTTTCTTCAGTTTTCTCTCTTTCTGATATAATAACCCTCAACTTTAATCTGAACATTAATGAACATGTACATGATCAGTGAATTGACTATAAGAAAATACATGATTTTCACTGAAAAACCACAAAATGCAGAGGATCTTATACTAAATAGTAAGCAATCAATTAACCTGTAAAGACCCAGTGCTTCGTCTGTGACAGTTCCCAAATGTATCTATTTAATCATTCTTAATTGATTTATCACCAGTTATTATGATATTATCCTCTGCATTTTGTTTTTTCAGTGAAAAACCTGTATTTTCCTATATTTAATTCACTGATCATGTAGATGTTCATAAAGGCTCAGATGAAAGTTGTGTTTTATTATATCAGAAAAAGATGAAAAAGTGACTTTTTCAACCAAATCTCTCCTTAACTCAACACAAACCCAGTGTGTCCATCCATTGTCATTGATCCAACTCCATGGGTTTTACTGGTGAATCACTGTTGTAGAAGATGATGGTGTTTCCACGGTAACTACGGAGCCTCTGAACATCCAAATGGGTCATATCTGATGACCGTGAAACGATGAAGAACAGTATTTTACACCAATTATTGACATGTATTGATAGGATTAATGGATCAACAGGTATTAAACAGTTTAGATCAGTGGATGGTTTTGGTCACCAGTGGCTGTTTGGGTCTTAATGGGTTAAGAAAAGTTAAATATAGAGAAAAAACTGTTTTGGACCTGCCACGAAAGTAGCCCTGGGTCTTTATGGGTTAACTTAGCAAACTTGTTCGCTAACACCGACATGCCTGGTCAGATTTAAAGTCCTCGACCACAAAGTGAAGCCAGGTCGAACACTGAGCAGAGTTTCTGTCTTTTTTTCCTTCTTTCTTACCGTATTGGTGGGGTCCTCCTGGAGAATGGCATCGTAGTGCTTGTTGGCTTCATCGTACCTTCAGAGACAGAAAAGAATAGAAATGTGTGTGTTTCTTTTTTTTTTTTTTTTTTTTTTTTTAAACCAATCCCAGTTGGATAAAATTAGGTGGTGGGGAAATCAAGCAGAGTTCAAGGTAATCAAGTTTCTGTATACAGAGTGGCAGGTTTCTATGATTACAGTGAGGCTGTACAGAAATCAGCGGTGATCTAAAGCAAGAAATAAACACTCGTTTAAGTTTAGGTTGCCGGTCACACTGTCGACATTGCGAGAGGCTTAAATCACTTCACAATGAGTCATGAAATCAATACAAACAAAGCACACTGTTTTGAAGATTGTATTTTCATTTGACTGGATCCAGTTTGATTCACCTTTAAACAAAATTAAATTGCTGCTTTTACATCTGTCCAGATCTGTAGCGTAGTTGTTGGTTCAGTTGTCTGTGTCTTGGCCCGTACATAATACCATAATGCACACATATGAACTTGATAAGCAACGATATCCGACTCAGCGTGGCTCAAACAGTTGGACCGGGCCCACATGATTCTGTTTAAAGGGGAAATTTATGAGCTGTAAATATCAAATCATACGGTAAAGAAATCTGGGAAAAGGGGGCATGTGCACTTCACTTGTCATGTCAAATCAGGCACCAAAGGATGATTTTTAACTTTAATTTTTTTTTTTTTTTTACATTAGAGCAATCTGCAACGCTGACGTTCCAGCAGCCGTGGGCGGAGTTGTCGGATCAGAAACCGTTGGGGAACTTACAGCCTACATCAGACAGAAGCGACTCTGGTTCCCATTAGCACTGAGCAGCCCCACTTCCAGCTCTGCCGCTTCCCTCACATTCACTTTATTACTCAGCCACACTTTGGGAGATTTCAGATGGCACCAGGCAACCGCTCGTGAGCCACTTTGATTCGCTTTATTTATTTAGGAGCTAAGTGTGCGTATGTGCGAAGGGAAGGGTCTCGCCGTTTGAAGCCGTCTCGTTCGAGTGCAGTTCTGTCTGCGGCCAATTAGATCCCAGCATGCCGTTTATTTAATCTGACAGCGCCGGAGCAATCGCTCTCAATTATCACATAAACTCTGACATAACCGATAAACCAGCGATGGTGATCCCGGTGGGGAATGTGAGCGAGGCAATAAACAGATTGAATTACCCTTAGTGCAGCTCAGTTCAGACTAAGGCTACATTTAGATGTAGCTGGGTATTTTGGAAAACAGATATTCCCCCCCATCTGTTTAAAAAAAATGCACACGTGACCGTTTTCAGAAAAACCTTCATTTACACGGCCCTGTATATGTACACCATCAAGAGCATGCCACAACTGTAGATGGCAGTGTGGTGAGACCATCCAGGACCATTTACCAATCAGAATCCTGAAACAAATCACAACAAAATATTACTTCTGTTAGTCGCACACGTGACGCAAATGTATGTCCATTAAACTGTGACATCCATCCAAGAGCTCCGTTTCGCTCTGTTTAAACACAAACGTGAAAATGGAGATTTTCTGAAATCTCCACTTTGGTCGGAGTTTTTAGAAACCATCGTTTCTGGTGGGCGTGGCTATCATTGTGGTGTAAACAATAGGCACAAACGCAGAGAAAAACCTCCGTTTTGCGAGATACCGGCTACGTGTAAATGTACAGGGTGTTTGTTCTTTATCCAAATAAAAATTCCAGACTTTTTCAAAACTACTATTTTTATCCCCAGACCTTGACTATATGTACGTTTATACTTGCATGACTACAGTTTTGGTTGAGATTGTACCTGATGTGTGTGGTTCAAAAGTTCATTTTAACCCATAAAGACCCAGTGGTACTTTTGTGACAGTTCCCAAATACATTTTTCTTTAGATTTCACCTTTCTTATATGATTTATCACCATTTATAATAATATTGTCCTCTATATTTTGTGTTTTTTCAATTGAAATCATGTATATTCCTATATTTAATTTACTGATCATGTAGATCATAGAAACTTAGATTGAAGTGGAGGGTTATTGTATAAGAAACAGAAAACTGAAGGAAAAAGGTGACTTTTTCAGTGAAGATATCATTAACTGAACATAAACCCAGTGTGTCCATCCACTGTCATTGATCCAACTCCATGGGTTTTACTGGTCAATCAATGTTGTAGAAGATGACAGTGTTTCCATGGTAACTACGGAGCCTCTGAACATCCAAATGGGTCATAGCTGATGACCATGAAAAGATGAGGAACTGTATTTTACACCAATCATTGACATGTATTGATAGAATTAATGGATCAGAAATTATAAAGCATTTTAAATCAGTAGATGGTTTTGGTCACCAGTTGCTGTTTGGGTCTTTATGGGTTAATAAATGTCTGAATGAATGCATAATTCCCAGTAAATTAATAAAGTTTTCAAAACAAATGAAAATCACAAAAGTGCATGGATATCACACAAATATATTTAATATATATTAATATAATATATAATATATTAATATATTTCACTAGAATAATTCCAGCACCAACCGATTATCAAAATCATGTCAAGTTTTTGTACATGCTTTCTTCATGTATTTCTTATCTTACAAGATTATGTCTTTGTACATACTCTCAAATTCAACTATGAGAGAAATGTTTTTCCATACTTTATTAAGACTTTCACACTCAAATCCCATCCTTTTTAAGACTTTCAAGACCTGCACAAGCACTCTGATTACCCTTCCTCCGGCTCAGTTCAGCCTAAAATATCCCCCTGTTTATCTTTCCGACTCACACACTCCATTCTGCTTACCTTTTTTATAAACTGCACATTTAAAAATAAAACACACCAGTGAGCCTAAGTTGAGCTTGCGGTGACATATCAATATTTACGGGGCCGATTCAGAGACCAAAACAGGACGGGAAAAACTCATGAGAATAGGGAGGGGAGAGAGTATATAAAAAAAAAAAAAATTAAAAAAATACGGACAGAAACGGAGTAACAAAAGGAAACAACAGCGAAATAGAAACCAGAGAAGATTGAGGGACCCCCAGAATAACAGTTGGTCGCGACCACTTCCTTCCCGGGAATCCCTAAGTCAGGCTGCAGGGCCGCAGGACTACCCAGCGCTGAACCCGTACTCGCTGCGTTCCCCTCCACTCCTAAAGAATGCTGGGTTATCCAACATAAACACACTCTACCCCTCACACACTGGGTACTTGCACACACCCAGACCATTGTACCATTAAGGATTTGCTAACAGTTTCTCACCCCCGAGCTTTCCAAAAGTACCGCACATACAAAACAGTGGGGCTGTACTTTTTTTTTTTCTTCTTTTTTTTTCTGCCTGTTGAGCTTTTAAAAGCCGATGCTTACCTTTCCAAAGCTTCCAGCCTCATGCCTGATAATCGCTTCACTCTGTGGCTATCTGGAAACTGCTTCCTCAGTTCCTGTAGACAGGTCTGCAAGGATGTGGGCAAAGGAGAGAGAGACCAATTACAGCTGACTGGAACTAAACTGTGTTACATTCTTGCTCTCACAATATAACCTATATAAATACTGCTGATTTTTTTCCAAGACAGATGACCTGTCGCACCAGATGTTGGCAGTTAAACTCACTCATACACACAAATTAGTCTTCCATGTGAAAAACCTGCCACTGCTCAAGTTATATAGTTAGTAGTCGGTTGGGCGTCCCAATAACTCACAGGTTCAGGTTTTCCCTACATTAGAAGACCAGTTAATGAAAAATTAATGATGTTTTCTGCCTAAAGGATTTTTTCCAGATCAAATAACAGATTGTTTGTGTTGTTGTTCATAGATACTACCACTACTACAAATAAAAATAGAATAGAATAGAATAGAATAGAATAGAATAGAATAGAATAGAATAGAATAGAACTTTATTGTCATTATTACAGGAACAATGAAAGCTCTATTTCTTCTTTAGCAGCAAAAACACTTAAAGTGAAAAGAGACTGTATAAAAATATCACACAAAATTACACACAGAATACATACAGAAAAGTACTGATAATAGAAGAAATATTAAATTACACAAAAAGTCAACTCTGTACTACAGATAAAAGAAATACATACAACATATAAGGATACAGACAGGCAGTATTGCATATTTACACCGTAAATTAAAAAACTAAATAATAATAATGATAATAATAATGTGACATCATGCACATACATAGACTGTGGGACAACAGTCCAAACCCCACTATGTGCCTTCTCTTCCATAAATTTAGGGAAAACACTGTAATAGTCTAAAATTATGTGAAAATGAAAGCCCAGTTTTTAGTCAAATAACATCAAATTTTCTTGGGGGAGAACCCCCAAATTCCATAACCACAGACACCCACCCCCCTACTCCCATGAAACCACAGCACCTAAGCCCCCCAGAAACCTGGGGAAAACCCGAGCATGTTCCATCAGGGTCTGTGTCAGAGAGGATGTGTTCAACTGGAACAGATGTGAAGGTTATTGGTTCCGTTTCAATTGTGTTTGATGAACATTTAGGACGATGGCGGATCATAATGAACAGTAACGCAGTGTTTTCAGCTCAACTCCTTCTACTTACTCCACCCATGCAACTACGTATACAACATACTCATACTGGAAAGTAACTGCACTACATTGCACATATTTGTACTCAAACTCATAGTTTTGCACTTTGTCATAGTTATAATTCATAAATCTACCCATAAAGCACATTTACTGCCCTTAGTCCCACTCTATTTAAATTTTTATATTATCGACCCGATTCTATTTTATTTCACTCTAAAACTCTGTTCTGTCAGACACTGAAACAGACATAACCGTTCCATTTAATGCAGAAATATTACTTGTAACATGGTTTAGCATAAACTTTAATGCAATTTTTAAGCTTTCAAGCAAAATATATACATGCGTCAGAGTAAAGTGAGCATTATTAGTGGATATTTTGTCAGTTTTAATCTCTTTAAACACATTTTAACTGGTAAAAACTGGTATTTAGTGGCAAACTCCAACCCTGGTTCCTGCTTTGAATAAATAAAACTGTGTCTTGTATCAAAACTGATGAGCGTCATGTTTTAAGAAGCATCCTGTATCACTTTCAGCACAGGTTTCATGTCAACATAGAAGACAGTAGAACATGCAGAGACAGAGGCAGATCTGTTCTACATTCACTGGATTATTACTTGAACTGGACTAATGACCAGTACATCAGTTAGAAAACACTGACTGATCCGTCTGCATCAGGGGCCATATACAGTCCAATGGGGTCTAAGGGGCCAGACCAGTAAAATATTAACATAATGACACAACTCCAAATGTTTCTGTTTGTTTTAGTGTAAAACAGTAAGATTACATGATGAAAATGTGAATAACCTGAACAACCTGATATTTTTAGGACAAATTAGTGCAATTTTAACAATATTATGTCTCAGTTTAAGATTAACATAGCTAACAGATCATAGTGGATCTATCTATCTATCTATCTATCTATCTATCTATCTATCTATTAAACTTGCTTGAGAGTGTGGTTTATTCCAGCTCTATATGTAAAGTGTCATGAGTTAACTTTTGTTATGATTTGGCGCTATATAAACAAAATTTGATTGATTGATCTATTATATTGTAAAACTGCACTTATTTTCCTTGAGACATTTCATGTTGTTCAGATTATTCACATTTTATCATGAAAGGACAGTTTGCAAATGTAAACATTTTCATGTAATTTCACATTTTTCACGTTAAACCAAGGAGAAAAGGTGGAGTTGTCATTATTTATGGGTTATAATGTTATTATTTCACTGGCTGATCATATTGGTCTGAATGTGGAACCTGAACTAAAATAATTTTAACATCCTTGATTGTTAATACCTTCAGTGTAATTTTTGGATTTCACAGATTCATCCGACAGGCCAGACTGGATGCTTTCACGGGCCAGTCTTGGCCCACGGGCCGTGTGTTTGACACCCCTGTTCTAGATTATTTCCTGCTCCCAGATCCTGAACAGAGGCTTCATGTTCTGTTACCACCTGTGGAACCCTATATCCAACCTCTTCATTTTCTGATCCAAAAACAACCTTGAACTGGTTTGATGACACTGTTATAATCAGTCTGCGTTCTTCTGAATCAGATGGAAAAGTCTGCGCTGTGACCCGGAGCGTTTGCACTATCCATCAGTAGAAGTCAAGCCTGGCAGAAGAGCTCAGACCACAGCCGACAGACGGAGGATTCTAATGACCCAGCTCTGCCTTTCTTTCCTTCACTCGGTGACTCTTTGCCAGATAAGTCATCACATCCATCCTGATCGGAGATGAACCACTTGAGTGATCACAAACCGATCATCAATGTTGAGCTACTTTTGTGCAGTTTCCAAATGAATTTTTCTCTCTTTTTAACCTTTCGTAAGTGATTTATCTCCATTTATTATTATATCATTCTCTGTATTTTGCTTTTTTCAGTGTAAATCATGCATTTTCCTCTATTTCATCTGTTTCATTTTTTTGGTTAATTTTCCCCTTATTTTTAAAGAATTTTGCTCATTTTATTCTCATTTTGCAAGTTTCTGTAGATTTTATTCAGGAATAATTGAGGTAAAACTGCATTTTACATCAATTATTTACATGTATTGATAGGATTAGTGGATCAATAGTTATTAAATACTGTAGATGCATTTAGTTTGTACCCTCAGCCCTTGCCACAGGGTACTGTCATCAGTTCGTCGTCCATCCGTCTGTACGTCTGTATGTGCAAAAAGTTTGCCGTGGACTGCAGGCTGAAGGTTTTCAAGTGCGGGCACGTAATGTTTGAGGGTTATCAAACTAAATACAGGGTTCTGGCTGTTATGAAATGATGAATTCATCCTTATTTTTAAGTATTTTGCTCATTTTAGTTCTCATTTTGCAAGTTTCTGTAGATTTTATTCAGGAATAACTGAGGTAAAAGTGCATTTTACACTAATTATTTACATGTATTGATAGGATTAGTGGATCAATAGCTATTCAATATTATAGATCAGTAGATGCTTTTGGATGCTGGTGGATGTTTGGATCTTTATGGGTTAAGAGAACTTAAAAACATCACACTTAACTTTGAGATGCCACATAAATCCGACGGGAAAAACCTTGTTGAACTCCATAAATGAGGCTAACACTTGAAGCATGCATCTCCACTCGTTTGCTACACCCTCCGCTTCCAACTCTCTGCAAATTGTTTTTCCAAAGTACAGACAGAGTAATACCATTTGGCCAAATAAAAATCAGATTTTCACATTTGGCAGAGGAGAAGCTGCAAAGTAGGAATGGCTGTGAGAGAGAGAGAGAGAGAGAGAGAGAGAGAGAGAGAGAGAGAGAGGAGAGAGAGAGAGAGAGAGAGATGGTTTTTGAAGCTCTTGGGTGTGTAGAGAGAGAGAGAGAGAGAGAGAGAGAGAGAGAGAGAGAGAGAGAGAGAGAGAGAGAGAGAGAGAGAGAGAGAGAGAGAGAGAGAGAGAGAGAGAGAGAGAGAGAGATGGTTTTTGAAGCTCTTGGGTGTGTGAGGAAGCGCAGTAAAAACTCACCAGAGCCAAGTCATCCCGACTGCAGTCCAGCGCTGCGATCATCACCTGCTCATAAATAATCCATACTGGGCAGAAGAGACACGGACAAAGAAGACTGTGTTAACGCCCTTTCCATTCCACTGTCTGGTGTAACATGAAAACATGATATATTGAAGAGTACACTTGACGTCCCGACTTCAACTCTGTCACCAACAGCTGCACATTATGTCTTTTTTTAAACCAAAACCAAACTTCCATGATGTGAATCAGCAGCTTAAGAGCTAGTGGTACGCATCATTCATAAAACTGTCCCGTTTCATTTATCATTTAGTATTTCCTCAATGGAATACATTAAAAATAATGTCACTTGTTAGAAAACACAGCTGCTTTTTCAGGGAAAAGTATTACTGACGCTGCTTAAAAAACACTGTTGACAGATTGTGAAACCAAAGGAACAGAAGTAACGTTTCTATTAAAGTTCTTTCTAACTCCTCCTCCTTTCCTTATAAGTTATTGTAGTTTTAAAGCCAGGACAAGAACGAACCTCTAAATTTGGTGAGTTACAACATGTATGTCTTCGTGTATCAAAATTAAAAAGTGCAAATTTATTTGACTCTGTGTTGTTCAGTCACAAATGATGATACAAAAGGTGTTAAATATTCACTACTGAACATTATTATAATTAGATATAAATGGCTCACATTACGCTGAACGAGATAATAAAATACTTATACACTTAAAAATAAAAATCAGACATGTACATAGTTTCTTGCTTGTCTGTTTACATTTAACAAATTTACAAACTACAGATTGTATGAAAACAACTTTCTTTACAACAAGGCAAGTTATATATTTTGTTGTAGTTGAAGTTACTCATGTAGTTGAAACAATTTTGTAACAAATCATTTACATTTGTCCTGTGCAGGACCATATAAAAGAATACATTTACATTTATACATTTATTTAAAAAACTCTATTTTAACATTTATTTAACCAGGAAGTCCCTTCAGATAAAATCCCTTTTTCGAGGGAGACCTGAAAGTAATGGTAAATCTAAAGTAAAGGTTAAAAAGTCACTTTTGTTTTATTTTCCAGGTGTGGATCGAGCCACGTTGAGCATCTAAAAAAAACACAACACATCTATCCCTTTAACATGTTTTGCTTGATGTTTGCCATAAAAAATAAGTGTTTATTAAAATGTTAAGTCAACCATGACAGAACAACATACGGCAGTGGTGAGACGCAAATACCACTAATATAACATTTTAACCTCCCAATTAATTGAAGTTGAAATAATAAAGTCAAAACGTCTCAGGTTTTGCCAAAACAAACAAATGTCTTGACTTTTATGATTCCAACTCTTGTTTTTGTAATTGCATCTTAATTCACAGCCAGTTTAAGGACTGGATTCAATAAAACCGTGGCACGTTAAGTGTTTATCTGCCTCTTACAGACCGAGTGAATCATAGTGACGAGTGGAAAAAGAGAAGTGTTTAATGGTAATGCAGTAAGGCCGGACTGTTATGAAGGAAACCTCAAACTTTATGATGTTTAGAATCAGTAAAACCTCCTCCTGCTTTACCAAAAAAAAAAACAAAAAGCACTTGAACTTTGACCCTGGTTACACATGGTATTAACATCAGCATCATGTATAATCCAGTCATGGATTAGTAAGTGGACAGGTAAGAGTACGTCTGTAAGTATATTGGATCTCACATTTCATCATCATTCTGTTGGCAGAGACCAAATACACAGTCTGCCAGAAATTAGCAGAAAAAGAGGAAATCAAAACATGACAAACACCCAAGACTGTCTATTCCCTTCAGGTAAGCCCAGTCTCTGTAATCCTTGATATGTCTCTATTGGCAGATTTAATATGACACCATTAGCAGAGGTCACTAAACAACAACAACGTAAAAGCAGCAGTAAACTACACATTATTGTCTTACATCCCCCGTGCAAGACGGAGCATTTCTGCACGTCATTCCTCCCCACAGCCATCAGACTGTATAACAGTTCCCAGTGACCCCCTCCATATTCAAAGTGTTTTTACTACTGTGTTTTAAGTTTGTTTTTTTTAGTTTGTGGATACTGCTGGAACCTGTAAATTTCCCTCTGGGATCAATAAAGTATCTATCTATCTATCTATCTATCTATCTATCTATCTATCTGTATCACACCATGTACATGTGCAGCCATGATAAGGATGATGATGTAAATAATACTTAATTTTTAATTCAAATGTTTTATTTATATAAATACCTTTTTTTTTCACTCTTTACATTTTTCATTTTCACTTGTATGTTTTTCTCTCTTCTCTCTTTTCACTCTGCAATTGCTTATTCTTTGTTGCTGCTGTTAACTGTGAAATTTCCCCATGGTGGGATAAATAAAGTCTTATCTTATTATATTAAAACAAAGTACAACTCACATGTAATGACAAGAGAAAAACAGGTTGAACTTTATATTTATAAGTTATGGTGATGTAGACTTTTTATTTCTGTAACAACTTTCAGAAAGGAAAACCTTAATTGTATAACCAGGCTTTGGAGCTGTCCACTTACACTCAGATCACCCATGATACATGTTAATACTCAGAGCATTTTTGTTTAACCTTTCAAGTCACAATGGTTACTGTTAGAATGAGCGCATGTTTATCTGTAATAAGAAAATCTTCTAAAGCTGGTGTTATAAATGTTAGTAATTTTACTATAATTCTACTTGTTATATATTTAGACACTTTTCTTCAAGGCTCAATACATTGACTACACTTTTAATTTGACACAAAATTAAAAATGCACATTCACTGTTCATTAAGTTGTTAGTGATCACATGTGTTTATGTGCAGACTTAAACCCTCTGTATTAAAACTGGCAGTAATTATGCATAGCCTGCTGTAGACAATATCTATTTTAATAGCTCATGTATTTGTGTTTGTAGACACTTACTGTCGTCTCCCAGTTTAGATCCATGTTCACTAATGAGTTCTTCTCCAACATCCACAATCTGTTCACTGTTTCTGAAGTTATCTTCTCTCCACTTACGCAGTTTGTCTCTCATCTCTGTGGAAAACAGTGTAACTTTAAAACAAATGTGATCCAAGCCGAGCCATGGTATCAGTGGCATTCTAAAGTAAGACTTTAGGTCTTTAGATACATGTTTTGTGATAACAGTGGAAACAAGACTGAGATATATCTGGAAGGTTTACTGTAAACACACATTATCATATCAGTCGAACAGAATAGTATACCTACCAGCACATATGACTACAGTTACAGTTTTTCTACCAGTACAGGAAGGTCAACACACGTAGTTAATAGTAACTACACTCTGTTAAACATTAGTATTGTTAAAGGTCTTCCAAAGAACCAGACACATGCTGTCCTGAGGAATGCTAACGTTAGCCGAAAATACAACACGAAAACCTATCATACTACGAATACTGCTAGAAAACAAGCAGAAATCGCTCTAATGCTTATTTTAGAGCCTCTTTAACTGAGACAAAAGGCAGCTGTTAAACTGGGATTATCCGGACGGATGAATCCGATAGCTTGATTTAGCTAGTTTAGCTTTTCGGCTAACTAGCTTTAACAGCGGTTTCACACTGGGCTGTTAAACATGTTTCTGACAGAGACAACCATCCTGGGTGGTTTTCCGCAGTAAAATCCGATTCCACCCAAAACTACAAATCCAAAAGGAAAGGAATCCCGTGGGGAATCTATTTTATCTGTCACTTACCTTCCCAACCCACATCGTACATCTCTGAGACAGACGCCATCTTTTCTACGTTATGACAACAGACGACGTGCTTACGTCAGTAAAAAGGCGTGTCAAACGGGAAATCGGTAATATAATAATAATAATAATAATAATAATAATAATAATAATAATAATAATAATAATAATAATAATAATAATTTTACTATAACTTTTCACTCACGTCCACATGGACCTCCTCATGTCAAAGGGAGGGGAAAAGTTAACATATTAACCATTATCACACATGAAGGAACTACATTTGCACTGAATGACAAGTGAAAAGACAAAACATAACAAATTAACTAGTTTAACTAAAATTCAAACCTCATATATTTTCATGTTTGCATGAGTTTAAGAATAAGGATAAGAAGAATAACAATAAGAATCCTACATATTTACATTTCCTCATAGGATTGATTAACATTTTCTCAATGAATCACAGAATACTCTAACTGTAAAACCCAAATTATATGTCATCTGTCTTACACACTGCACATTTCAATTCCATGTGTGCCATAAATCTAAACTCACCCATTGCAGTTTTCTACAGTATGCAATATGATCGTTTGTAACGTGCTGCTCCACTGCAAATATTTATGATCCAGATAATGTCTTTCTCCGGCTTTATTTCCATTTTTATATAAGTATTAGGTAGGACAGCCAGATGAGCCTTGAATCTGTCAGTTGCCTCTGGTAGAAAATGTGCTTTCGAAGCAGAACTAGCTACCATCTTATCATGATTTCCCTCAGGAGCTTCTGCGGATGCCGTCCCCTCACACTCTCCTCTTCACCACATTATGCACTTGTTGACATTTAGTCAGAACAGCATTGTTTACAGAGACATTTGAGATTGATGTCATGTCCACTGCTGCTGCACAAACCCTTTGAAAGGACTACGAGGAAATGCCTTTCTCTAACAGACAGTGATATTGTAAAACAGCTCAGCATCATCAGAACTGGGCCAATGCAAGTGCACAAGAGAACAATGACATGTCATCATGTCTGTCAGGGAAACAAATAATAATACTGTGTACAGTTACACTCGGCTCTGGCCATTTGTGCACTTGTAATTTTCAAATCTGCGCATGGCAGTCGCTTGATATGTGGTTGGGTTTTTGCTAGAACACCAAATACCAAAGCAACCACATTAACCCATAAGGACCCAGTGTTACTTTTGTGACAGTTTCCAAATGATTTTTTCCTCAATATTTAACCTTCCTTAACTGATTTATCACCATTTATTGTAATACTGTCTTCTGTAATTTGTATTTTTTCTGTTTAAATCAGGCATTTTCTTTTTAAATCTCCGCCAAGGAGGTTATGTTTTCATCAGGGTTTGTCTGTTTTTTTGTTTGTTTGTCTGTCTGTCTGTCTGTCTGTCTGTCTGTCTGTTTGCAAGATAACTCAAAATGTTATGCAAGGCTTTTGATGAAATTTTCAGGAAATGTTGATACTGGCACAAGGAACAGATGATGAAATTTTGGTGGTGATCGTGGGGGGACTGATCTGCCTTGGCAGAGGTCTGCATTCTCCAAGGGCTTTTCTAGTTGTATATTTTATCTACTCATTTTTATCTACTAGTCATGTAGATGTTCATAAAAGCCAGAATAAAATTGAGGGTTATTATTTAAAAACAGAGAAAACTGAAGAAAAAGGGATTTTTTTTCATCAAATCTCTCATTAACTGAACATGAACCAAATGTCTCCATCTACTGTCATTGATCCAACTCCATGGGTTTTACTGGTGAATCTATAGCCTCTTTTCCACAACACCTCACTTTTATTCCGGAACGTCATCTGTGTAAATGCAATGATGGATCATTTGGTTCCACCTCTGTAACACCTCTGGACATAGAAACAGAGCCCTGATAAAGGGGGGATCATGATTCCAGAACGCTATGGAAAAGGAACACCTCTCATTCCGCAACCAAGGTGTGATGTTTTGATGACGATTTGTATGTGCAACCCGTGCACTTTCTGGATTTAACAGTGACTGTGGGCCGTGTACAGTAAACAAACATGTCAACGCAACAAAAGATGTGGAACTGGGGAGACGCCCAGATCCACCAGCTGTTGTCACTTTGGGCGCAGGACTCTATCCATGCTAACATTTGTGGAACGGTGAAAGACAGGCGAAAGACTCTGAAGAGGTTAGGAACACCGCTATGCTCTGGGTTTTTCCAATGTGCAAGTTATACATCCCACTATACGCTGTGTTGCATCACCGCACTTTTGATTCCGGAACGCAGGTCCGCTGTGTCAAAGCCCAGCCTGTCTCACCTCTGTTACTGCTTTGTCTTGGCTGTGGAAATCAGTCAATGGTGGAAAAAAGGTGGGATCAACATCAGACCTTTCTTCTGGAATCTCTGTGAAAAAGTGGCTAAAGTGTGCCCATCCACTGTCATTCATCCAACTCCATGGGTTTTGCTAATGAATCAATGTTGTAGAAGGTGACGGTGTTTCCACGGTAACTATGGAGCCTCTGAATGTCCAAATGGGTCAAATCTGATGACCATAAAAAGATGACAAACTGCATTTTTCATCAATTATTTCCATGTATTGATAAGATTAGTGGATCAGCAGGTATTAAACAGTTTAGATCAGTAGATGGTTTTGGTAAATGGTGGAAGTTTGGGTCTTTATGGGTTAAGAAAAGTTAAACATAGAGAAAAAACTATTTTCGACCTGCCACGAAAGTATCCCTGGTCTTTATGGGTTAACTTCTTTCTTATTTTTTTATTTTTTGTTTTATGATGGTGGGCCCAATGAGTAAATACAAGAGTTTAAAACTCAACACATTCCTGCTGGGGAAGTGTAAAGTTTTTTTCATTTGACAATTTTAAAAAGGTGCCCCAGTGAAGTATGTGTTTCACAGCATTGGAACTTCAAGCTCTGTCGATGTTGGTTGGTAGGAGAACAGGGCAACCAAGTTTGGCAGAGCCCGATTCCATGTGCTGGTCCACGCCGCTGTCCAAAGGGGCTTTATGGGTTAACTTTGTAAACTCGTCCGCTAACGCCAATGTGCCTGGGCAGATTTAAACCCCTCAACCACAAAGTGAAGCCAACTCAACGGGTATTAAACAGTTTAGATCAGTAGACAGTTTGAGTCGTTGGTAGATGTTTAGGTTTAATAAGTTGACAATGACAAATACAGGTTCATATTTGCTCAAAAAAACACAGAAATCAAGACAAATGATGATAAAAAAAATGCTAAATATGACACTGACTTTAAAGATTTCAAACCTTCTAACAAATTAAATTCCTAATTATTCACTTTTGGTCGATGGTGGAATTTTGGGTCTTTATGGGTTAAAATATTCATGCATCATCCTCCGGGTTGATGGACTTCCCCCTCCCTTCCAAAGGTGTCACTGAAGGCCAGGGCCCCAGTACTGACCCGCACTAAACACCACACAATGACTGGGACTCTTGGGAATTCCAGGTCATAGCATTATGGTTAGAGCACTTTGCGAACAAGCTGTCTATAACTCTGAGATGTAGCTGGATACGGCGGCGGTGAAAAAAAGCCTCTTGACATAAGGCGCCTGTTTTACTTGGAGCAGCTCTCTCGTACAGAAATGTCACAATATGGGAGACCAATTGCAGCCATCTCAAAACCCAAATTGTACTACTTGACTGGTGCTTACGTAGGTTTCCATGCTTTGGAAGCCCCCACATATGGCACACAAGACAAGCATATATATATATTTTCCTTTTCAGTCTCCACGTATGAGAAAAAAAAAAAGAAAAGAAATATTCCAGTAGAAACACTTCACAGGCATTATATTTTGATTTCTGACAGAAGCAATCAGAGTTGGCAATCTCTAAAATGAACAGTTACGGACTAAAAATTGAGGTAAGGTTGAGGTGCTCTCTGCGGTTTTGAAATAGTTCCTGTTCCATCTAGATTTCTTTCTCGTCGGTGTCGTACAGTGAGTTGCGGAAAATGAAGACAGATGCAATTAGCAACAATGTTTGGACTCAGCCTTCTGGAGCCGGCGGCGCTGTGTTTACTTTGAAATCTGATTAGGTCCCCTGTCTGACCAAGTTGCTTTCACCTCACCACGAATAACTCCATACAGATGACTTCAGCACGCTTAGCCTCTGATGGACTCCCTCCATTGCACCTTTGACCTCACCCATATCCTGAGTGAGAGGCCCTGAGCGGGAAATTATGGCACATCACAATTAGGCTTCCTCACTCTCCTAGCTCCTCTCGCGCTCTTGGCTTCGGTGCCAAGAACAATATTCAAGCCCATGTCAAAGCTGCACCATGCTGGTAATTGACGTTACTCACCCTGTACGAAAGCGGAGGATGTATTGCTCCCCTGACGCCCCTGCAGCAGCATGATTGCTTATTGTGGACCCGAGTATTACCACATGTAGTATATTATGTGTTGTCGGATCGGTTTTAAATAGTCAATCGTCCTTTCTCATTAAATTTGATCAAGGATTACTACGCATAAAATTATGTTATTCAGCACAAACGTCCCCTTATTGAGTTTGACATCGGCGCATATCTTTGCTTCTCTCCTCATAATGGAGGAATTTACATCAGTGCCTCGTCTTACATAACTGTCATTACAGACTTATTGAAAAGACTGAGAGGATTTGGCAGCAACGAGACTGTTCTGACACCACAGAGCCGCCCAAGAATCAGTATTATTAATACTGTTATTATTATGACTTACATACTTGTATATTACTTGTATATTGTTGTTATGACTACTATTACTGTTATCACTTTATTATAACTTTTATCCTGTAATTATTAAACTATATACTGTATATACATATACATATTGAGCATACTATAATATTATATTATATTGCAACATAAGCTACTTATCATTTTTATTATTATTATTAACATTATTATTCGTAGTAGTAGCAGTAGTAGTAGTTGTATTATTATTGTCATTATTATTACTTACATACTTGTAAATTATTTGTATATAGATGTTATGACTACTATTACTGTTATCACTTTATTATAACTTTTATCCTGTAATTATTAAACTATATACTGTATATACATATTGAGCATACTATAATATTATATTATAATATCAACTTAACTTAACTAATACCATGCTTTTAATTGAATGTGCAATAGCCTGTTCTACCTCCCAGTACTTTTATTTATTTATTTATTTATTTATTTTCTGGTAGACTACTCTAATTTACAAGTGTGTATTTGTGTTTATCTGTGCAATAACTGTTTTTATGTGTTTTAGCTGTGTTTTTGTTTTGTTTCTGTTTTTGTTCATGTCTTTTTTTCTTTGGATTCCGTGACTCAGGGAAATGCACAAGAATTCCAATGTACCAATGCTGCGATGTATCTGTGTGAATGGCAAATAAAATCTGTTCTATTCTATTCTATTCTATTCTATTCTATTCTATTCTATTCTATTCTATTCTATTCTATTCTATTCTATTCTATTCGTAACATAAGTTACTTATTATTATTATTATGCACTACTTTGCCACTCATTTCAACTAGTACTCTTCTTCTGTGATCATCTATATTATAAAAGGAAAGTGGACTCTGTGTGTTTGTGTGTGTGTCTCGGTCATCACACTAAATCCGTACAGAGCGGACTGCTGCAGTTTGTCATACTTATGGATTTTTGGTCAAGGAACAGACTAGCGGAAACGGCAAGTTGATAGGACCAATATTTTGGGAGATATTAGTAATTTTGGAATACAATAGCCTTACAATCACGTTGCTATGCCCTGAATCATGGAATCATAGGATTAAAGTGGGTTATCTAGCAACAGATAAACAACAGGGCCACGTTGCCATGGTGTCAGATTTCATGTGTAGAAACAGACATGTCAGCTGAGAGGTTATTCAACCGAGAAATAGCATAACAGCAAAAAATGACCACATCTAGAACCTGTGGTTCCCCCACGGGTCCATGCGCTAGTTATACATAGTGTGCATACTGTAATATTTGAATATTAGAGCATAATAAGATACTTATTATTACTATTACTACTTTCCCACTTGTTTCTACTGTTTTTTTTCTGATGTATAATTACAATTTTCACTACCGTTTTTCATAGTGATTGTTTTGTTATTTTCTTGTGGTATTTTTTGTGTGTATATTTGCTGTTTGTGCTGTTATTGGAACCCCAATTTCCTGAGGGTTCTGACCAAAGGATCAATAAAGTTCTATCTAATCTAATCTAATCTAATCTAATCTAATCTAATCTAATCTAATCTAATCTAATCTAATCATCTTCCTCCTAACTTGTGGCAGTCGAAGTGAAGTTCATTTATCCCACAACATCATATCACGTAAATATACACACCACTTTAAATTGGTGTGTTATCTGTACATATAATAAACTTTCCGTGTGTATGTTCACGCTGTGTCAAACATCACTCACTGAAGGTTAGGGGTTAGGGTTACGTGAACCAGAGATCTTGGCATAAACTGACATGTGATCAAACAGCGTTGAATAACATATGAAAGGTCAAAAATGCTTTGGTATAGCACGCCAAATGCCATTAGAACTGACGTGACAGCGCCACTTCTTGAGCTCAGCCTCCATCCCACCAGTATTTTTCTATTGTTGTCAGTTGAATTCTAAAGCACTTCTCAGGCCCGTCAGGGGGTCTGACCTGAGGTTTGACTTTCATAGATGTCATACTATTGTTCTGTTGTAACACTTTGTTTCCATTAACTCAAGGCTGGTTACACTCAGATCCCACTGCTCCGCCACACACACAATACCAATTATTACAGAAATTTAGAATCCACAGGAAGAAGAATATTCCAATCCCATCCCCCGTGAAGTGGAAGCCTGCAACTAAAACTGCATAATCTGGAGTTATCAGATTTCACTTTTCTTTTCTGGTAGAAATGTCCACGACCGCAAATTTGGAGATAGCGCCGTGTTTCCTGTAATGTCATGTTTTCAAAGAAAATTGCAGAGGAAAAGTGAAGTTATGCATAACGAGAGAAAAGAGAAGGACCATGGGAGCAGAGCTTGTTGAGGAGGGATTAGTGGGTTCAGATAGTGATTGACTCGCCCCTCTGCCATGTACGATATCGTTGATGTGTGCGAGTGCGGATCATGACTTGTTTGTGCAGCGACACGTGGTGTGCAGATGTTCCGCCGCGCTCGGTGCCACCGGGCGCTCTCTGGAAGTCTGCGTTGTTTTTCGGGGCCCATAGGTCTGGTCAATAACCTTCATCCCGCTGCCATGGAGTGTGACAGTGCTGAAGTCAGCACTGGGCTCCGGACCAGCCGTGTGGGCCGCTGATTTATAACCTGACACGCACCAGGAGCGAGGTGATGCATATCTAAAAAGTTTACAACAGAATAATTGAAATTCATATGAGTTGCTGGAATTCAGATTCAGAGCAGAGGGATGCTTGGCTTTGCAACATCCAGCGCCGAGTCATTTGTCTTCAGATCTTATTGATTTATATTTTGACAGATATTAGAATGAGGCCAGTGGTGGGTGTCTTTGGCAGTGTCATCTCCTCCTCTCCCTCTCTTGGATTCATTTGTTGACCAAGAAAGCTTTCAGGGAACTGGAGAGCTGAGGTTTTTCATGGAATATTTGGCCCATCACTTCAGCGCCCTTTAAGTTTATCCCATTAAGGCTGAGGAATATTTTCTGCAAGACAAACACATAGCATGATTGATAACAGTTACGCAAACTGAAGTGTGTTCCCGTTTCTGACAGCATCCGAGTTCTGAACCTGAATATCAAGTGTGGTCACAGCAATCAGGGCCGACATCGGCTTCATCCTGTGTAAACACTCCAGTCATTGAATAACACAGACAGAAAACAGTGGATGATGTTTACACATGTGCCGCAATTATGGGATGTATTGTGTAAAGTTTTGATAAGGCTTAAGCCCAAACATCCCTATTCATTGGCCTGGTTCAGTACAACAGGAGTAGGGCTGTGAACTGGCAAAAATCTGGAGATACGATACAAATCACAATACAAGGATCACGATATGATATATCACAATATATCAAGATATATCATGATACTGTTAAAAAAGGCAATTCTTTGTTTGTTTCTTTGTTGTTGTTTTTTTTAAAGATTATTTCCTGGAACAATTGAATTACACCCAAAATATGCACAAACACTAAACACATTTTTATTTGATCAGAACAGGATCTAATGCTGTATCACAATTTTTTTCTAACTCCCCTAGTTTCCAAAGGAACTACCATCTGCCACTCTCAGAAAGTAAAAAGTACTTTTAGGATGCTTCTAATAACCATTAAACAGTGTTAAATGATAATAAATAAAATATAAACACTAAAGAAAACCAAAAAAAACAAAAATGAACCTCAGTTATATCTGCATTTGAATAAATATCTAAAAATATCAATACAGTACTTTTTAAAATCGATACAGTATTGTGAAATGAAATATCGCGATATATTGGAGAACCAATATTTTCTTACACGCCTAAATGGGAGACGCTTCAACAAATCATTAGTTTGCGTTCATTCATTCATTCATTCATTTGTTTGTTTATTTCGAGCATTTACAGAATACATGCAAATTCAAAATTCCAAAGATCATTCATCTATACTCGAAAAGGAGTGGGAAGTAGAAACACTTATTTAATCCCACCCCCATTCTCATCATCAAATAACTTTACATAATAACATTTTAAATACTCACTCCTGTCCTTTGACTCCAAGCCAGAACAATGAACAAAATAGGCCTAAACCAAATAGAATGCAAGGTTCTAATAGTTTTGGATTTTTCATTATAGTTTAGTTTTATTTAGTTTTGAGGTTTTTTTCTCTAATTCATTTAGTTTTAATTCGTTTTTAGAGCAAGTTTGCTCGTTTTTATTCATTTTCTTTTTTTTTTCTGAATGCTTAGTTTTAGTTTAGTTCTAGTATTAATTTTAGTTTTGTCGTATCTTTTCTCTTCTTCTCTGTCGTATTCCAATAAATCCCAGACAGGACTCTGCTGCTTTCTCCCAACTTTAGTCTCCATGTTTCCAGGCAGAGTGGGGACCAGAAGACGACTAAACAACAAGCGACCACAAGTGACGGACCGTGAAGTGTCGTATGGTGCTGATAGCTAAAATTGCTAGAGCAAAATAAATTGATTTCGTATCAATCCGACGCTGACAAAGATGAAAACGAAGGGAATTTTATCTATAATTTTTATACGTTTTAGTTAGTTTTGTAAGCACACAATACAGTTTCAATTAGTTATTGTATTTTCTTTTAATTACAGTTTTTATTTATTTTAGTTAACGAAAATGTTTTTCAATTCTAGTTTTCGTCATTTCGTTAGTTTTCGTTAACAATAATAGCCTTGATAGAATGAACTCATTTGACAGTATTTGCATTGTATAACCAAAATGTGTGTGAAAAATACAGGGTGTCCCATAAGTCTCCATACATAGGAGACATAATACATATGGTTCTAACATGTATTTCTTTATATTTCTTCTTTATAGTTCTTCACCAGTGGAGGACACGTATTGAAATGTGTTCCCGACAAAATGGCAGTCATATAGAGCATATTATATAAATAAAAATGGTTTATGTCAAGAAACGTTTATTTTTCCTATGTATGGAGACTTATGGGACACCCCGTAGAAACAAAGTACATTCCTGGTGGTGTTACCACAGGTAACAGTTAACCGTCAACTTACATGATAATACTTACATACAAACAATGGTAAAAACAAAAAAACACTACAATACCACAAGTGGTGAAGAGAAGCAATAATTACATACCAACAATGGTAAGAAAAAAAACAAAAAACCACAATAACACTAATGGTAAAGGGCAGCACATACCAGCAATGGTAAGAACAATAGCAGATGGTAATGGACAACACATACCAACTAGATGAGGAACAACAAGCACACTAACATTTAAGACAGAACATTTAAAACATTTAAATTTTGGTCAGGTTAAACCCTTAGCCAGTTTTACACAACATTTCTGTTCCGGGAATATTTCGCCTTTATTCCGGAACGACATCTGTGTAAATTAAATGGTGGATCATTTGGTCTCACCTCTGTAACTTCTCTGGAGGTAGTAACAGAGCTCTGATAAAGGTGGAATCAGGATTCTGGAACACTATGGAAAAGGAACGCCTCTGGTTCTGCAACCAAGCTGTGATGTTTTGATGACATATTGTGTGTGCGACAATGTAGTAAACAAACATATCAATGCAACTAGAAAGATGTGGAACTGGGGAGGCCCTTCCCATGCTAACATTTGTGGAATGGTGAAAGATGGGCCAACTTTGGAGAGGTTTGCAGGTTATTTGTCACACTACACACTGCGCTGCGTCACTGTCACTGTGATTCCGGAATGCAGGTCTGCTGTCTAAAAGTCCAGTCTTTAAAAGTCCAGGTTTGCTGGGGGGCTCATGGGATCACTCCTGGGTGTTTTTTTTGTTTGTTCTTCAGGTTAGAACATGTAGCAGGTGGAACTCATGTTTTAGCGTTGGAGCACCCTGGACTCATTTTATGGACGTCCACCAAACCAGTCTACTGCCATGGTGATCTGTCACTAGACTAGACAGACAGTTTAGGTTTGGAGAATGGACAAGGACTGGACTGGAAAAGACACATGGGACATGTTTGTGTTTTTGCACAGTTTGTACTTTAATGTTCTGACATGTGCGATGGAAACATCTCATTGACCCACTGATATTGTTAAAATGTTCATCTTTGTTACCAAAATTTGTCTGTTGTTTTAAAAAAAAAAAGTAACTTTATTGCCATAGTTGTAAGATAATAGCGCATTTCCTGTTTTTATTTGGAAAAATCTATCTATATCATCCTGCTTTTTTATTCTTCTGTACGACACTGTTTTTAATTGTACAGCTGCTTTATGTCTTTAATGTATTCTTGTATTTTATTCTTTTACTTTGTTTTTTCCCCTGTAAGTTGCTTTGGAAAAAAGCGTCTGCCAAATGCACAAATGTAAATAAAAATATAGTCTCAGGGAGCAGTCTGGTTGAGTTTATTTGTGTTGTTCAAGCAAAAATCTAAGTTATTTTTTAATCTGCACAACAAATTATTCAAGGAAAAGCAAAAAGTATTGATACAATATAGATGTTTCTTTCAATAAAAGTTATAATTGTACCCCTATTATAATGTTGTTGGGGTTGGGGAGTGGGTGGGGGGCAAGGTTATTATCGTTACGAAAACTAACGAAATGACCAAAACTAGAATTGAAAAAAAATTTTCGTCAGCTGAAATAAATAACAACTAGAATTAAAAGAAAAAAATGATAGCTAACTGAAACCGTATTCTGTGCTTACAAAACTAACTAAAACAGATAAAAATTATGGACAAATTTCACTTCGTTTTCGTCTTTGTCAATGTTGGATTGATGCAAAAGCGATTTATTTCGCTCTAGCAATTTTAGCTAGCGGCACCATGAGACACTCCACGGTCCGTCACTTCCCATCTCTTGTGGTTTCCAGTCGTCTTCTGGTCCCCACTCTACCTGGAAACATGGAGACTAAAGTTGGGAGAAAGCAGCAGAGTCCTGTCTGGGATTTATTGGAATACGATGGAGAAGAAGAGAAAAGATACGACAAAACTAAAATTAATACTAAAACTAAACTAAAACTAAGCATTTAGAAAAAATGAAAAATCAATAAAAACTAGCAAACCTGCTCTAAAAACGAATTAAAACTAATTGAATTAGAGAAAAAAAAGTTAAAAGTAAAGTAAAACTACACTATAATGAAAAATCCAAAACTTTTATAACTTTGTGGGGGGGGGGGGAGGGCTGGGGATTTTTCACCCTCAATACAAAGGGGGGCCAAGAGAAAAAGACTGAGAACCACTGGGTTAAACCAAGGGTACATTGGCAGAAGGAGATTACAAAGTTGCAGAGACGTTGCCAGACATAGAGAGCAGACCACCATGAACTGCATCCACACAGAAGTTGAATCTGAAAAACAACAATCACAGTGATGAACAAGATTAGGCTCACATTCGCAATAACTGTGCAGAGCTACAGTAAGCAGCTGGAACAGTCACCCAGGCCCGTCTCCGTCGGGTCAGAACTACTGTGCAGACTCAAATCACCGGTTTTCACTAACATTATTACAGGTTAAATTGATTTAATTTCCTTCCTCCTGCTGTTTATTTATCATATGATTAATGTGTCTAATACTTAAGATATTATTAGAAAGTGTTTAGCAGGAAATTGCATGAATCCATCCCGTCTGAATTGCTATATTGTTTGTGTCAATCACCTCGTGCCCAAATTTCCAACTCTTTCCAGTTCATGGGTTTGGCTTCGCTTTTCTCCAAGGGAATGGATGAGCAAGCTGGCCCTGGACGTTAGAAAAAAAAAAAAAACATGGACTGGGCATCGGTCAGGCCGTCACTGAGACTGGTCCGAGACTGTAGAGCCTTTATTCGCAAATATAAAGAAGACTAGGGTTTGTTATGTTGACCCTTTAATTCCTAACGTGTCTGTAGTGATCATTCTGTATGTATGATCTATTTTAAATACTCATAAAAATTCAACTGTTTGCTCAATAGGAAAAATTTCAAAACATGTTGATAGAGTAGACCCTTTCCTTTCCATAGACATCTAAGCATGCTCACAAGTTATCGTACAAATGACCGTTCTAATTGTATTAACCCTTTAACCCCTGACGTGTCTGTGGTGCTCATTCTAAGTATGTGACTTATTTTACATATTCATAAAAATTCAACTGTTTGCTCAGTAAGAAAAATTTCAAAATGTGTTGATAGAATAGACCTTGTCCTTTCCATAGACATCTGAGCATGCTCACAAATTATCGTACAAATGACTGTTCTAATTGTATTAACCCTTTAACCGCTGACGTATCTGTGGTGCTCGTTCTGGATATATGATTTATTTTACATATTCATAAAAATTCAACTGTTTGCTCAGTAAGAAAAATTTCAAAATGTGTTAGTATAGCAGATGTTGTCCTTTCAATAGGCATCTGAGCATGCTCAGTGAACCCCCCGCCCCCTGTGTAATAGGGGCTAAAACACAGAGCACTGAGTGAGACCGACTCACAATAAAAAAAATAGACGGTTTGTGCTTTTTTTTTTTTTTTTTTACACCATTTTCCTTGTCGTCTTTTGTTTTTACTGTTGTTTCCAGTGTTGTGGTGATTTTACTTTCTTTTTTATACTGTGTTTTTACTGAGTTTTGACTGTTTAAGGGCTCATTTCTGCTCTATATTAAAGATGCAGACTGATAAGGACACAGCGTTCTGTCCGTCCGCTGTCCTTCTGTCTGTTTTCCGGGAGCTTGCGGATGCGATGGAGAATACGGAGCAGTACGACTGGAAACCGTGGAGGCAGTGTTGAGATTTGAAGAGAATAATTTCCAGAAAATACTAGAACTTTTCAAAGAGCGACTACTGAGCCCAAATTCTAATACTTGTTGCTTTTTTTATTGGTTTTTTTTTCTAACTTAATTTTAGTTCATTTTTTGCATTTTTTTTTTTTTGCTTATTTTGTTTATTTGTCTACATTGAGTTTTTTATTTTATTATTTTTTCTTCAATTTTGTTCATTTTTTGGCTTGCTACTTATTATTTTGTCAGTTTATTATTCATTTTTATAGATTTTATTGATCACTTGGGCTGTTTTTCTTTCTTTTTTTGGCTTTTTTTTTTTTTTTTTTGGACCATGTAACTGCTTCATGGTGTTCAACCAGGTGTTAGAAAAAAAGAGGCCAAAAACAAAAACTAGTGGGCCCAAATTCAAATACTTGTTGCTTATTTTATTCTTTTTTTTCTAACTTAATTTTACTTAATTTTTTGCATATTTTTTGTTTATTCAGTTTATTTTTCTACATTTTGATTTTAATTTCTTTTTTTTTTTTCTTCAATTTTTGTTCATTTTTTGGCTGATTTTGTTCATGTTACTTAATATTTTGTTGGTTTCTTTCTTGTTTTTTTTTTTTTCTATTTTTTTGATAGTGTTAACTGCTTTATGGAGTTTAACCAGGTGTCAAAAAGCAGCTGAACTGATTTAGAACAAAAAAAAAAACAAAAAAAAACAAAAACAAAACATAAACTACTGGGCCCAAAGTCAAATCCTTGTTGTTGTTCAGTGTGTTCCAGTTGACAGTTGATGTTCAACATCCTAAATCTCTTATTGATGTTCATTCTAGTGCCTTATATAGTCAAAACCTGTCAAACTTCAACTCCTCTCTTTGTTTTTTTATTGTTATTCCACCTTGTTTTGACCCTAAAACACACAGTAAAACAAAACCACTGAAAAAAAGGAACCCAAGTACATACTCACAGCAGCTTTAATGAACCTGAAACAGATTCATGAACCTGAAACAGATTCACAACATCAATGAAATAATGTCTCAGGGGTTAAAGCGTTAATTCCAATACTAACTTCCATCAATTTCTATTAACGTTGGCCTGAATCTATTACAATTATGCTGTAAATGAGAGGCATACATGTTAAAAAGTGTGTATTTAAAGGAGTCTTGGGTCTGGATGTGTTTTTTGGATGAACTGTTCGCCTGTCTGTTAGTACAGAATGTTATCAGCAAAGTAACATTAGTGGGGCGTTAAGACAGAAAACTGAAACAAAATCTGAAGAAAGAAAAGTGAATTCCCCTCTGTGTTTTTCCAAAATACCTCCCGAGCACCTTTTTTATGATGGTTGGCTGGCTGAAACAGGAGAAACCAATGCAATTTGGCCTTCAGCTCCATGTTTAAAAACATCATTTCTTGTCATTCTGGATTTAGTCTGTGGTCTTTAACCTATCAGAGCATACTTACTGGCTTTAACTGCCCCACTGAAGATTTTTTTTCCCACTGCTTCCTAATTCAATATTGTATAATAACACATATTATTGCCGGCACATAAAATCCAAGCGCACAAATAACATCACAGACAAAATGAATATCATCGTGCACACAATTGTATTATGTGGAGGAACAATTACTGGGTTATGATCATTTTTCCTTCGAGGAAATGTTGGAAGGACTTATGGAGGTTTTACTGCTTGGTAACTTTTGTCTCAAAAAACAAGATACACACTATTAAAGCTGCACGATTTTGGCCAAAAATAAAATTCCAGTCCTTTCCTCTAAGAACTTTCGATTTTTATTTTTTGGGTAAAACTACGACAACAGAAGCCTTTTCATATCTTTTGGGAGATGAAATGCCACCATCTGTGATCTTTTTCCACCTGGACTCTGTCTTAGTATTTGGGACACCATGTGAGAACGAACCCACTAACGTTACCTGCAGCCCGTAATGCAACACACTGCTCCCACTCTGGTGTGTGATGATGTCTGAGGAGCTGAAATGAGTTGGTTATTCTGTCTTTTAAGAGTTTGCTGCAAGGAATGGTTGGATTTTCATTGGAAACTTTGAATACAGTGGTTATTTTCTTTTGTTCAGACATAGTAATAGAAGGGGGATGTTCTCATGCCTGACATGTTTCGGCTGTCGCTGCAGCCTTCTTCAGTAGGAGGGTTTATTGGCAAGAATCTGGCGATACAATACAAATCACAATACAAGGATGACAATACGATATATCACAATATATCATGATACTATTAAAAAGGCAATTTTTTTGTTTGTTTCTTTTTTAAAAATGATTATTTCCTTGAAGAACTGAATTATACCAGAAAAATGCACAAATACTAAACACATTTTTATTTGATCAGAACAAGATCTAATGCTATATCACAAAATATTCCTGTGTTGAAACTTAAATTAGATTTTACAGACATTACAGTTTAAGATCCTGCTCAAATGTTCCCATTTTATTCGTTCAGAACTAACATCAGAACATTATTTTTGTTTAATCCCCACAAAGGAACAGACATCTGCCTCTCAGACAGTAAAAAGTGCTTTTAGGATGCTTCAAATAACCATTATTGAATAAAACAGTGTTAATTAATAATAACTAAGATATAAACAGTAAAGAAAAACAAAAAACAAAAATGAACCGCTGTCATATCTGCATTTGAATAAATACCTAAAAATATCAATACAGTACTTTTTAATATTGATACAGTATTGTGAAATGAAATATCGCGATATATTGCAGAACCGATATTTTCTAACACCCCTGTTCCTCAGAGTTGTCCCACGACGCGTTGCTGACTTGTTATCAGCTGTTTTTACTCCAAGGCGTGGCCGTCCCAGTGAACTTGTCAAATCCACTGGGATGGCCACACCCCTCGCCATGTGATGGTCTCTGGAGAAGGGAGGCCCAGGTGCATGAGAGCATGCGCACCCCCTCATCCTGGTCGATGGTACCACTGGCCCACTTCCTGATCTCAAAGGCCTCCTTGATCCCAGGTTTGTATTCATTGCTAGCCAATCCAACAATCCTTGCGCTGTCCAAAAACACACAAACAACAGCTGGTCAGCAACACGCTGGGGAACGCCCCTGAAGAAGGCTGCAGCGACAGCTGAAACATGTCAGGTATGAGGACATCACCTAACCCCAACCCTATGGTAGCCTGGAGGAGGAGCCAACAATAGCTTAGAGGAGGAGCCCTATGTCAGCCCAGAGAAGGAGCCTACAGTAGCCTAGAGGAGGAGTCCTATGGCAGCCTGGAGGAGGAGCCTATGGTAGCCCGGGGGAGGAGCCCACAGTAGCCCGGATGAGGAGCCTATGGTAGCCTGGAGGAGGAGCCTATGGTAGCCTGGAGGAGGAGGAGCTTACGGTAGCCCAGAGGAGAAGCCAACAGTAGCCTGGAGGAGGAGCCTATGGTAGCCTACAAGAGGAGGATCCTACAGTAGCCTGAAGGCGGAGCCTAAGGTAGCCTGGAGGAGGACCCTACGGTAGCCCAGAGGAGGAGCCTACAGTTGCCTGGAGGAGGAGCCAAAAGTAGCCTGGAGGAGGAGCCAGCAGTAGCATGGAGGAGGAGCCAACAGTAGCCTGGAGGAGGAACCTATGGTAGCCCGGAGGAGGAGCCTATGGTAGACTAGAGGAAGAGGAGCCTACAGTAGCCCGGAGGAGGAGCCAACAGTAGCCTGGAGGAGGAGCTTATGGTAGCCTAGAGGAGGAGGAGCCTACGGTAGCCCAGAGGAGGAGCCAACAGTAGCCTGGAGGAGGAGCCTATGGTAGCCTAGAGGAGGAGGAGCCTACGGTAGCCTGAATGCGTGGCCCGGAGATACAAGAGAGATGAAATTCGATTTGACAATGACCCTTTTTTTTAAACATCGTACTAATTAAATAATCCGATTTTGATTTTAAATTGATTAATCGTGCAGCCCTACACACTATAAATACTGATGTTCACAGTGTGTTGAATGGACGTTGGAAGAAAGGGGAAACACATCACTATTGTGCAATGAGCAAAAGGAGTTGGGAATATAAAACATAAACAAAGCAGCTCATTTTTGGGAAATCTGTTGAAATGAAAAAGGTAACAGAAGAGGTATTTAGTTGTGACCTTATAAATCTGAAGTCAAAGTGACTGGAGCGTTTAATCTTTAAATTAAATCCACGAATGATCTAATAGAGACAAATTTCCGAGTGTACCCGCCAAAACGACCAAATTATTAAAGAAAGACTCCTTTTTTTTTTTGACTGAAAAACCTTTCCTGAATGAAGCAGGGGGCATAAAAGAGGCTTCAGCGGTGTTAAAGCTGTGTTTTCTCTTTTTTTATGTTGGTTTTAACATAAGCTGCCACTGAGGCAGCGCTAACTGTGTCAGAAGCACCCAGTAAAACAGCAACTGACCATGGTGAGTGGTGTACTTTTATGACTCATTTCTACCTGCAGTCAGGCGGCAGTGGAAGGGAGAGAGCCCTCGGGTAACAAGGGAAGAATTGTTGAGAATACAGGACATTGCCATGTGGTTGTCAGGAAAACAAGGTACTAGTGAAACCTATTAGGAATGGGCAATTTGGTAGCTGAGATTGGCTGTAGTCGGCCAGAACTTCAGTAAAAGGGGGTGGTATTTTTCTTTATATTAAACTGTTCCTTAGGGATTTACCACCATTTATTATCATATTATCCTCTGTATTTTGTATTTTACAGTGTAAATCATATATTTTCCTATATTTAATTCACTGATCATGTAGATGTTCATTAAAGCTCAGAGAAAATTCAGCATATATAAAGGAAACAGGACCCAGAATGGAACCCTGAGGCACCCCGAAGCCTTCCAATTCAACTATTATTATATCAGAACAGAGAAAACTGAAGAAAAAGTTAATTATTCAGGCAAATCTCTCATTAACTGAACATAAACCCAGTGTGTTCATCCTCTGTCATTGATCCAGCTCCATGGGTTTTACTGGTGAATCATTGTTGTAGAAGATGACTGTGTTTCCATGGTAACTACGGAGCTTCTCAACATCCAAATGGGTCATATCTGATGACCATAAAAGATGAATAACTGTATTTTACACCAATTATTGACATGTATTGATAGGTAGTGGATCAACAGGTATTAAATATTTTACACCAGTAGATGGTTTTCGTTTTTGAGGGTTATGAGACTAAATACAGGGTTCTGGATGTTATAAAATGATCAATTCATTCTTATTTTTCAAGTATTTTGCTCATTTTCTCCTCACTTTAGAAGTATTTACTTAATTTAATGCCATATTTCAAGTTTTTTGGTCAAGATTCCCCTTATTGTTCAACTCTTTTCCTCATTTTATTCTCATTTCGCAGGTTTCTGTACATCTTATTCAGGAAAAATTGAGGTAAAACTGTATTTTACACTAATTATTTACGTGCATTGATAAGATTAGTGGATCAGTAGTTATTAAATATAAGTAGATACTTTTGGTTGCTGGTGGATGTTTGAGTCTTTATGGGTTAAGAGGTAAACTTAAAAACATCACACTTAGCTGAATCAACAGGTATTAAACAGTTTACATCAGTGGATGCTTTTGGTCGCTGGTGCTCTTTTTAGGTATTTAAGGGTTAAATAACCAGCCTCCATTCATAAATATTGCACTGGAGGCTGATTTCATCACACTGGGAGTACTGGAGTTAGAAAATACACCTATTACAAACACTTGAGAGAGTCCAGACAAGCTGTGCATATGATAAAACACCTCTAATGATAAAATACTTCATGTAATTGGGCTGAAGCGAAGGACGAGGAAAGAGGATGCACAACGACGGCGCTCAAACCTTGTGGAAAAATGAAAATATTGGAAATGATGGGCTTGTTTTCTTTAACATTTAGCAGGCTTGTGAGTGGGGGGGTTCGCTGTGGGTGTCAGCCTCATAAAGACACACTCATACGCATGCTTTCAAGAGAAATAGTGGTTGTATCTGGAGGAAAGCCTGTGTTTTCTGATTCAACAAAACGTCCACATGGATTCCTCTTTATAAATGAAATGTTTCACTGTATCAACACCACAAGGAAGTTATGGGGGTTTTGAAGGGTTTACAAATCACAGTAAGGCATCTTTCTGAGAAACAAGGGAGGAATCAGTCTACAATTAAAACAGCTTGCATTCTTACAAAGCTACACATCCTGTAACAGGTAGTAGATGATTGGTGTATTCTTTCACAAATTCACAGTATTTACTTACACCTTATAATCATCCTGTAAGTTTTTTTTTTGCTTTGTTTTTTGTGATCATCCTGTATGTTTCTTTTTGTTGTGATCATAATGCAATTTATTTATTTTTTGTTCTTCGTGATCATCCTGCACATTTTTTTTGTCATCATTCTGTAATTTTTTAAATTTATTTTATTTTTTGTCATTGTCCTACAATTTTATTTTAGTCATCATCTTGTAATTTTTATTTTATTTTATTTTTGTCATCATCTTGTAATTTTTACTTTATATTGTTTTTGTCATCAACTTGTGATTTTATTTTATTTTATTTCTTCATCCTGTTGGCGGAATCAGCCCGCGGTGTCTATTTACCGGCATCCTTTTGAGGAGGCTGTGCTCGTCGATGATTGGTCACTTCCTCCCATGTGGCCTTCTCCACTTCCGTTTTCCCGGAGCCAACATGGCGGAATACGACCTCACTACCAGCATTGCCCACTTTTTAGATCGTCATCTTGTTTTTCCTCTGCTGGAGTTCCTGTCTGTCAAAGAGGTACGGATAATCTGAATAAGCGAACACTTCGGTACAGTTTGGGGTTATTTTTGGGAGGTTTAGGTGTGGTTTTTGTGGACTTTTCGAGCCTCCGTGTGTAAAAGGTGCTGGTCACGTTCTTCGCAGCTGTGTTAAGAGTTCACGCTCTACCGGAGTGGGCAGGAAATGTGGTGTCCTGAGATCAAAATAAAAGCAAAAAAGTGTCACTGTTGACACATGTTGAGAATTACCGTGTAGTGCAGAGTTACAGAAACCGGAACGGAACATAGAGGCACATATGAGGACTCACGGAACAGGAAATCACATGGAAACAACATGTAAATAGCGCAGAAATATCACGAAAATTACACGTTACACTTTATTTTTTAACGTAACCGGAAACCCTGCAGTTCATTGTGATTATCTTTACACTCCCGAATGTAATAGTTAAACTCAGACTAAGAACTAGTGTTGTTTTACCTGATCTGGATTAGTTTATGTAGTTTTTCTAATCTATTTTTTATGGAATCAGGAGTCAAACATCATCTGGTTTAAGGGTCTTTACATTTCATCCACTTAATTTAAAGCCACAGTTTTCAGGAAAAGCTCTCATGTTCTTTTACTTAAGACAGTACCTGTATTCAGAAAACTTACTATACAGTCCTTTGTAAAAGTCTTTATCTTTGTTGTTTTTTAGGGTTGAAATGATTACACATTAATTTCTCATTCTCTTTTCTTCACACATAACAAAAAATGCAGGAAACATATGCATAGCCTTAAAAAACACACAATAATCTGAAATAAATTGGTTGTAAACAGTAAAGTCACTATTTAGTGTGACCTCTGACCCCATGACAAAAAGCAGCACAAACGATCAGAACCAATTTTGTTAATTTTTGTTCAGTTTGTTGATTATTTTGTTCCCTTTTGCTTATTTGGTTTGTTATTTTGGCCATTTTTGTTCAATTAGTGTATTATTTTGTTAATTTTTGTTCATTTGGTTTGTTATTTTGGCCATTTATGTTCAATTTGTGTATTATTTTGTTCATTTGGTTAGTTATTTTGGGCATTTTTGTTCAATTTGTGTTTTATTTTTGTTTTTTACATTGATTAATTTTTCCATTTGGTTTGTTATTCTATCCTTTTTTTTTTTTTTAAATTTTGATCAATTTGTTGTTGTTTTTTTCTGTTCATTTTGTTTCATGTGGATTTTGGTTTTCATTCATGGCCCATTTTTCTTATTTTTGTTCAATTTGTTACTGGTTTAAAACTTCAGTAAGGTAATTCCATAAATATCATGGGGAGGTCACACTAAATATGACCACTATGGTTTATAGAAGCGGTTTTTAACGTGAAACTGTAGTTTTTCCTGCTGGACATACTTCATATATATCCAAATTGGATCTAAATATAGAGACAAATGCAGATGTGTGGATATTAGAAGTTTACTAAACCAACAAACACAATGTTGAACCAGGACTTTTACACAGAACTGTAGATGTTTTAGACTCTAAATAAATTACTGGCCCAAAGTAGGAGACGCCAATGAATCAGTGGTACGCAATGTTAGGGTTTAAACACAATGCCTATGGAGCCGCTCTATGAACAAATGAAAACTATAATATCAGTGAAAAGATGAAGAACTTCACTATGTTAAACCATGTGTGGATTAGTGGTTCACAGATCATGGTCGAGTGTTCAGTGTTGCTACATATCCCCCAGAAGCTGCAATAGTTGTAGATTTTTATTAATAGCAGCAGAACTGTTGAGAAGTCAGTCAATATTTTTATTAAAATATTCCCAACTGCATACACAGGCTTTTTTTTTTTAGTGAACTGTTTTTGTTCCCAGTTGTCCTTAAATGCTCTTGAATGGTCCTTGCTGGTGATGACAGCAAGTATTGAGCATAATTTGAACATTGTCACAAATACTGCTTAGCTCGTGTGTTGTTTTGGGTTGTTCGACACAAATATTCCAACATTTATCCATGCTGAAAGAATGAGAGTATTCCCATGGTGGTCTGGAGCTAAAGCAACGCCAGAAAATAGGACTGAAAAATAGGATCAACTCTTCAGAATCAGAATACTTTATTAATCCAGGGGGAAATTATTGTGTTACAGTTGCTCCATGCAAGTAGAATTAAAGTAGCAGGAAAAAATGCACACATGTGGATATTTAGATATTTATGTATTATAACTACACTTCTATTTTAACATGTTTTAGCACATTGCAGTTATGATCCAGATTCTACCCAAGTCTTTTTGTACTTCTAACTTTTGTGTAGCGTATAGTGTTTGCTGTTGTGTTATTGTTTTTTTTTTTTTTTTTTAAACACGTGTTTGCTGTGGTTTTCTATTTTCATCCGATGTGTGTCATGCTGCTGCCACACTGTAATTTCCCAGTTTGGGATAAATAATGCTACGTCCTATTTCTGTGTGAAAATATAGATCAGGGGTCACCAACCCTAGTCCTTGAGATCTACGATCCTGCATGTTTTAGATGTATCCCTCCTCTACCACACCTGATTCAAATGCCTATCATTAACTGCTACAGAAGCCTGGTAATGACCATCAGGTGTGCTAGAAGACGGATACATCTAAAACATGCAGAATAGGATGGGTGACCCCTGATATAGATGCATAGGTAGATGTACTTTATTTATCCTAAACTGGGAAATGACAGCATGTAATCGGTTACCTCTGTTTTCTTTGTTTCTTAGATCTACAATGAGCAGGAGCTGCTTCATGGAAAGCTGGACCTCCTCAGCGACACAAACATGGTGGACTTTGCCATGGATGTCCACAAAAACCTGTTTCCTGATAAGGAAATCCCACATAGTAAGTGTTGAAAAGGCCTCGTATGTCCCGACACTTTCTTCATCCTCGTACAAACACACTTATGTTCCTTTTCTTCAGTGGTTTTACTTTACTTCAGGGTCAAAACCGGTGAAATAACAGAAAAAGACAAAGAGAAGGAATTGAAGTTTGACAAGTTTTGACTAAATAAGGCACTCAGAATGTACATCAATAAGAGATTTAGGATGTTGAACATCAACTGTGAACTGGAACACACTGAACAACAACAACAAGGACTTGAATTTGGGCCTAGTAGTTTATGTTTTGACCTCTTTTTTTGTAAATCAGTCCAGCTGCTTTTTGATACCTGGTTGAACTCGATAAAGCAGTTACAGTCAAAAAAAAGAATAAAATAAGCAACAAAATGAACAAAAACAGCCAAATCGATCAATAAAATGAACAAAAATGAGTAATAAACCAACAAAATTATAAGTAACATGAACAAAATCAGACACAAACTGAACAAAAGTGAAGAAAAAGTAATAAAAGAAAAAACAAAATGACCACAACACTGGAAACAACAGGAAAAACAAAAAACAAGGAAAACGGTGTAAAGAAAAGCCCAAACCATCTATTTTTGTAGCGAGTCGGTCTCACTCACTGCTCTGTGTTTTACCCCCCATTCCACAGGCGGTGGGGGGTGAACTGAGAATGCTCAGATTTGTATGGAAAGAACAAGGTCTATTCTATCAGCATGATTAAAGTGTTTCCTATTGAGCAAATGGTTGAATTTTTATGAATATTTAAACTAAGTCACATATTCAGAATGATCATCGCAGATAAGTAGAACAGTAATTTGTACAATAATACTAGACAAATATGACAATTAAATGAAATCTATGTAAAAAAGTGTTCAAAATATTGTGTGTAATTCTAATGATGTGGAATTAAACAGTCTGATGGACTTGGTACAACAGTAAACTCACCTTTACAGACCGTTTATGTTGGTTTATCACGTTTCTGCGTCTAATAACGCCCTTTTAATCCACGTCATTTCAGCTCTGAGGGAGAAAAGGACCGAGGTGGTGGCTCAGCTGAAGCAGCTTCAGTCCGAGACCGAACCCATCGTGAAAATGTTCGAGGACCCGGAGACGACGAGGCAGATGCAGTCGACCAGGTGAAGCTCGTTTTTCCTGTCACAGTCGCTTTCTCCTCAACAGAAGCAGATTTTTTTAAGTACGAAAAAACCTGAAAAGCCTGAGGTTTTTAAATGTATTGCTTTTTGGTGCTATGAATGTTGGATTAGTAAAACCTGTTATTTGAAACAGAAGACACTGCGAAGGGATTCTGAAAGTGAAGAGTTGAGGAAAGTGTCTTTTCAATCAAATCTGTCTTCTCAGGCTTTCATTGACCAAAGTCAGCAGAGACAGAAGTGATACGAGACAAACACAAGATGATGTGGTTAACTTTATTTAGACGTTTTTGTCGTCTACAGCGATTAAAATATTTTGCTCGTATCCAGTCTTTATCCTTTCTTTTCCATCTTGGCGAGAACGTACAGTTAATCAAAAGCATTTTCCACTTTTGTCCCCTTTTCAGTTCGCTCCGTTTTATTCTATTGTTTCAGTAGGATTGTCAACATTTGTTTATTTAAGTTATACATGTGAAGGAATTGTGAGATTTGAAGGTTGATAATAGCAACATCTACTGCTGTCAAAGCGGAGAAAGATGAAAATCCTCCTTTTGGATGAGGAGTCATGTGTCTGTCTTAAGTTATACTTTTTTTTTTTTTTGGTACCATTTCATTTGTAAAACAATAGCGAACTCATCTGGGGTCAATAAAAGGAGCGTCTGAAGCCAGAAGGAGGAAGCTGAGGAACAGTTTAATTCCACAAGTACGGTCCAAATAATGCTCGACGCAGCCTTTGTTTTTTACATTATTCCTGGATTAGACCATCGTCCTGCGCTGAAAAGGAGAAAGGGTTGATATTTGAACCTTATTAACTCACCCACTGAGGTTAATAAACAGATCTGCAAAGCATTTGAAAAGGTAACATAAACTATTGGTCTCAGTGCTTTTATTGAACACTCATAGACCTAACAGCCGGCTTTATTTGGACCAGAACCCAAGCCAGAACCAAAGCCCTGCTATCAAAGCGGACCACGTCTTATGATGATGGATCTACAGTCTGTCACCAGTAGACACTGGCTGGATTATGACCACTTTGATGATTTATGTCCTTATTTGTTTGGATTTGTTGTCGCAGATGATGGATATTTCAGCAGCTGATTTGAGAAAGAACAATTTAACTCAGTTGTACTAGTTTGTAACATGATAGATGATACTCTGCATCCACAGGTTTGACCAAGAACATTAGAGATTTTAGCACAGTTGTTATTTGTGATTTTGAAAGTTATGCCGCATTTCCACTACTTGGTATTGACTCGACTCGGCCTTTTTGCGTTTCTATTGCAAAAAAGGACCTGGAATCTGGTACCCGGTACTAGTTTTTTGGTATCACCTCCGCCGAGGTTCCAGGACTGGGGACCAGATACTAAAAGGTGACGTGTAAACACTGCAGACCACTGATTGGTCAGAGAGTTGTCTCTGTGACCCGCCGTTTTATAAAAAACAGATACAGAAATTGACAGTAAATATAGTGGTAGGTTAATCCACATGACGACAGCCTGGAAAACTACACCATGGTTTGTCAAAGAGGTTCAGACGTAAAAATTCAGTATGAGCTTGACGAGACAACATGCAATGAGCGAGTTTATCAGCAACTCTTAGCAGACGACGCGGAAGTAATGTGCTGGATCGCTATGACGTCCAGGTACTGTAAAGTCGGTAGTGTCCTGTAATGGAAACGGTCTCCAGGAATAGGACCTGGTACCCGAGTTGAGCCGGTTCCATGTAGTGGAAATGCAGCATTATTCAGCAATTTATAGACCATGGGTGTCAAAGTTATTTTAGTACAGGGGCCACATTCAGACCAATATGGGCTGAAACGGGCCAGACCAGTAAAATAATAACAGTGAAAAAGTAAATGACATTATGAAAAGGTTTACATCTACAAAGTATCAACAACCTGAAATGTATTAAGGAAAATATGTAAAAATTTTACCAATATCCTGCCAGCAGTTTATCATTCACACATGTACATCATAGCCTGTGGATCACAGTGGATCTACAAATACTCAAAATATTTAGAAACAGGCAGAATGTTGTTAAAATTACAATTTATTTTTCTTCAAGACCTTTCATATTGTTCGTATTTGTTCAGTTTATTCACATTTTTTGTGATAAGATAGTTTGTAAATGTAAATATTTTTATGTAATTTTACTTTTATTATTATGATAAAACAAAGACAAAAAATGGGAGTTGGTATTATGATAATTAGGTGTGAAACGGTACTGAAAAACTTAGGTTCGATATGTTTTTGGTATAGTGAAGTTGACCAATTTCACAAAAAAAATCTTTATTGAAGTAAAAATGCAACATTCTGGACAATTAAGTATCACTCAACAGCTGAAGTTTTTATTTGACTTTGTGGGTCTGAAATACGTTATGAAATTTGACATGTGACCAGAAATAGAACCAATCTTCACGAAACAGTGCTGGCATTTGTCCCTCCCCCCTTGACAAATGGAATTTTAGGCTGATATAGAGCTGAAACGATTTATCGACTCAAAGTGATCCAAAAAAAAAAAAATCATTCAACCACAATTCTCCTGAATCAAAGCTCTGTTTCCTTCATTTCTCTGCTGTTAAACATTGGTTCCACTGTTGTTTCACACGGATGCGTATTGTGACGCACAAACAAGCTTCAATTCAGGAAAACTGCAATAGAATATTTCCCTTCAATCAATTTGAGTCGGTTAATCGAATCGTAAATTTTTGCATTCGCTTCAAGCACCTAATCTATTCAGCTCCTAGGGGTGTAACGGTACCGAAACATTTCAGTTCGGTATGTTTTCGGTTCAGTGAAGGAGACCAATTTCATTAAAAAAAAAACTTTATTGAAATAAAAATGCAACATATTCTGAACAATTAAGTGTCACTCAACAGCTGAAGTTTTTATTTGACTGTGTGGGTCTGAAATGCCTTATGAAATTTGATGTGTTATCAGAAATGGAACCAATATTTACAAAACAATGCCGGCATTTGCCCCTCCCCCCTCAACAAATGGCAGTTGAGTTTGATAGACATATCACCATTCAATCATTTTGATGGACCGGTTAAAATGATTGGATGGTGTTTTTTCAGTCCTGTTCATTCCACAGGTGACTAAAATGTTTTATTTTTGTTTTAGAGCATGTAATTAATTGGTTGCAGTCGGGGTTTGAAGGGGATTTTAAGCAATATAATAAAAATGTTCCAGGAAAACATCTCCTACGTCACCTTTAATATCTTCAGGGTAATTTATACATTTTATGGGAGGGATTGGACTCTTTGGAGCGGCTGGTTTTTGGCCCACAGGCCGTATGTTTGACACCCCTGGTCTACATCAATACACTCCGTCAAATGCACACTCACTGGTTCACATCCTAAAACACACACACACACACACACACACACACACACACACACACACACACACACACACATACTTGTAATGTGGCGTCATGTAAGTACAGAGATTTAAGATCCCATTCAAGGCTGAAAAAAGCAGCGTGTTCCTGTATTTTGACAAAACCGTAGAGACGAAAGAAATCAGCGCTGACTCGATCCTGCAGCCCTGATTTGTTAGACGTGGCTAGCATAGATTTATGGTAGCCAAACCAAATGTAATAAACAGCCCATCACACTGTTTTAAAGTGAAATGGTCTTCATTTATGTGCAGCTCTTGATTTAGACCAGAAGTGGAAAAATGTACCTGAATGTGGCTCCAAACACCAGGACGTCGGCCAAATGGCGACTCAACTTAAACGGCCTCTAAATACAGGAACTGTCTTTTTTTTTTTTTTTGCAGGGATGGACGAATGCTCTTTGACTATTTGGCAGACAAACATAACGTAAGTTGGCCTGATTTGCTGACATCTCACTTCTTTTGCTGCTTTTCCCATGGCTCTTGTGTGAACCCACGGTTGTTTTAGGGGTGAAGTGGGAGGGGCAGGCTTCCCAAAACCCTTAACTCATTTTCAGGGTTTGTACGGCTTGCACAAATTCTGCGGACATTTACATTCTGTGGTGAATAGTTAAGAATAAACGGAGTAACTCGGGACTCGTGGATTGAGCCGCAAGAATGCCGGGGGTTCTATATTTACCGTGATGTTTGGCTTCTTCCCCTCCACTCCGCCGGTTGCCTCCCACTCCGGTATCCAGATGACCTGTTCGCTGTCCTCAGTGCACCTCCTCGCAGACCGGCGTCCGGCCTCCGGGACCTCGGCCTCTTGGATCTGAGCTCTGGCCCCGGGGCCTGGATCTGTGTAAATGGACTCGGTCCGGTGACGTCGGTCCTTCCGGAAGGACGGTTAAATATAGGAAGAGAAGTCGGGTTGAAATGATAGCTCTATATATACAAAAGCTTTTCTGATTTAGCTCACATGACCACTTCTTGGTGTATTTGTTACACAAGTTAAATATTCTCTTCCCATTCATGGCCAAATATCGTATGGCAGCTGATGTAGCAGCGTTTTTACACCCACTGTGAAGAATTTATATCATGGCTGCAGGAAATATGGAAGAAGTTTGGCAGATTTAAAGACTAAAATAGTCCATTTAACCCAGAAAGACCCAAAACTCAACTGACTGTTTAGTCCTGTAAAGTAATAAGGCTCATTCATAAGTTCATGCAGATTCTTATTATGGCAAAGTTGAGCTTATTTACTGTAAAAAAAAAAACAAAAAAACAAACAAAAAAAACAATATTGCCAAAGTGTCAGTTTAGTTGTAACTTAATTTTAATGAAGGCATTTTTGTAATACCAGGTGATTTCATGTATACTGTAGAACATGTTTGAACCACAATAATGTAATTAATTCTTTAAAAAAAAAAAGTCTTTACCAGACAGACAAACCCTGGACATTCACAAGCACCTACTGATGTAAATGTTTAATACCTGTTGATCCACAAATTAAATCGATACATGTAAATAAATTAGGTAAAACACATGAAAATACGACTACAACTGTCAGATAAAGTCTGATCGATTCACATATAGATGATAAAACAGTAAACGAAGTACAAATAAATACAGAATAAAATGGAACTAAATGGAATAACTTATGAATAATTATTGTTTTAATTTGGTAGAAGGCTGGAAAACATTAAAATCAGTGCCATATTTAAATTTTTTTATTATCATTGGTCTTGATTTCTGTGTTTTTGAAGCAAATCTGAACCTTTCATTCAGAATCAGATATTCAGCAGTTAAAGAAATAATACAAAGGTGCTATAACTAGTTGTTCATTATCTATTTTGGTGTGATAAATAGCTGATGAAGGAAGTATATTTGGTTATGAATCTGACACTGATAAGCCTTTGCTTCTTTCTGTTTCTTCTCAAACAGTTTGAGTTGATTCATTTGTACATTTATGTTAAATTTATTGTATTTTGTTACTTTTTCTGCGATTAATGACCGTTGATGGGTGTATATGTAATTGTCGTCTTGGTTTTTACGTTATTTTTTTTTTAACTTCAAAGTTTGAGACGTATAAACTAAACTAAATAAAACTCATTAAAAACTAGAAAAGCACTCAGAGAGCGCTAAAGCAGATCAGTGCCCCCCCCCCCCCCCCCCCCCCGGATCACCACCAAAATTTAATAATTTGTTCCTTGTGCCAGTATCAACATTTCCTGAAATTTTCATCCAAATCCATCCATAACTTTTTAAGTTATCTTGCACACGGACAGACAGACAAACCAACGCCAGCAAAATCATAACCTCCTTGGCGGAGGTAAAAAAAACAATTAATACAACAGTCAGACAGACTGGTTGAGGACGCTTGGTTTTATGTCCAGTTTTTAAGTCATTTTTCCTTCAATTTTCTCTGTTTTAATATAATAATTTCTGAATTAACACATGAACATTTAAATTAAATATAGGGAAATACACGATTACATGAAAAAATATAAAACAGACGATAATACTATAGTAAATGGTGATAAATCGCATAAATAAAGGTTAAATAGTGGGAAAAATTCATTTGGGAACTGCCATAAAAGTAGCTCTGGGTCTTTATGGGTTAAACCTGATGTTTGATAAATAAAAATATCATACCATTAACACACAGAGGTGAAAAATCTGGAAGTGTTCTTTAATTACATCGGCTGTGTATAATTCCAGAGCCAACGCTGTGTTTGTCGTGTTGTTTTTTTTAACAGTTCTTCCCTGTTAATGTTATTAATCCATTTCTATTTCCTTGTGAAGTTTCGTCAGGAGTATTTGGACACGCTGTACCGATACGCCAAGTTCCAGTACGAGTGTGGAAACTACTCTGGTGCAGCTGAATACCTCTACTTCTTCCGTGTCCTGGTGAGTTTTCATTGATACAGTAACAGTATGTCTATACATGTACACTATATGGACAAAAGAATGTGGACATGTTGGATGTGTGGTGGTGTTTCTTTCGCAGGTGTTTCTTTTTTAACAGGGGTCTGGGATCCAAAAACAATAATGACTAATGTCAGAATATAGTTTTATACTATGGGATAAATATCATTGCATTGGTTAGTTTGGGTTAAATTGTTATCTTTGCTTCCAAAATGACTCACAGATGGTTTGGACTGAATTTCTCTCAACATTGATTTTTGTTTTTGTTTTTTCATCAATGATTGTAAATGTTGTTCCTGTAAATTTCTAAAATATTTTTCATGCTCTGACTAAAAATAATTTTTACCACAACTAACCATCTATTGTTTTTTTGTGAGTATTTTGCTCATTGTGATGCTCTTGTCTCAATTTTTGTTAAGTTTCAGGCTTTTTTTTGGTTTATTTTTGATGCTTGTGTTGGTCATTTTTGTTCATTTTGATCCTTTGTTCTTTTTTATGCCTGTGGTGTTCATTTTTTAAATCTACTTTCTTTTGTGTATGTTTTTTGCTCATTATGATGCTTTTTTCTCTATTTTTCTTAATTTTTTATGCCAGTGGTGTTGAATTTTATGAATTTTGTTGCTTATTCTGTTCATTTTACTGATTTTGTTTTCTTTTCTACTTTCTTCACATCTCTGAGAGAGAAAAATCTCGCATTAAACTTTAAGGAAATATTGATGTTTTTATCTCAAATCCTCATGAACAGGACATCTTACAGCTGTAGTAGACATGATGTGTCCCAATACTTATGTCGATATAGTTTCTAAACATGAGTATTTCCTTAAAGTTTAATGGTAGATTTTTCTTCCTCAGTGAGATGTGAAGAAAGTAGATGGTTGGTTGTGGTAGAAAATTATTATTTTCAGTCAGAGCATGACTAATATTTAACAAATGTAGAGGTAGAGCATTTAAAATCATAGTCATGGTTAAAAAAATGTTGAGGGAAATGAAGTCCAAACCATCTCTGAGTCATTTTGGAAACAAAGATAAAAATTTTACCCAAACTGACCAATGCAATGATAGTTATCCCATAATATAAAACTATATTCTAACATTAGTCGTTATTGTTTTGTATCCCAGGCCTCTAGTGGAAAAGAAACACCTGAATCCAACATGTCCACATACTTTTGTCCACATACTGTACCTCTAATGTTTGACTATTTTTATTTATATACTGGCTTAAGACGTTTCTGTGATGTATTAAAATTGAACATCAAATTATGTTTGCCAGATTGCTTTAATTCCTCAAAAGGCCAATGCCTGCACAGCAGAGGAAAAGAACACTTAGAAGTAATTGAATGTGAAAAGCTTACGTCATGGCCTGTTCAATTCCCCGCACGTCTTCTGTATTAGCGGACGACTGCCGCTCTACGACTTGAGTGGGATGTTTTACTGGGCCGAGTGATCAGCGGGCCGACTGCATAATCTGTCTGTAGTCTTCTCACGAGGCCGGCCTTGGTAGACGGCTTATTGATTGGAGTGCTGTGGCCAGAGATTCCCTCGTCACGACTTCTGAGCTCCTGATGCGCTTAAGTTATGCGAGGTGTCTCTGAGTGAACGCCAAGAGGGTTCTGCATGTTCTCCAAGGTTTGACTGTGGATATGATGAGGGGTCAGTAAATAGAACGGACTGAGGATGAAGTCAGGGTTTGGATTAACCCTTCAGTGTCCGCCCATAGAGGTCCACGTAATCACCTAAATGCAGAATCTGCACAGAGCTGTACTAGTGTCAGAATGTTTTAATACAGTTTGTTTTTAATTCTTTTACATTGTTTTTGCATTTCATTAACAAAAATACCAAATACTCAATAACTGTCATGTTTTTTTAAGCCTTTAAATACCAAGAAACTATATTTTTTTGTTCAAAGTGTTTTTATTGCATATTGAGTCATCCAGAAAAGCACAATACATTTATCATACATTTATACATTTATCTGTCAAACAGTCCTCACATCAGTCCTTAAAGTTAATTAGTTAATAAGCCAAATAATTGGAAAATAAATAATTTCCAGTAAATATGAGTTATGTTGTTTTACTGTCATAAGTACTGTCCCATCATGGAGCTGATTATTCAGTCAGTTCTTCAGCCTTTATTCAGTCACTCTGTGATAAAACTCTGTGGTAAATAAAACAAACAAAAAAACCCACTAGCCATCACACGTAGACAAAGACAACCACTGGGTACATAATCTGATCAAGGAAAAAGCCACAAATCACAGTGCATTTACGGCTCAAGACTTTATGATGACTTTTATCCAACATAAATCAATGACTTCACACATTTGCAGCAATTGGAAACGAGCCCTGGGGCTGAGTATGAAGGTAACCGTACGAATAAATATGTTTTAACCTTTCAAGACTGAGAGGGAGTTTTGTGGCGCCTTCCAAATGAATAGTTCTCGACATTTAACTTTTCCTGACTGATTTATCATAATTTATTATAATATTATCGTCTGGATTTTGCAGTTTTCAGTGTAAATCATGTATTTAATTCACTGATCATGTAGATATTCATAAAAACTCAGATTAAATTCAAAGGTTATTATATGAAAACAGAGAAAACTCGAGAAAAAAGTGACTGTTTCCACAAAATCCATCAAAAACTGAACATAAACAAAGTGTGTCCATTCACTGTCATTGATCCGACTCCATGGGTTTTACTGGTCAATTAATGTTGCAGAAGATGACAGGTGACATCCTGCAGATAGTCCAATAGGACCTGCACAGAGGCTTTATTATTTACTTTAAAGGGCATTATCTGCAAAATAATGAAATTGGATGTTGTTCTTTCTAAAAGTGGATCCCAGGGGCAGCATATACAAAGAAAACAGGATCCAGAATAGAACCCTGAGGCACCCCAAGGCCTTCAAATTCACCTGTTTTTATATCAGAACAGAGAAAACTGAAGAAAAAGTGACTTTTTCAGCAAAATTTCTCATTAACTGAACATAAACCCAGTGTCTCCACCCACTGTCATTGATCTAACTCCACGGGTTTTACTGGTGAATCAATGTTGTAGAAGATGACAGTGTTTCCACGGTAACTACAGAGCCTCTGAACATCCAAATGGGTCATATCTGATGACCATGAAAAGATGAATATCTGTATTTTACACTGATTATTTACATGTATTGATAGGACTAGCAGCATTGTACCTGTGGTGCCATTGTACGATAGCATAAGTAGAACTTGTCTGCCACCGCTATCCATTTGTAAACTACCATTTAATCATGCATTGTGCAGGTAATAATTTGAGCTAAAATGTGAGGCATTAAGGGAAGAGCATGTATTTGTTTGGTCTGTTAAGCATGATTAAATTCATACAGTGGTAGTGAACTGCAGCCTTCACATTGTAGCATGGTCTGGTAGGAGCAGAAATGTCATGAACGGCAGCATAACCACCATTGTTGGGCAAATGACTTCTAAAAGAGTAATTAGTTATAGTTACTAATTACTTTTCCCAAAAAGTAATAGAATGAGTAACAGAATTACTCCTTCATAAATGTAATTAGATACCAGGGAAAGTAATTATTACGTTACTTTTTTGAAAAACCTTCAAATATGTAAAAGGAAACTGATTTTTGAGTGTGTTTCACGGCCCGTTGCATAGAGTAGAACAGCAGACAGGTACTTCATACCATAACTGTGGTGAGGCTGGGGTCCACCAGGGCCCGGCTGGGTTCACCAGGGCCCAGCTAGGGTCCACCAGGGCCCGGCTTTTCCACCACATGAATGCCTATGTGCATTTATAGGAAGAAAATGCTCCTCCAGTATACCTCACATCTCCACTTTTTTCAGTTGCTCCTCCTGGATACAGCAGTAAATGTCTCCAGTCTGGTCAGTCGGACTCACTGGTAACTCCTCCCCTAAATTAGCTGTGTTCAAGTAAATGTGGTGTGCTGCTTAAACTTGGACATGTCATTAGTCGTTCAGGTGAAGGCAGCGGGGACAGTTCAAAGCCATGTGGCACACAGGTGAAGCATGAAGACAGTGTGGGCAATTTCAATATAAGAACGGCTTGTAAACGAATGGCTCGCAATGAATCGGTTCTTATCGTTCTCTGAAAAGAGCCGTTCAAAAGACTCGACTCATCCGCGAGCATCACATCTCTCGTGCCTAGCTGAGCCAGGATGGATAACAGCTGTTGGATATCAGTGCATAGTGCGCCACATTTCACTGCCGGTAACGGCGTTGTAATGTTTGAAGTAGTAATGAATTAGATTACCCGTTACTTGAAAACAATAACGGCGTTAGTAACGCAGTTATTTTTAATGCTGTTATTCCCAACGCTGATAACCACTTCCAAAAATGGAGTATGGTGGCAGGAGCTGGGACCCGGTCTGTGGTGAGCTGGGACCCTGTTAAAATCACCCAGCATACCTCACAACATTTGAATACGGACATAAAATTGTGCCTAGTAGATAGTCAGGTAATGTTTCTATTCATTTGGCGAGTTCAGCGGTGATCAGGCCTGTGAAGGCGGAGGAAAACTGGTACAAATTATTCAGAAATTGTACAGCCTAGTTCAATTTCAACCTATATTTGTTATTTATTCGGACTTTATTTCATAGTTTACCATCTTATCCTCTATATCTGAACCAATCAGACTTTATCCGACTGGTGTATTCATCATTCTTTCATGTGTTTTATTTCATGTGTTTTACTTTAACTGCTGAATATCTGATGCTTAATGAAAGGTTCGTATTTGCTTAAAAAACACAGAAATCAAGACAACATTTTAGATCAGTAGATGGATTTGGCCGTCTGTGGATGTTTAGTCTTCATGGGTTAATTGCTGCAGCTGTGTAATAGTTGTAAAGGCTTTGGTTTCATATGAAATTTGTCACAAAACCAATGTATTTTCCTCTTGAATTAGAAACCAGTTGGTTCGGAGGTACACTGAGTATCTTTATTCACTGTTTAACTTGGTGTTTTATTACATCTGACCACTAGTTAAGTTTGTATCTAAGTTTAATCTCTAATTTAGTCCAGTGTGAACCGTCTTGACCTTTTTGGCGTAAACATCCTCTGAGGTTCAGGTCACTTTTGGGGCGTCACCTCTCATAAATGACTTTTTCTGGCGCTCGCTTCCTTCCAAGCTCCGCCCTATAGATTTGGGGAACTGCGCCACTTGGAATAAAACCATAATGAAGCTCCGTCTGGCGTTATCTAACATCAAGTGTTAGCAAGTTCAACCCAATTGAATGTCTGGTAATGACCAGTGGGACGGGGCTGCATAGTCGGTGGTTTCCAAGTGTCACTCACTTGTCCTCCTGCTTTTGTTTGTCTTCGGTTCAGCATTTAGCTCTGTGGTGAGGCGAGCGCTCGTGCCAAAGCGAGCCCTGAAAGAATGGGCAAGAGAACCGTTTTGTCTGTTCATTAAAGTGAAAACATTAAAACCATCCTTTGTTTCTTTTCTAATTGGCATTTGATACTCCTCTGAGCCGCCTCTTGTCTTTCAGAGGACAGTGACTCAGACTAGTCATGCACATTCACTGTTGTGTCCCGTCCTGAAAGACTTGGCACCAGCTCCGAGCTCTGATCAACCCTTTACACTACAAACAACCCTCTTAACCCAAAGCAGTTGGATTCTCCATCTGATGGCTTTACACTGAGCTGCTCCAAACATATGGTCTGTGGACCAAAAACCAGCCCGTCGCAGGGTCCAATCCGGCCTGAGGAATTGATCGGGAAAAACATCCATTATTACAATTTGGGAACAAACTGATAGAGGATGGGAAATGTGAAGAGGAATTTAGTTTAATGCAACTTCCTGTTGATCATGTGACTTATGAATGCGTGGTGTGGGGGTGGGGGGGTGCACGCATATGTGTTTTGGTCAGTTACAGCATGTGTGTTTCGGTTTCCGTCCTACTTATAATACTATGGGGGTATGGGGCGGTGCAGTCCGTGCCCCCTGCAGAAGTGAAAGTGAAACTTTGTGCTCATTTATCTTTTCTCTACCTCCTGGAGCTTTGCAAACTTTTATTTGAGGGGGCAGGATGTTTGTCCTGACCTATTATATATTTTATGTATAATACATCTAATGCGACAGTGATGATTTTTTATGTATGAAATGTTTGGTGTGGTGGCAAGGATTGTGATTTTTGTGTGTGGATACTTTGTGAATGTAAATATTTTCATCATTGGATATGTTTCTTTGCACTAAAACACAGAGAAATATGGAATTGTCATTATTTATAAGTTATTCTGTTATTATTTTACTGGTCCGGCCCGTTGTAGATCAGACTGGTTTGAATGTGGAACCTGAACTGCAATGACTTTGACATCCACGCTGTAGAGGGAAGAGTTTCACCCTGGACAAGATGATGATCATAGTGGAATTCGCCCCAGCTGTCCACTTGCACTCTTTCCCCCCAAAAAATGTCTTTTTAAGAAAACTCTTCAAAAGCTCACAGCGGATACGTCGCCCTGTTCCAACAACAGTTGTTTATGGGTTTGCAACTCAGTCTAAATAAACCAAAATTGCTCTAAATGAGGTATGTTGTTCTTAGTCCAGCAGTTTTTTCTTTTTTTTTTTCGTGCGACCTCTCATTTTAAGTTCCAGCTCGTTCAGGCTCTGTAACAGGATATCTGTTGCTTACTCTTGACAATGCAAGAGGCTTTTTAGACGGATGGGGGGGAAAGGTAGAAATGGATTTCATTAGTGAGACTCTGTGCACCACTCTGCCTCCTCTCTTTTCAGTGTTTTCGGACCTCCCATCCTCACAGGCCCCTTGTCTGCCTCCCCCCCCTCCCCTGTATGAGAGAGGTGAGGCTCCATAAAGTCATTTAACGTGGGAAACCCAGTCAATTAAACGAAGGAAGCCAGCCTTGCAAAATCCATGCCTCAGGTCTTGTTACAGTGCGGCCTAGCCCGAAAAGAGCAACTTATTCATATCATCACTTAATGCAGGGATTGAATGTTAAGAATAAAGATTGAGTATCCCGACGGATCCCCAGCACAGTAAATTTATTGTTGCTGGTCAGTCAGCGAAAATGTGCCCATTTCACAAACCAATGGAAACTTAAGGTAACTGCTGGAAAAACCCAGGTATTGAAACTTGTCTAGCGTGGCCACTAGTGAAAGCCAGGCTGTGTGTGCGTCGAAAGCTGCCATAATGACCTGGAGGTCAGCCAAACGCAGCAGGCAGGGACTTCCAGGAGAGGGAAGAAAATAACAAACACAACAAAACAGGCCAACACTTGAAATGCTGACCTCTCAGACTGGAAACGCAGCCAGAACCTTCTCATACTGTAACAATACTTTCCTGTGACTTGTGTAAAAACTAGTTCCTTTAACCCATGGGTGTCAAAGTCATTTTAGTTCAGGTTCCACATTCAGCCTAATTTAATCTGAAACAGGCTGGACTATTAAAATAATAGCATAATTAATGATGACAACTCTAAAATTTTCTTTGTTTTTTAGTGCAAATCAAACAACTTATGAATAACTTAATACATAGGGAATATAATGTTATTTTTTTCACATTAAAACTACAGTGACTATGACTGTTAAAGTCTGATCAGTCCAGATATAGATGATAAAACTGTAAACTACTAAATAAAGTATGGAAAAATAACAAATATAGGATAAAATAGAACTAAACTGAATAACTTGTGAATTATTATGGATTTAATTTGTTAGAAGGCTGGAAAACTTTAAAATCAGTGCCATATTTACATTTCTTGTCATCATTTGACCTGATTTCTGTGTTGTTTTGTTTTTTTTAAGCACATTTTAACGTTTGTCAGTGTCAACTTTGCCGCATCTGATCTAAACTGTTTAATACCTGTTGATCCACTAATCCTATCAATACATGTAAATAATTGGTGTAAAATACAGTTCTTCATCTTTTCATGGTCATCAGATATGACCCATTTGGACTTTCAGAGGCTCCGTAGTTACCGTGGAAACACAGTCATCTTCTACATTGATTCACCAGTAAAACCCATGGAGTTGGATCAGTGACAGTGGATGGACACTCTGGGTTTTATGTGTTTTAAATAATGAATAAAATGCACAAAAATGAATACAAAATTTACAAAAGAATTAATACCATGAAAAAAAAATAAGCAAAAATGTACTAAAATGTAAAAAAAAAGTAAGAAATTTACAAAAACGGCCAAAATGATGAATAAACGGAACAAAAAAGAAAAACAAATCAACACAATAATAAATAACATGAACAAAATAAGCCACAAACTGAATGAAGTTGAAGAAAAAATATTAAACTTGGCAACAAAATCTCAAAAACAAACAAAATAAACAACAAAATTAACAAAAACAGTCAGTCATCAATACAACAAAATGAATAAAAAAGTGCCATTAACTAAATAAGGTTGTAGAGGCATGTTTTTATGTTCACTAAATGATATATTTGACTGAAAAAGTCACTTTATCTTAAATTTTTTTCTGTTTTGATATAATAACCTTTTGAGTTTTAATTAACATCTACATGATCAGTGAATTAAACATGAGAAAATACATGATTCACACTGAGAAAATGCAAAAGACAGACATAATATTATAATAAATGGTGTTAAATCACTTATGAAATTTTAAATAGAGGGAAAAATTCATAGGCGAGCTTCCTCAACAGTAGCACTGGGTCTTTACGGGTGAAATGGACTCGAGGTGTTTTGTGTGATCAAAGGAAACGCTCTCCTCCGATTGGACAGATCGACACCCCATTTCACTGTGTTTTCCGCCGGTAGAATACCACAAGAGATTTTCCAAATATTTTCCTTCTACCTGCCACCGTCTCATATTATCACAGTTCATTGAAACGTTAGCAGAGTGTAACATGTCTCTGCCAAGGGGAAAAAAATCGGACCCATGTCCCTGTATGTCAGCATCATGTTCTATGTGAATCAATACCAGTTGAATGTGTGAGGTTGTCAGGTTCTGTTCTATGTTCCAGTCCTGTGGTCTGGATGAAGGAAATCAATCTAAATTTGGAAGTGGGCGGGACTTTCACTGCAGGAGAACTCAACCAATTCAATTAAAGTCCATATATGACTAGGGCTGTAAGAAAATATTGGTTCCACAATATATTGCGATATTTAATTTTATGATACTGTATTGATATTTTTTAGGTATTTATTCAAATGCAGACATGGCGAAGGTTCATTTTTGTTTTTCTTTTTTGTTTATATTTTATGAATTACTATGTAACACTATTTGGTTAAATGACAGCATTTCAAGCATCCTAAAAGCACATTTTACTGTCTAAAAGAGGCAAATGTTAGTTCCTTTGTTGGGATCGCACAAAAATAATGTTAGGATGTTGGATGACACAGGGACCGAACACTATGCATTCTTTTCACAACTAGTAGAATATGAACATTTGAGCAGGATCTTAAACTCTAATGTCTGTAAAACATAATTTAAGTTTTTATAGAGGAACATTTTGTGATACAGCATCAGATCCTGTTCTGATCAAATAAAATGTGTTAAGTATTTGTGCATATTTCTGGCGTAATTGAATTTTTACAGGAAATCTTTAAAAAAAAAAAAAAAAAAAGAAACAAAACAAACCAAAAAAATATTGCCTCGTTAACAGTATTGTGATATATTGCGATATATTGTATCATGATCTTAGTATTGTGATTTGTATTGTATCACCAGATTCTTTCCAATACACACCCCTATATATGACTTCTATCAGTGATCAATAGGAACTAGACCGATATTTACATGTTATAAACCATCAAAATATGGACCATTATAAGTAAAGGCACATTTTCAATAACTCCAAAATTCTCAAAAATCCGAAAATCTAAATTTCTCAAAAGTGTGAATAAACTTTGTAGACATTGTCCCAAGGAAGATGCATATTAAATTTGAAATGAATCCGACCAGTAGTTTTGGAGAAAGTTGTTGAAATGTTGACAGACATTGGGGACCTTGAGTTTGACCCTTGAAGGTCACTCAAGGTCAAAGGTCATGGACCCAAATAAAAGTCCATATATGACTTCCTATATTGATGTCTGTAACCATTCACATGTCATAAACCATCAAAATATGGACCAATAGCATAAAATCTTTATGGAATTCTTTCATGTGGAATATTTGACCTGTTTACTTCATTCCTCAAAGGGACAGTTTATGAGAATTTGGACTATTGGCTTCATGTTGGATTGGTCTACTTTTTTTCTTACTCTGTTTATCTTCTAACAGCTTCATATTCTTATTTTCATAAAGACTAGGTGTTGTGGTATGTATGTATGTATGCATCCGTCTCACAAACTCTGTTACATTTGTTCAGGACGATAGGTGGCTTGCTTTGTGATGTTTTTGTTTTTTGTTTTGTTGTGTGTTTTGTATATGTTCTGTATAAAAACAACAATTCCTATTTCTTAGATATTTTTGCACTACTGCTGTAAAAAGCTCAAAAAATAACTGTGGGAAGAAAAAAAAAAACTAGGGACCATCAGAAGGAAAGGAACATTTTCAATATTTCACAAAATTTGTCAAAAATTCCAAACTCATGACCACGCTTGGCCCAGTGCCTTCACAGTATCCCGTTGCCTATAGGCCGGTGATCTTTAAACCAGCTTTATATCTGGATAATCGTCCCAGTTTGAGGGGGTCCAGCGGAAACCTGTTCTTTTTTTAGTGTTTCTACTCGTACATCTGTCGCTGGGTGTGTGGTTTGCATCTAGGTTTCGCCGGCCGCTCAACAGACACCCACATCCACTTCCTGCTTGACTCATGTCGCTGCGTCTGGCGTTCGGCGTTATCGTGAACCTTCCCATGAGCCTTAGGGTGTAGCCCGGTGTCCACCGCCCAGTGATTGCCCTGCAGAGGTTCAGAGGCATTCCCAACCTGGGTTTCATTACCTGATTGTGTTTTTGTTTGTTTTAAGTGTGTTCTGGAAGTCCGAAACAGTAGCCTGCAAAGTTCAGGACAGTGATTATCCTCACAGAGATGTGTCTTGTTAGCGTCAGGTTGTATTTCAGCTTAATTACCTTGTGATAAGGAGAGAACTACAGAAAACAGTGGAGCAACGTTGAGCAAGTTTTCAGAAAGTCCACAAAATAAACACATTTTGGACATTTAAAGTGCATATTTACAGGTTGGACACTGTGTTGGACATATTTTCTTTCTCTTTCACATGCCTCATTTTATAATTTTCACATGTACATCACAACTCACACATCACAGTGAATCTACAAATACACAAAACATATAATAACAAGTATAATATTGTTGAAATTGCACTTATCTCTCTTAAGACATTTCATTTACAATGAACAAATCAATTCAAGATTATTGTCCTTTTGACGCGACAGACAAAATGAAAGGGCGTTTCCCCAGGATCCAAACCAACAGCAGTTACAAGCTTGGAATAATAAATAAGTTAAATACTGAAACTAAAGTTAAAATACTAAAATTAGATTAAAGTGCAGAATGTGCATATCAGCAATTCAACATTCTAACAGCTTGTGGAAATGTGAACAACCTGAAATGTCTTAAGAAAAGTAAGTGCAATTTTAAGGATATTCTGCCTTTTAGTAAATGTTTTCTGTAGGTTGTGCTAATAATAATAATAAGCTTTGATCTAATTGATTTAATCTTGAAATTGCACTTATTTTTCTAAACCCTTTAACCCCTGACGTGTCTGTGGTGAGCGTTCTGAATTTATAATTTAATTTAAGGATTCATAAAAATTCAACCATTTGCACAATAGGAAACATTTCAAATCGTGCTGATAGAATAGACCTTATTCTTTCCATAGGCATCTGGGCATGCTCAGTTTACCCCCCACCGCCTGTGGAATGGGGGGTAAAACAGAGCAATGAGTGAGACCGACTCACTATAAAAATAGACATTTAAGCTTTTTTTTTTTTTTTAAATACACCATTTTCTTTGTCGTTTTTTGTTTTTACTGACTTTTTACCGTGTAATTGTTTTTTGGAGTTCAACCAGGTGTCAAAAAGCAGCTGGACTTGTATAGAAAAAAATAGCCCAAAACATAAACTACTGGGCCCAAATTCAAATCCTTGTTGTTGTTCAGTGTGTTCCAGTTCACAGCTGATGTTCAACATCCTAAATCTGTTATTGATGTACATTCTAGTGCCTTATTTAGTCTAAACCTGTCAAACTTCAATTCCTCTCTTTGTTTTTTTTCTGTTATTCCACCTGTTTTGACCCTAAAACGCACAGTAAAACAAAACCACTGAAGAAAAGGAACACAAGCACATACTCACAGCAACTTTAATGAACCTGAAACAGATGCAGATTCACAGCAGAAATAATGTCTTAGGGGTTAAAGGGTTCAGACATTTCAGGCTGTATATGACTGTTCAGATTTTTCACATTTTCATAATGTAATTTTACTTTTTTGCACTCTACGTTTACATGGAATCGGGTATGTTGGAAAACAGATATTTTCCCCTCTCCATTTAAAAACAAAAAATCCTTGTGCACACTTGACCGTTTTTGAAAAACTCTTGGTTTACACGGCCCCGTTTATCTACACCGTTAAGAGCATGTCAAGCCTGTAGGTGGCAGTGTGGTGAAACGATCAAGTACCATTAACCAATCAGAGTCCTGAGAAGAATCACAACAAAACACTGCTTCCTTATGCTACCTTGTTTGAACAAAAGAAAACGGAAAAGTACAATTACATGAACAGAAGACAAAATTAATGTCATTAGCCTTAAAACGCTGCTTCCGTTACTTCACACGTGACTCAAATATATTTCTGTCAAACTGTCACATCTGTCCGAGATCCGTTTCCCTTTGTTTGCACATAAACGTGAAATTTGTCGAAATCTACTTTGGCCACAGTTTTTAGAAACCACCATTTTCGGTGGGCGTGGCCGACGTTGTCAGGTAAACTATAGGCACAAAAGCAGATACCAGCTACATGTAAACAAAGCCTAAAACATAAAGGAAAGTGTGGATTTGTCATTATTTGTAGGTTATTATGTTATTGTTTTACTGGTCCGGCCCATTTGGGATCATACTAGGCTGAACGTGGAACCTGAACTAATATGACATAGAGTGACATAATTTAATTTATCCAGTGTAAATCAGAGTGTGACTGCTTATTTCCTTTGTCCTGCAGATGATACGATCCAATCCACTGACCTGTAGGATCAGTGTTAAAGGTTGTCCATCGGTTCGAGCCGTTTGTGCTTCAGGTTTTAATCATTTCTCTGTCGTTTCTCATCCAGGTTCCATCTACAGACAGAAATGCTCTGAGTTCTCTGTGGGGGAAACTGGCCTCTGAGATCCTGATGCAGAACTGGGAGGCAGCCATGGAGGACCTGACCCGCCTGAGGGAGACTATCGATAACAACGTAAATGCCCCACTTCTCAGAATCTGATACTGCATTTAGATTACCTTACATAGACGCTCATATTGACGTTTCACTTTCGGTACAGCTCTTCGGTGGCGTTTTATTCCTTCCCCACACACTGATCCACCTTCACAAACCCCAATTTGAGTAGAAATGATTTTTTCTGGAGTCCTAGCGGAGGACAGAACTACTTTTGCCTAACTTTTAATCGAAGTGATGTTGCTGTTTTAGGTTTTTATTACATCTTCGTCTTATCTGGGCTCATTTTGAACCATCTTTCTGTTCTTTTTTTTCCCCTTCTGTCTGGGTTTGGGTTTGTCCGTCCAGTCTGTCAGCTCCCCTCTCCAGTCTCTTCAGCAGAGGACGTGGCTCATTCACTGGTCTCTGTTCGTGTTCTTCAACCACCCCAAGGGCAGAGACAACATCATTGAGCTGTTTCTGTATCAGCCTCAGTAAGTACTATTTCTACTGTTGTATCTAGTCTGCCTCACATCCAGAATAAGAGGGTTGATGTTGCAGTTACTGTCTATTCTTTACCAGTTGTGGTTAAATCCTGTATTAGTTATGGAGTAAGGATTAAAAAATTACACTGAAGACATTCTCAGTAAAGGATGTCTGACTGGATTTAGTTCAGGGGTCACATGTAGACCAATGTGATCTCAAGTGAAATAATAGCTAATATAACATAGAATTACATAGCATAAGGTAATATAACATAGCATACCATAAAATAACATAACATAGCATAAAATAACGTAACATAAAGTAAGATAGCATAGCATAGAATAACACAGCATAACATACCATAAAATAACATAACATAGCATGAAATAACATAACATAAAATAAGATAGCATAGTATAGAATAACATAGCATAGCATACCATGAAATAACATAACATAGCATAAAATAGCATAGAATAACATAGCATACCATAAAATAACATAACAAAGCATAAAATAACATAACATAAAATAAGATAGCATTGCATAGAATAACATAGCATACGATAAAATAGCATAACACAGCATAGCATAAAATAACATAACATAGCATAAAATAGCATAGCATAGAATAACATAGCATACCATAAAATAACATAACAAAGCATAAAATAACATAACATAAAATAAGATAGCATAGCATAGAATAACATAGCATACCATAGAATAACATAACATAGCATAGCATAAAATAACATAACAGCATAAAATAGCATAACATAGCATAGCATAAAATAACATAACATAGCATAGAATAGCATAGCATAGCATACCATAAAATAACATAACATAGCAAAAAATAACATAGCATAGCATAAAATAACATAGCGTAGCATAGAATAACATGGCATACCACACCATAAAATAACACAACATAGCATAGCATAACATAGCATAATTTAGCATAAGCTAGCATAACATGACATAGCATAAAATAACATAACATAGCTCAATCAATCAAACTTTATTTAGATAGCACTTGTCATACTGAGTGCAACACAAAATGCTTCGCACAATTATAACAATAAAACACACGCACACAAGGAAAGACTTTGAAGTGGTAAAGACTAAAATAAAAACAGCCTTCATACAAAAAGACGGGAGCTGAGGAAGTGCTAGCATAACTGAGGAAACACCAGGGGCAAGATATAAACTCAAAATAAAAAGCAATTTTAAATCAACCAATAAATAAGTTAAAATATAATAAAATAAATAACAAAGTAGAAAAATATGCCAGCTAGAAAACAGATTAATAAAAGTAAATGAATAGATAAATACATAATAATAATAGCATAACATAGCATAGTATGGTGTAGCATAACGTAGCATAGCATAACATTGCATTGAACAACATAGCATAACATAGCATAGCATGGTGTAGCATAACATGGCATAACATAGCATAACATTTTTTAGACAGTTTGTAGCATTGCGTTTATCATTGTCTATTTACTGTATATGAACTGCATTTTTAGTGTTTTTTAGTATTTGTTTTATTAGATTGATTTTTATTACCATTCTTTTACTGTGACTGCAGAGGAGGATGCTGCTAAATCATTTTCTCTTTGTACCATAATAATAAGTGAATCAATAAAGTTCTCTTCTCAGATAAGATAGATTTTATTGATTCCACAATGGATACAGTTGTCAGTTTACAGCAGTAAATACAAAAATAAAGTACAGGAAAGTCAGAAAACAGAAAATATACACTTGTGCAACATGAGATAGGAAGACAAAAAAGAAGTATTTATATAAAGATTTAGATTAAATTAAATATATACATATTTACAATGTATTTGCACATGGCTGTGTCCCTCCATTCTAGAATGATAGTAGTCATCGCTAAGTTATTTCCAGCTTTAACAAAATTGAAAGCTACATTTGATGACCCAACAGAATAAAATACAATAAATAAAAGCTGAAATTAAAAAAATTCTACTATTATGCTTCAATGTGAGTTTTTGTGTCAATGATATAAATCAATCGGGAGCGAATAAGAATCGTCTGCCTTCGTCTTTTTTTTTTTTTTTTTTTTTAAACGAACTTGATTTAGAGAAAACCATTTGCTTTAATAACACATTTTGGGCGGTGGGCTTCTTCATGAACCCTGCTGGTATTTTTTAAGTGGTTTCAGAAGTGTGTGTGTGTGTGTGTGTGTGTTTTCGTGTGGTCTGTTTACTCTCCAAGTTGAGAAGGAGGCCATGTGCATCGCAGATCGGAAACTTTATACACTGCGTTAAAATTTGCACACCACCTATTTTGATGTGTTTGCTCCCTCCCCCTGTTCTGATTGCAGGCTTGTATAATTCTACAGATGATTGGGCTCCACAGACAGTATGACAGGCCACCACAACACAGCACACTCAAATGTCTGCTTCCCTGAATTTTACTCAGTTTTTAATTTTATTGTGGATGATTAAGGAGGCCTGCCCAATAATTACTCATGAAAAGCTCACCCAACCATCTGTGTGGACAAACTGAGGTAGTTTTGTGTGCTTTGCAGTTTCACAGTCTAGAAACCTCATGTTTTCCCCGCTGAGGCTTGGCTTTGCTCTTGTATCCCATTTCTTGACCATTACTTCCTTTGGCTGAAGTCGGTGACCAGTGGCTGGCCTTCAGCTCCACATTTGACCTCCTTTACCCCTGCAGTCAGCACATGTCGGCCCCAGCCTTATTTGTGTGTTATTGTCGAGCTGCCACGATTTGGGGGTGTGCTCGGTAACCCAGTACCTTGGGCATCTGGTGCTTCAACACCGTCCTCATTACAAACTCTAAAATGTCCAGATTCAGTTTAAAACACGACAACTAATATTTAACCCATAAAGACCCAGTGCTACTTTTGTGGCAGCTCCAAAGATATTTAATTTTTAAATGATTGATCACCATTTGGTATATTTTCCTCTATATTTTGTGTTTTGTTTTGTTTTTTTTCAGTGTAAATCATGTTTTTCTTTTGACAAACAAGAAGAAAACTCTAAGGCACTCTCTTTAACCCTTAAGGGTCTGAGCCTTTTTTGGCTGTTTTTCAGTATTTTTGATTTTGCCTTTATATACTATATAAAGAAATGTTTACTACACCCATGTTTGGTATCTTTTTTTCAGCACAACTTCATCTATTTCATCTGCCTGTTATTTTGTCACTTTAACCTACTATATCAGTACAAAAGGACAAAAAACACACAAAAATATAAAATCCGATTTCAAAAATGTGTATAATTTATTGCATAAGTAACACACAGATGCTTAATGAACCTTTTTAAAGACTTTAAAAGTGAATTTTGGTTCTAAATATTGGGTATATAAAATCAAAATTGTAATAAATTAAACTATACTCAAATATTTGACATAAAAGCATATCTTTACACAGGCGTTTTCTCCAGTTTTCTCACCCGCCTCCAGGTTTCCACATCCAGTTCAGGTGGGGGTCATCCTCACCCTTACATGTAATGCTAATGCAGTCTGTGGATTACAATCCGCAGATTCGGCCAGTTTTTTCTGTTTTGAAAAGGGACAAAAAATGATGAAGATATGGTCAGAAATGTAATGCTTGCTTTATATCGCTATAATAACGCTGTATCGCTATAATAAAACTATATTGCTTGTTTGCTCCGGTTTCAAAACGTCATATCTCAGGTTGTATTCGCTCTATCAGTATCAAATATGTGATCGACATCCGATGCTACGACGTGTTGAAAATGTCATGTGATTCAGTCACGGGGCTGTGACTGTGGACCCCTAAGCATTAAAATGCCTTTAATCTCATGGCATGGTCATATATAGACCTTACGCCATCAGAATAAAGGCATTTTAATGCTTAAAGACAGCGCCTTAGAGTTTTCTTCCTGTTTGTTTCATCTATTTTATGAATTCTTTTTTCCAAAGAGCACCTTTAACAAACACTTTTTTAGGTCCTAGAAGCATTCCTTCCCATGATTTTTTTGGAACAATTTCATGTTTTTCTTATATTTAATTCAACAATCATGTAGATGTTGATGAAAACTCATAGTAAAGTTGAGGGTTATGTAAGAAACAAAAAAACTGAAGAAAAAGTGTTTTTTTTTTTCTGTAAAATATGCCATTAACTGAACACAAAAACAAGTGTCTCCATCCACTGTCATTTATCAAACTCCACTTTTATTCACTTATTTAAGTGGGTAAGTCAGTTGAGAACTGATTCTCATTTCCAATACTGACCTGGCCAAGAGGCAGCACACAAACAGAATTTATTTATTCATTTATATCTTAAATCCTCATGAACAGGACATTGTACAGCTGTAGACATGATGTGTCCCAATATTTATGTCCATATAGTTTATAAATTTCAATATTACTTTAAAGTTTAATTGGAGATTTTTCTTCCTCAGTGAGATGTGAAGAAATGAGATGGTTAGTTGTGAAAGAAAATTATTATTTACAGGAAACATATTGTAGAAATTTAGAGGTAGAACATTTAAAATCATTGTCATGGATAGGGGTGTAAGAAAATATTGGTTCTGCAGTATATCGTGATATTTCATTTCACAATACTGTATCAATATTAAAAAGTACTGTATCGATATTTTTAGGTATTTATTGAAATGCAGATATTGTGGAGGCTCATTTTTGTTTTTCTTTTGTGTTTATATTTTATTTATTATTATTATTTAACACTCTTTTATTAAATAATGTTAGTTCCTTTGTTGGGATCGCACAAAAATAATGTTCTGATGTTCTGAACTAATAGAATATCAACATTTGAACAGGATCTTAAACTATAATGTCTGTAAAACAGAATTTCAGTTTGAACACAGAAACATTTAGTGATATATCATTAAATCTGTTCTGATCAAATAAAAATGTGTTTAGCATTGGTGCATATTTCTGGTGTAATTCAGTTCTTCATGGAAATAATCATTTAAAAAAGGAAACAAACAAAAAATTGCCTTTTTAACAGTATCATAATATATCGTATTGTGATCTTAGTATTGTGATTTGTATCATATTGCCAGATTCTTGCCAGTACACACCCCTTGTCATGGATAAAAAAAAAAAATTAAAAATCAGTGTTGAGAGAAATGAAGTCCAAACCATCTGATTCATTTTGGAAGCAATGATAACAATTTCAACCCAAACAAGAAAAGCACTCAGAGAGCGCAGACCTCCGCCAAGGCAGATCAGGCCCCCCCAATCACCACCAAAATTTAATCATTTGTTCCTTGTGCCAGTATCAACATTTCCTGAAATTTTCATCCAAATCTGTCCATAACTTTTTGAGTTATCTTGCTAAAAAACAAACACACACACAAAGCAAAGTGATCACAATACCTCCTGGCGGAGGTAACTAATCAGTGCAATGATATTTATCCCAATATAAAACTATATTCTGACATTAGTCATTATTGTTTTGGATTCCAGACCCCTGTTTAAAAAAACCCCACCTGAATTCAACGTGCCCACATAGTTTTGTCCTTGTAGTTTATCTGTATCTTTCTTATTGTCTGCTTAATTTTTCTCAGCAGGTCTGACGTTCTCTGTTCTTCAAATGGGAACTTTCCTGTCCTGTTCATTCTCCTGCTGCCCCCCCACCCTGTAGAACAGTGGATATTTGAGCTCCTATTTGATTTCTTGGCTGCATGCCTCAGTAGCATCTTCAGTAAACCAGCACAACAATACTTGTAGCAGCATAACTCAAACGGCACGGTCCCCTAAGTGGGCTGGGGTGAAAGGCCTGCAGATCCGCTACACCGACTCATGCAGGATCTCTTGCTACTGGAGCTCCCTCTGGAGAGTGAGTAGGTGTAAGTTAATCAGGAACACAGCACGGTGCGTTGCGGTTCTTCCACGGGAGGCAAAGCAACTACAAAGAGGGCGAGGGAGAGCGCTCCCCTAAAAGCAGGTCGGCCCAGCCTCTGCCAAGTCGCCCACTGCTGTTTTTAGAGCGACATCACAGCGGCCACAGGTCCCCCCCCCCCCGGTCCCTTTAATTGGTCCAGATCATTAAAGCGTTGTCGGCAGCCTCCATGTGGACCACGCTATCTGCGATCTGAGGGGCATAAACCGCAAACCCACATTTAATATAGGACACTTTAAACTGTAGATATTTAGGATTAGATTTATACATACTGTTATTGTTATTTTGTCAATTCATATTTTGTGTCGATTTTTGTTTTTTTTTATTCAACTTAGCTCTATTCTTATCTGACTTGGGTAAAATTTTATATTCTACTGTCTTATCTTTAGTTTTTGTAATGTTATATTTGCTCTCTTCTTATTTTCTGAAGTATTGGTGTTTTATTATTAATATTGTTGCACTGACGGGAGTAACACAATGACGAAAAAGTCTATTCTACTCTACATTTAACTCCAGCTGATTTCTATTCTATTCTACTCTACATTTAACTCCAGCTGATTTCTATTCTATTGTACTCTATTCTATTTTGTTCTATTCTACATTTAACTGTAGCTGATCTCCTCTATTATTGAGGAAGGTGCCTTCATGTGCTATGGGAATTATGGGAAATACCAGTTACAAACTCGAAAATTGTATATGAAGCCATCTATGGACTTGGACTGAATGTGTTGAGTTCTCCTCCAGTGAAAGTCCCGCCCACTTCTATTGGCAGATTGATGTGCATCCAGACCACAGGACTGGAACATAGAACAGAACCTGATCAACCTCACACATTCAACTTGGACTGATTCAGAAAGAACACACAAGATGTACAGGGACACTGGAACTGTTTTTCATTTCACTACAACAACAAAAGCTTTCAAACACAATCTACTCATAATTTTGAGTTCATAAGTGGAAAGGCTCATCTTCCCAACAGCACCTGAAGGCAGCATATGTTCGGTCCTTCCATGTTGTTTTGTCCAGAACCCCGTCTCCAGCATCGGGCTGGGATTAGAGCCTGTAACAGTGTCTTGTCTCTTGTGTTCTGAGCCAGTTGACCTGTGGTTGAAACATCAGTCCCTGATGGATTGGGTTTCAGCTACTGGGCAGGTCCCTGCTCACTGATCTATATCTTCTTGCCAGGGTTTCCTTTTCCTCCTCCCTCTCATCGGACACTAATGAAAGAGACGGCTTAACGCTGGGACTCCTGTCCAGCAGTGAGTCCTGTTAGGACTTTTATCTGTTTGGCTGCAGACGCTTTCTCTTCATTCTAAATGCCAGGAGCCTTATGAGCAGCCAAAATGTTCTATTCTGTGTCCTGGTAAAGATCATGTCGGAATATCAGTCTAATAAATGATTACTTTTATCCTCTTTCCTTCCACATACCGCAGTGGTATCCAGGCTATGTATCCTACACATCTTGCGTTAGAACTATATTTATAGTGACTTTTTCTGCAAATCTATCAATAGCTGAAACTAAACCCAGCGTGTCCATCCACTGTCATTGATCCAACTCCATGGGTTTTACTGGTGAATTAATGTTGTAGAAGATCACAGATGACATCCTGCAGATAGTCCAATAGGACCTGCACAGAGGCTTTATTATTGACTTTAAAGGGCAAATAGATTAGCACATCATCTGCAAAACCATGAAATTGGATGTTGTAGTTTTTAAAAATGGAACCCAGGTTCAGCATATACAAAGAAAACAGGATCCAGAATAGAACCCTGGGGCACCCCAGAGCCTTCAAATTCAGAGAAAACTGAGGAAAAATGACTTTTTCAGCAAAATATATCAATAACTGAATATAAAACCAAGTGTCTCTACATCCACTGTCATTGATCCAACTCCATGGGTTTTACTGGTGAATCAATGTTGTAGAAGATGACGGTGTTTCCATGGTAACTGTGGGGCCTCCGAACATCCAAATGGGTCATATCTGATGACCATGAAAAGATGACAAACTGTATTTTACACCAATTATCGACATGTATTGATAGGATTAGTGGATCAGCAGGTATTAAACAGTTTAGATCAGTAGATGATTTTGGTCGACAGCGGATGTTTAGGTTTTATTAGTTGACCTTGATAAGTAAAGACTAATATTTGCTTAAAAAACTACAGAAATCAAGACAAATGACGACAAACATGTAAATATGGAATTGATTTTAAATCTTTCAAGTTTTCTAACAAAGTAAATTCCTAATTATTCAGTATTTATATGGTCTAGATAAATTTCAGCCTATATTTTTTTGGATTTTATGCCTATTATTTACATGGATTAATAGGATTAGTGGATCAACAGGTATTGATAGTTTTGGTGTTTGACGGTTAAAGACTAAATGCAGGTTCTGAAATGTACTTTGCTCTTTTTTTCCAAGAATATTCTTAATTTTTTTCCTCATTTTATATGCATTTCTTCACTATTATACCACATTTCAAGTTTTTTTCTTCATTTTTTCCTCATTTTACAAGCATTTTGTCCTTTTCAGTGCTCATTCGTCCTCAAAACGGTCCATTTTCCCAGTTTAAACATGTTTTCTATGGTCTTTCATGAATAAAACAGACAAACTGCAGAGGCTTTTCTCGTCATTCTAAATGCCAGGAGCCTTGTAAGCAGCCAAAATGTTCTATTATGTGTCTTCGTAAAGATCATGTCTGAATATCAGTCTAGTGAGTGATTACTTTTATCCTCTTTCTTTCCAGATACCTCAATGCGATCCAGACTATGTGCCCCCACATCTTGCGTTACCTAACCACCGCGGTTATTACAAACAAGGACGTCCGTAAGCGCCGGCAGGTTCTGAAGGATTTGGTAAAGGTCATACAGCAGGTAACAAACCTCTTCACAAAGGCCACAGTGTTGTCAAGTCATTTCTCATTTTCCTGCAGATGCGAAGAAGCTTTGAAGGATCAGTAACTGACCGTGGAACGATTGTGAACGTTTCCTTATAAGTGCAGAAGTGTGTATTAGGGTTTAGCTCTGAGATGGAAAAGCCTCGAAAACCACCGCTGACAGTAGCTGCTACGGAGGTCTCACCACTGTCTTGGTGGATTGTGGGTAATCACTAAAACATGTGCTCGGTGCTGTGAGCGGTATGGCCTCAGGTCGGGTTGTGACTCTTCTTCTAAACACAGTATGAAACTGTTCAGAGTTCACCATGATTTCATTCAGCTCCTTTTGAAAGCTTTGGGTTTGTTTATGTGTCAGCAGGTGGACATTTTTCACGTAAAAGACCTTTCAGATGTCAGTAACCGTGACCAGATTTACATTAGAACTGCACTGATGGCATTAGCTTGTACTACCATTTTAACTTTTATAAGTAGATATTGACTTTATGAACATGTTTGTTAGATTAACCCATAAAGACCCAATGCTACTTTGGATTCTTAAGTGATTTATCATATTATCCATTGTATTTTTTTTTTTTCTAATGTCAGTAAAAATCTGTTGTTTTTTTTTTCCTATATTTAATTTACAGATCATGTGGATCTTTGTAAATGCTCAGACTAGAGTAAAGGGTTATTATATCAGAAACACTGAAAATTGAAGAAAAATTGGCTTTTTCAGGAGTTATATCAATAATAGAATGCAAAAACAAGCGTCTGCAAACATTGTCATTCAACTGAGTTACTTTTTGGTCTATATAAGTAACGTCTTATAAAATAACTGTTTCAGAAACAATCCATAAAGACATACAAATAATTTTGTGGTAACTTTATTTTTGCTGCATTTATCCTTTCCTAAGTGAAAAATTGACCTTTTCTGCAAATCTCTCATTTATTGACCCAATGTGTCCATCCACTGTCATTGATCCAACTCCATGGGTTTTTACTGGTGAATCAATGTTGTAGAAGATGACAGATGACATCCTTCAGATAGTCCAATAGGACCTGCACAGAGGCTTTATTATTTACTTTAACGGGCAAGTAGATTAGCATATCATCCGCAAAACAATGAAATTGGATGTTGTGATTTCTAAAAATGGAACCCAGGGTTAGCATATACAAAGAAAACAGGATCCAGGATAGAACCCTGAGGCACCCCAAAGCCTTCAAATTGAACTGGTATTATACCATTTTCCAGCCTTTTAATAAAGTAAAATCCTATTTATTCAGAAATTGTACAGTGTAGTTCAATTTTGACCTATATTTTTTTGCGTTTTACACCAATTATTTCCATGTATTGATATGATTAATGGATCAACAGGTATAGGTGGTTTTGACCTTGAGGATTAAAGACTTAGGTCTGTTCTGAAGTTCTGAATGTTACAAAATAATGAACTCTGCTCATTTTTCAAGTATATTCATTTTCTCTTCATTGTGCATGTGTTTTTTCACTTTTATATCACATTTCAAGGTTTTTTTGTTTCATTTTTTCCTCATTTTACATGGAGTTTTTCTTTTTCAATGCTCATTTTTCCTTAAAATGACACATTTTCTCAGTTTAAACATGTTTTCTATGTTCTTTCGCGAATGAAACATTACCATGAACCGATGACAAACTGCATTTTACGCTAATTATTTACATGTATTAATAGGATTAGTGGATCAACATGTATTAAACAGTTTCATTAATAGATGGTTTTAATTTCCTGTAGCTGTCTGGGTCTTTGAGGCTTACATAAGTATATATAAATAACTGATTGCTCTCTACACTTTATTTTTCAGGAGTCTTACACCTACAAAGACCCGATCACAGAGTTCGTGGAATGCCTCTACGTGAACTTTGATTTCGACGGCGCTCAGAAGAAACTCCGGGAGTGTGAATCAGTGAGTAAACACTTTGACATTTCAACTTTTCTCCTAAAACTGAGAAGGAGGTGATGGTGGTTTATTGTTTGTGGTCGGACCGGGCGACTTTCACACACACAGCGTCGTAGTAAACATCTGCACTAGTCATGTGATCTCTGTCTGACCTCCTGTTTGGCATGGGAGTGACGCAGACGGAACAGTGACGATCGTGTCTGAAATCATAATGTCAGATGTAGAGATGCTCTCGGACACTGTATGAGTCAGGCTTCAGTCAGATTTTACTACGGCCTGTAATTGACCCATCAGGCTTGTAGTTAACAGTAAAAGCTTTATGAGCTAAACTGTCGACGCTAAAGTGCAGAGGCGTACAGACACTGGCTTTAAGAGGGAGATCTATCACAGTGTTTATCAAGTGAAATGAACTGGAACTGTGAGAACAAAATGAGAATATAGTTCTAGTAATTCGTCTTTGTATGATGAACACAAAGCAACACACAGTCAACATGATCATATTAACCCTTTAAGCGCTGAAGTGTTACGACATTCCACATAACTAACTGAAACATACCATAACTCCAGATAGTTACCAAATCTTGTTACCACCTCCCACCAATAGGTGACGGACATGTGCCCCTTCAGTCCTAACACCATTTCAGGGCACGTTTTTATTGAGAGTGAAGAAGAAAATCCAGTTTAAAGGTGTGGTCCTGAGCTGGTTTAGTAAGTAAAGTTGATTTAATTTGGATAGATAATCCCAGTTTAAGACTTATTTATTCAGACCTACTCAACTCCATAATTTCATTTTTATTTGCTGCCATTTTATGTACCTATGTGTTTTATATATGTATGTGTGTAATTTTATTTGTGTTTTATTTATTTCAACAACTTTGTACAGTAATCTTGAGTGTCCTGAAAGGCACCTATAAATAAAATGTATTATGTATTATATTATTATGACAGATTTGTCTACTCTGCTGCTTGGATAAAAAGATGCTAAAACTTACTGCATTTTATTTTCTACTAATATTTAAGTTATGTTATTGTAAGGGTAAGATAAAAACAAACAAACACTAAGAAAACTTCCATGTAAATATGTTCAGAGTTAAATTTTACTAAAAGTTGTGCAGTCTAATATGGCTACCGCCCTGTAACATCACAATATACAAATTAGATGAGTAAATTTACTCCCATCATAAACTCTGGGTCATACCCAATATTTTTCTCAATATTTTTTCACATGAACAAAAACATGAACACTATCAGGTCCATGTAACTCAGACTGAGTTCATATGGATTGTCTAACAATTATCGTGGATAGATTTATATATAGTAGAGGATTGGGGGGTTCTGGGGGACATACCCTTGCTGTCATCCCCCCGACAGCGTAAGCCTTGTTTTACTTAAGATCAACGTGGGCAGTAGGTGGCCCCTGAGCATTTTAGCTGCTTGGATAAAAAGATAATAAAACATACTGCATTTTATTTTCTACTCATGTTTAAATTGTTTTATTTTAAGGATAAGATGAAAAAAACAAACAAAGAAAACTTCCATGTAAATATGTTCAGAGTTAAATTTTACTAAAAATTGTGCAATCCAATATGGCCGCCACCCTGTGATGTCACAATATGCAAATTAGGTGAGTAAATTTACTGCCATCATAAACTCTGGGTCATACCCCATATTTTTCTCAATATTTTTTCACATGACCAAAAACATGAACACTATCAGGTCCATGTAACTCAAACTGAGTTCATATCGATTGTCTAACAATTATCATGGATAAATTTAATTATAGCAGAGGATTGTGTGAGTGTTCATATTTAAAAAAAAAAAAAAAACAACTCAAAACTTATCTTTTTAGTTTAGCTTTTGATGAAACTCTTATTTTTAAACATTGCTTTACTTTGTTACTTTTTTAATTTTTTTATTTGCAGCTGCGGGACAGTGGGAGTTTGATGTGAAGCACTTTGTACTACATGTAACATGTATGAAAAGTGCTATACAAATTAAGTTTGATTGATTGATATACCCTTGCTTTCATCCCCCCAATAGCATAAGCCTTGTTTTACTTCAGATCAGCGTGGGCAGTACGTGGCCCCTGAACTAAAATGAGTGTGACACCCCCAGTCTAGACAGGTTAGACTACAACAGGCTGACATATTATAGGTGATTAATTGGAAGCAGTGATTGTACAAATGTTATCAGATTACTTGTTGTAAATAGTGACGTCCTCTGTTGTGGGTCTGAATAAGTGTAACTCAGCGGGTGTTGAAGGAACTGATGCTGTGCTTCTAAGTGTTTTTGTGTAACTTTATCTACTGTGATGTATGTGTTTGCATATGTGTCCTAACATGTTTTTACCCGGTGTCGTGACCATTCGGACCTCCAGAAGAACACGAGGTTAACGCTGGGCTTGTTTGGCCTCTGTTTCATCTATAAATGAAAACCATGTGGTCTGATCATATGGCTGTTTCCCATGAGTACATGTTTAAGAACCACGTCAGCGGTTGACTGAAGGTTCCGGTTTGTTCTACTACAGCAACAAATGGGACAGAATTATTTATAGAATAGAATGGCCTTTGTCATTTAATGCTATTCCAATCAGCACAAAATAAAACCCATAAAAAACCAACACATCAGAAAATAAGAATATAGCAAATATAAAATTACAAAAAACAGTCTAAAGTAAATTAAGAAAATTGAATGTAAACCTTAAAGTAAAGTAAGAATATAACTAAAAGTCGAATAAAATAGACATAAAATATGAATAGACACAACCTGTACAATATTATTAACAAAAAGGGTAAACATGACCAAAGAAAATCCACAGAATGAGCAAAATAAGCAATAAAATGAGCAAAAATAATAAAATTGACAAAATAAACAGAATCAGTGAAATCAATAAAATGAACAAAATAACAAAATGAATAAAAAAGAATAAAATAATCAGCAAAATGAACAGAAATGAAAAAAGTGAACAAAATTAATCAACAAAACTTAAAAAATAACCAAGAAAAAAAAAAAAATTAACAAAATGAGTAAAATAATTACCAAAATAACTAACAAAATGAACAAAATAATCAGGTTTGATTCGACTCATGTCAGATGTTTCTAATTGTTTGTGCTTCTTCTGGTCATGGGGTCAGAGGTCAAACTAAATAGTGACTTTAACCTTTACAACACATTTAGTTCACTTTTTATGTGTTTTAAGGCTGTGCACGTATTTCATGTATTTTTTTTTGTTGCATCTGAAAAAAAGAGACTGAGAAATACACATGTATGATCATTTCAACCCTGGAAAACAACAAAGAAAAAGACTTTTACACAGGACTGTATTGTCTAAAGTTAGAGCCTACAGCTGTTTATACTGATGTTTAATTCATTCTGTGCATCTCCTGAAAACATCACCGTTAATGAGGGCCAAAATAATTAAATCTGTTTTTGTATTAAAAATGTATGCAATATATGAGCTACATCTACACGAATCCACAAAAGCACTGCATGAAAGATGATTATTGGAAATAAAATGAAGCATCAGTGACTTGAAACACTTTAGAATTAATATATTACAAGAATTTTGAAGGAACTAATCTTGATTTTTTTTAAGTTTGTACATTGTAGAGCTGCAACCAATTAATTGATTAGGTGCTTGAAGCGAATGCAAAAATTCACGATTTGATTAATCAACTCGAATTGATTGAAGGGAAATATTCTATTGCAGTTTTCCTGAATTGAAGCTTCTTTGTGCGTCACAATAAGCATCCGTGTGAAACACAACAGTGGAACCAATGTTTAACAGCAGAGAAATGAAGGAAACAAAGCTTTGATTCAGAATTGTGGTTAATGTTGTTGTTTTTTTTTGATCACGTTGAGTCGATTAATAGATTGCAGCTCTAGTGCATTGTATGTATTTTGTCATAAAAGTTTATAAATTTTTTTAATAACTTGTCTTGTCCAGCATCATAACAGCAGAATGGTAGTCTGTCTTTTTGTGCTGAACAAATTTGCTTTGCCAAGGGAAACTTCATAAAGTATATGAGGCTCCCCTTGATATTCTACTGTCTTTATGAACCATAAAAGTTTAACCCTTTCATGCATGAATTATGAGAACCTTAATCAAGATTTTTTTTTTTCCTGAGTGTTTTTATTCCTCTTTAGGCATGAAAAAAAACAATGTGATTGAATTTTTTTTTTTTAAATCAACCTGTTTTTCATAGTTACAAAAATGTCCACTCAGCTGCACCATGAATTTTATTCTTGAAGCAAAGAAACATGTATTTAAAACCCAATATCATGAAGTGATATGACAACAGTGAAATGAAACCATGTTTAATGCAGCTAATCTGATGTTTTCTCACATTTTAACATATTCTAATACTAGTTATTACTCACTTCATGGAGATAATATGCAAAACATAAATATTAACAATTGATTTCCACTCAAGAACCAATCAAGAACAGCAAAGTTACAATAATGGTATGAATTGCAGTTTATGAGATAATGCATAAGTGTCCACTGTGTTGGTTGATATGGAACTAAAACAACAAAACCCATGAATATAGAAGAGTAAAGCTGTAGAGTAACTGTCCACTGTAGTGACCACTATGCATGAAAGGGTTAATTCCATTTCCCAGCCCTAGCCTTATCATCTTCTAGTATTTTCTGGTTGAAGTCAGTAAAGCACTTTATTCCTGCAGAAATTCACACACAAGCCTTAAAAAAATGCCCGTTATTTCCGAGGTAAAGGGCTGTTTCTCAGACCATGAAGTGATTGAGGTAAGCGGATATCCCTCTGGGTCGGACTCTCATCTTGATGAGCTTTTGTAATGCATCAGTTTTGAGCCACTGAGGAGAGTGGCACACATTACTGATTGCTGTAATAGCAAGAAATGAGTATTGTTTTCAGCTCCACTTTTGTTCAATTCGCTGTACCCTTTACAATGGTTTGAGCCAAGTGCTTTCAAATGGGGAGTTTAGCTGGGGTTGAAATTGTCCTGTTAAGGTTCTTTTTTTTGTTTGGTTCCCACTCCACCAGAATTTGGAATCACTGTCAGATGTTAGATGACGGAAAAGTATAGGCCTACCTATATTCAGGCACTCAGATTGCACATAAAAGAGCTCTTCAGGCCCCTCTCAGAATTTGTTTAAGCTTTGTGGTCTGAATCCCAGATGACAGCAATTAGGGCACTTAACTGTTCAAAGTTTATCAGCCCTAGATAAGCGTTGTCATAGCTGAGATGTGTGTTGCCTGATAGTGCCATGTAGTTGAGACTTATTTAAGCAAAACTGTGCGTAGATAGCGGCGTTCGACGCTTACGCAAACAAAGGGCTGAGGGCGTTTGAAGATGGAGGTCTGCGATGTGAAATCTCACTCACTGCAGAGTTGGAATGCACTGAGAAAAAGGCCAAGGTTTCACACGGGAGTTCCTCAGGGGCCAGGGCTGGGTCACATCGTAAAAAGTGAAAAGTTTTGGTACACAGTGTTTTAGGAATAAAAGATCAGTTCAATAGATGTAGTTAAAGATGAGGTGTTTACAAAGCTGATGGTTGGATCCAGTCATTTGGGAGTGAATTTCCTCACATCCCATAAAGCAGTGGTGTTCAACTCATTTTAGTTCAGGTTTCACAGTCAGCCCAAAGTGATCTGCAGTGGGTTAGACCAGTAAATGTTTAGCATATTTTATAAATAATGTCAACTCAAAATTTTTCTCTGTTTTAGAGTGAAAAAAGTGAAATAATGTTTTGAAAAAGGTGAAGGTTTCACACGGGAGTACCTCAGGGGCCAGAGCTGGGTCACATCTCGTAAAAACTAAAAAGTTCTGGTACAAAGTGTTTGAGGAATAAAAGGTCAGTTCAGTAGACATAGTTAAAGATGAGGTGTTTACAAAGCTGAAGGTTGAATCCAGTCATTTCGGAGTGGATTTCCTCACATCCCATAAAGCAGTGGTGTTCAACTCATTTTAGTTCAGGTTTCACATTCAGCCCAATGTGATCTCCAGTGGGTCAGACCAGTAAAATAATAACGTATTTTACAAATAATGTCAACTCAAAAATGTTCTCTGTTTTTGAGTGAAATAAGTAAAATAAGGTTTTGAAAAAGGCAAAGGTTTCACACGGGAGTACCTCAGGGGCCAGAGCTGGGTCACATCTCGTAAAAAGTGAAAAAGTTTTGGTACAGAGTGTTTGAGGAATAAAAGATCAGTTCAGTAGACAAAGTTAAAGATGAGGTGTTTACAAAGCTGAAGGTTAAATCCAGTCATGAGGAAGTGAATTTCCTCACTTCTCATAAAGCAGTGGTGTTAAACTCATTTTAATTCAGGTTCCACATTCAGCCCAATGTGATCTCCAGTGGGTTAGACCAGTAAAATAATAACATAATATATAAATAATGTCTTTTATAATGTATTTTATCTCTTTATTGCTACGGTTGCACTTTGTCATTGTTGCACTTCATGGCTGGACCATTCAGCTGTCCTTTTCACTGACAGATCTGAGTGTATTGTGTTGTGGAATGTGTGTCTAATGTCCTGTCCTGCTGCAGCCCATGTTTGTGTACTGAATTGCCCCAGGAAATACAGAAAGTTATCTGGATCTGAATAATGTCAACTCAAAAATTTTCTCTGTTTTCGAGTGAAAAAAGTAAAATTACATTTTGGAAAAGATGAATGTTTCACACAGGAGTACCTCAGCGGCCAGAGCTTGGTCACATCTTGTAAAAAGTTTTGGTCCAGAGTGTTTGAGGAATAAAAGATCAGTTCAATAGATGTAGATAAAGATCAGGTGTTTACAAAGCTGAAGGTTAAATCCAGTCATGTGGGAGTGAATTTCTTCACATCTCATAAAATAGTGGTGTTCAACTGATTTTAGTTCAGATTCCACATTCAGCCTAATGTGATCTGAACCAGTAAAATAATAGAATCATAACCTATAAATAATGACAACAAACTTTTCTCTGTTACAGTGAAAAAAGTAAAATAACATGATCGAAATGTTTACATCTACAAGCTGTCCTTTAAAAAAAAAGGAAGACAAACAACCTGAAATTTCTTAAGAATAAGTGCAGTTTACCAATATTCTGCCTCAGTTTATCATTTACACGTGTACATTACAACTTACAGATGACAGTGGATCTACAGATTTGAGAAACATGTACACAATTAACAGAAAAAAACCCCCAAAATCAACAAATATGATCAAACTAAGCAATAACATGAACAAAACATGCACAAAAATGAACAAAAACTTGAGAGACATGAACAAAATTATGTTCAAATTCCGCTTACTTCTCTACAGACATTTCAAGTTGTTCGTATTTGTTCAGGTTATTCAGTCAAGCCGATAATGACTAAAACCATTCATCCGCTTTAACCTGTAGGAGTTTGTGCAACAGGTTTTTATTGCGTCATGACTGCAACTCTGTGCGGTAATCCGCTTTGTGGGAAACACAACTTCTAAAATCTATGACATTATGTGAAGCTTTCATTGTAAAACCGTATGTGGACAGTTTCACTCACTGCAGAGTTGGAATGCAGTGAGAAAAAGGCCAAGGTTTCACACAGGGGTACCTCAGGGGCCAGAGCTGGGTCACGAACATTTACAGTAGATGAAGGAGATAAATGGTCCATGTGCAGTCATGTCACAGAGTCCAAGCGAGCCTTTTATTTCCCACCGTAACACGGCGCAGGTGATACTCTATACGGACGCCTGAACACACTGCTCATCTATGGGTTTATTTGGACTGGTTGAGCTCCAGTTGTTGGATAGCTGTAGTTGTGGCGATCCTTTACAAAAGTGTTGACACTGAAGCAGCAGAGCAGATGACTGGTGTGAAAGCCGGAGACGGTGTGGTCATCGCTGTGGTTGCCGGGTCGGCTCATATGGTTGGACTGGAATTTAAAGATGTGAGAGGGGGAGCTGCTCATGTTTACGCGCTTTACTCTGATTGTGCAAATAATCAACAGCACGAACACAAATAAGCAAAATGAATTAACAAAATGAGCAAAATAACCAACAAAAACAACTAAAATTAACAATAATGAATAACTTAATCATAAAATGACCAAAAAAATTGACAAAATGAACAAAAGTAAGATAAAATAATCGACATGAACAAAGTAATCAACCAAATTAATACAATTATCAGCTAAATGAATGGAAATGAAAAGGAAATCAACAAAATAACCAACAAAATTAACATAATATTCAACAAAATTAACACAAAACAATGTAATGATCAACAAAATGAACAAAACAATCAACAAAATGAAAAAAGAGTAGAATACTCAAAAAAACAACACAATTATCACCAGAATGAACAGAAATGAAAAAATAATCAAAATAAACAGAAAATTAGCTAAATAAATGAACAAAATAACCCATAGAAACAAATAAAATGAACAATTTAATCACAAAATGAACAAAATAATCAACAAAATGTACAAAAATAGGAAAAAATAATCAATAACATGAACAAAGTAATCAATAAATTTAACCCAATCAGCTAAATTAACAGAAATGAAAAGGAAATCAACAAAATAACCAACAAAATTAACATAATATTCAACAAAATTAACAAAAAAGAATGTAATCAACAAAATGAGCAAAACAATCGCCAAAATGAACAAAAGAGTAAAATACTCAAAAAACAACACAATAATCATCAGAATGAACAGAAATGGAAAAAAAATCTAAACAGCAAAATGAGCAAAATAAATGAACAAAAATAACTCTTAAAAACAACTAAAATGAGCAACTTAATCACAAAATGAACAAAATAATCAACAAAATGAACAAAAAAAATAAAATAATTAATGATATGAACAAAATAATCATCAAATTGGACAAAAAAAAGAATAAAATAACCAACAAAATGAACAAAAACGTAAAATAATCAAGTTTCATTCAACTCATTACCATCCTGGATTCAGCTACTTTTCCTTATCCTTATATTTATTTATTTTACATATACATTTAAACTTGTTTTCTGCATTTTATTTGGAAGTAATTTGTGTCTTGCTTTAAATATTAGTTTTATAATTTAAAAAAAAAAAAAGTTTATTTGTATGGTCTGTATATACTGCTGTATTTATCAGTCTAATGGCTTTTTTCTGCATATATGGATATATTTGTATATTGGTTTTATGTGTTTTTCCACACCTCAACACAGTAACTCAAATACAGTTAAAAAAATCTACAGTATAACGTATATAGTGCTTTCTTTAGCTTTAACAAGACAGCTAAAAAAAAAACACTAAATAAAATAAACATACTAGTACTACTGTTCTTATGGAGCAGGGCAGACCTAGTTAAAACTCACTATTCCTTCACATGATCAACCAAACAGTGTCTTTAATTCATTCCATGTCATTTCAACCACAGCATTTCCATGTTGTGTCAGCTCACATTAACGATTGTTCAGGGATCATCCTGGGTGTGGGAACCAAAAAACAACCCATCATTATTCATCTTATTCATCCACATATTAAAGAAAACAAAACAAGAAAAAGCAAAGAAAGTGCATGAAGAAAAACATCGTCAACATCTAAACAAGATGTGATGAGTTCAGTAATGATTCCACAGTCCACCACTGTCCACATGGTGTTTTATTAATAAAATACTCAGATATTTCAGTTTTTAACCCATAAAGACCCAGAGCTACTTTTGTGACAGTTCACAAATGAATCTTTCTCTCTATTTAACCTTTCTTAAGCAATTTAGCACCATTTATTATAATATTATCCACTGTATTTTGCATTTTTCCACGATTTACAATCATGTATTTTTCTATATTTAATTTCCTATAATTCATTTTTATGTTCATGAAAACTCAGAGTACTTTTAAAGGGCTCATATTTATCTAAACCCACTTTCTTTAGTCTGTGGTTCATTTCTTTGTGTATTTGGACCCTAATAGTTCATACAGTTTGAATTTGAACCCTCCAGCTGCTGCAAAACTATCTTTATATTCATTTGGGCAAAAATCCAGTGGATTTCTACAACATATTTTAATTCCCACTTAATTTGTTATGTCTGTAACTAGTTACATCACAACATTTGCACATATAAGGTCCAGACTTCAGACGAACATTTCTCCGAGTACTTCAAACCACCTTTCATTACTCAGAAATAGGGTTGAAGATGGACCTGTGGAGTTGAATTAATGAAGAATTCAGACCCAAGCAGAGCATTTCCAGTTTATGTAGACCACAGCGAAATGTTAGAAAATGAAGAATTCCATTTAAAAAAGACAAATATTACTACTTGAAAGGTTATTGTATCAAAACAGAAAACTGAAGAAAAAGTGACTTTTTCATTAAAGTCTCTCATTAACTTATCATAAACCCAGTGTGTCCATTCACTGTCAATGATCCAACTCCATGGGTTTTACTGGTGAATCAATGTTGTAGAAGATGACAGATGACATCCTGCAGATAGTCCAATAGGACCTGCACAGAGGCTTTAATGTTTACTTGAAAGGCCATCATCTGCAAAACAATGAAATTGGATGTTGTTCTTTCTAAAAGTGGATCCCAGGGGCAGCATATACAAAGAAAACAGGATCCAGAATAGAACCCTGAGGCACCCCAAAGCCTTCAAATTCATCTGTTTTTATATCAGAATAGAGAAAACGGAAGAAAAAGTGACTTTTTCAACAAAATCTCTTAATAACTGAACATAAACCCAGTGTGTCTATCCACTGTCATTGATCCAACTCCATGGGTTTTACTGGTGAATCAGTGTTGTAGAAGATGACGGTGTTTCCATTGTTGCCTCTGAACATCCAAATGGGTTATGTCTGATGACCATGAAAAGATGAATAACTAATTTACACCAATTATTTCCATGTATTGAAAGGATTAGTGGATCAACAGGTATTAAACAGTTCCATCAGTAGATGGTTTTAGTGGCCAGTGGAGTTTTGGGTCTTTATGGGTTAAAGTTACAACAACTGGGTTTCCTCCTTTTCCATTGGATCAGTGTAGTCTTCTTTACACAAAGCCCTTTTCCACCACATTAGACCAGGAACGTTCCGGTTTGTTAACCGAATTCTGAGCCTTTCTGAGCTTTTCCACCAAAAATAAATAGGTTTGGAACCTGTCGGAACCAAAAAATAGTAGGTTTTGTTTTCTACAGGTTGGAAAAAGAGGACGGAGACGACGACATAGACGTAGATGTCTGAGAAGGCAGTTGGAAAATGTGCAGTTTGACAGTGATTCTACTGAGCTGAAGGGAAAAGTAGAAGGTAGCATAAAGTGAGTCAGCAGTCAGGTTTCACTAATAATAAACTATTAAAAAGAGATGGAAAAAGGTGTCAGAAAGTGGATCTGGATGTGGTGAAGCTCAGCCCCTATTGGATTTAACTGGATCAGATCCTTCCATTGGAGAATTGCTGCAGAAATGAATATGTTTGAGCTGCATAAATGTTACCTGGAAGAAAGTATGACTGTCCTGTAGGCAGAGCTAATGGCAGACCAACAAAATATTACAATCATTTTGTGATTTTTGATTTAGTGATTTATTCTGAACATGCAATGAAATTTAACATATATGCACTTGCAAAACATACATAATAATACAAATATCAAGAATCATAACAATCTTAGTCAGAAGAAAAGCACAATAATTCCATTTACATGCCCGAAAAGGGGTGGGAAGAAGTATAACTTATTTAATCCCACCTCCTCTCCCTACAATATTATTAATAATATATGTCCCTCTTCCTTTTACATTACTCTTCTATATTTATATATCTATTCACACACACGCAAACACACACTCATTCATCCATATACACATACATACGTTTATACATATACACACATACAAATGCACATATAATCTTTTACCAATGCCTTTCTTAGTTGTGCTAGCTAATAAATAATAACTAACTCAAGGAAGGAAATGTATACATAAACAACAGTGAACATATGGTGACAATTAATAACCCTCTTCCCTATATCTTGTGAAAAACATGTTCTTATAAGTGTTTTTGAATTGTCTTATGTTTGAGCATTCCTTGTGCTCCTCCCTCAGTCTATTCCAGACTTTAACACCACTACCACAAGCTACTGCAAACATGTAAACTATGTTCCGTGACTTTCTCGGTAGTTCTTCTCGGTTCTACTGGACTGGTTTAGCTCTTTTGAACATGTTTCGTCTCTCATCCAAGAGACTTCTTCAGTTCAAACTGAAATGAGGAACTGCATGTGGGTGCATTAGAAACTGCAGCTGTACATCACAACAGTGTAAATCAGTTGGCACATAGCACATTGTTGTGTATAATTCAATTACTGCATTATGTATTAGTTGTGGTTAAAAACTAAAATTAGGAAAAAATTATCGTTTGATTCTTGTATTAAGTTAGTGATAAAGGTGTAAAAGCACTTGAGGGGTAGGATTAAATACGTTTCTACTTCTTCCTACCAAGCTTATTATTGTTAACGAAATGATGAAAACTAGAACTGATGAAAAAACATATTTGTTAACTGAAATAAATAAAAACTGTAATTAAAAGAAAAAAAATTATAGCTAACTGAAACTGTATTGTGTGCTTACAAAACTAACTAAAACGGATAAAAATTATGGATAAAATTCCCTTCGTTTTCGTCTTTGTCAATGTCGGATTGATATGGAAGTGATTTATTTCACTCTAGCAATTTTAATTAGCGGCACCATACGACACTTCATGGTCCGTCACTTCTCGTCACTTGTCATTTAGAGTCATCTTCTGGTCCCCACTCTACCTGGAAACATGGAGACTAAAGTTTGGAGAAAGCAGAGTCCTGTCTGGGATTTATTTGAATACGACCGAGAAGAAGAGAAAAGATACGACAAAACTAAAATTAATACTAAAACTAAACTAAAGCAAAGCATTTAGAAAAAAAATGAAAACGAATAAAAACTAGCAAACCTGCTCTAAAAACGAATTAAAACTAACTGAATTAGAGAAAAAAAGTCAAAACTAAATAAAACTAAACTATAATGAAAAATCCAAAACTGTTATAACCTTTCTTCCTACTCCTTTTCTTGCAAAATTCAGACTTGCACGTACTTGACGATAGATTCTGTTCATTTAAATGTTTTGTTTTTGTCTTATTTTGCTTTGTTTTGTTCTATTTTGTGTCTTTGCATGTTCGAAATAAATAAATATCATCTGGCCCACAGTTTTATCTACAGAGCTATATAACCCACCACATCCTCCACATACAGGTCCGTCACATTATTTTCAGAATTATGTTCGACATGCATGACGTAGCCCATGTTGTAAAAATTTAAAATAGAGGGATCAGTTTTACAGATCGGTTGCTTTTACAGATCCCCGATCCAGCTAAAATGTTGATATCAGCTCCGATATCCCATCCTAATATTGGATTGGTGCAACCTTAATTCTGGAGGTTTCATTCACTTGTAGATCAGTGATATTTAGTTTAGAGTGACTCAGAGTTTGTCATGATTGTCCATGTTCTCTCTGGTCAGATGGCTCATTGTCCTGTTGACTGAAGAAAAGCCTCGACTAGTTCTTGTATTTAACTGTTGACTTGGACTAGATGCTTTTTTCCCCACTAGATGTAATATTTGCTCTGCTCTAATGTGACCTGCTATGTTTTCTTTTAGGTTCTAGTGAATGATTTCTTCCTGGTCGCCTGTCTGGAGGACTTCATTGAGAATGCCCGACTCTTCATCTTTGAGACCTTCTGCAGAATTCACCAGTGCATTAGCATCAGGTGAGTCAAAACCACTAAAACGACTGAAAATTACAAGATAATGAGGGGAAACTTTACTCTGCATTTCCTTTTCTATGCAAAAAGTCTTCCACAGCAGGGTTCGGACAGGAGGTAATATTTACTGTCTGTAGGACAGGGGGTCAAACATGTGGCCTGTGGACCAAAACCGGGCAGCCAAAGGGTCCAATCTAGCCCCAAGTGCAAAAATTAGACTGAAGATAATAACAGTCTAGGGCAGGGGTCTCAAACTCAGATCCTCGAGGGCCGGTATCCTGCATGTTTTAGTTGTTTCCCTCCTCCAGCACACCTGACGGTCGTTATCAGGCTTCTGCAGAGCTTGGTAATAGGCTTATCATTTGAATCAGGTGTGTTGGAAGAGGGATACATGCAAAACATGCAGGATACCGGCCCTCGAGGATCTGAGTTTGAGACCCCTGGTCTAGGGTGTTGATGTGGTTTTAGTTCTGGTTCCACATACAGATCAGTATAATCTCAAGTAAAATAACAGCATAATGACTTATAAATAATGGCTCCAAATTTTCTTCTTGGTTTAATGTGATAAAAAAATAAAACATTATGCGTATAAATAATGACCACTCCAAGTTTTTCCTCTTTATTTTAGTGCAAAAAAACTAACATTAAATTATGAAGGTATTTACATCAACAAACTATCCAAAGAAAACAGATGTAAATAACCTGACATGTCTGAAGAAAATTAAGTGCAAATACAGGGGCCAGAGCTGGATCACAGCTTGTAAAAAGTTTTGGTGCAGAGTGTTTGAGGAATAAAAGATTAGTTCAGTAGATTTAGATAAATATAAGGTGTTTACAAAACTGAAGGTTGGATCCAGTCATTTGGGATCAGAGTGGATCTACAAATGCACGAAACATGTAAGAACAGGCAGAATATCGGTAAAACACTTCTCTTAAGACATTTCAGGGTCATATTTGTTCAGGTTAGTTGCATCTTTTTTGTTTGGATAGTTTGTAAATGTAAATATTTTCATAATTTAATTTAGTTTTTTGCACTTTAACTGTATATATAGCTTATTTTAACATTTTTTTTAATCTCAGGATATATTTATTTATTATTATTATTTATTATATATTTATTATTGAAATCTATAATTTTTTATTCTATGCATATGTTTGCACTGAAAGGAGCTGCTTTTTAAATCTTATTGTACATGTGTATAGTGACAATAAAGGCATTGTATCTTCTATTCTATCTAAAAACTTGGAGTTGTCATTAGTTATAGGTTTTTATGCTGATATTTTTCTGGTCTGAGCCACTGGAGATCAAACTGGGCTGAATGTGGAACCTGAAAGAAAACGAGTTTGCGATCCCTGCTGTAGGAAGTCTCCAGACAGGAAGTAGGAACGCTGGCTGTGATTTTCTTAACTGATAAGTGTTTATTGCCCCTTCCACACACACACACAGCGACGCCGACCCCACACATCCCACAGATTAAGTATTGTGAGCTCTAACTGCTTCCAGGACTCGGCAGGTTACGCCACTCACTAAACTTTTAAGACCACCTGTCTGAGGCCAATTCGTGGACAGTTTTGTTCCAGGAAGAGGTCAGGGTTTAGACGGTCCCAGCTGCTCGTACAGGCCGGATGGAGGTCAAAGGGTTCTGTAGGTTTCAGCCCAGACCTCAGAGTACTTACATAAAATAAAATTGACCCTGGACGTCGAAGCAAAACCACGAAATTTAGTCATCGCTAATTAAGGTGAGCATTAAGGGTGGGGTGGGGGGGGGGGATTATAGTAATTGTTCGCAATTAAGAGAGATTATAGGACTTGGCTGCCTCTTTACATCAATTTTGTAGAGTTACAAAATTAAAGATGCACCCTATCCAGCAATTAATCTCCAGCTGAGTATGTGATTAGCGATTACCTCACTAATTTGCAGCGCTAGTTTCCCCAGTGTTCTCAGAAAGCTCCTTGTGTCGTACGCCGCAGCTCAGGCGAACTCTGAAAGATCGGAGGAAGATCTGCATTTCAAATATAGTCCGCGAACACATGATTCTCACTGGAAACGGGGAATGAATTACTTCTGTTGACACGAAAATGATTGCATTGACTGTTATATAGAGCCGTGGAGGTCTGTAGTCAAGGTTGAACCGTGGAACATGATCGGGCCCTGTCGAAATCTCCAGTTGCAGATTGTCTGGAATTGATTAGCAGTGCTGGTTCTTTTTGGCAGACTTACTGCAATTGGATCCATTTATTTGTTAAGGACCACAAAGGTTAGTGGTAACGCTGAAAGAGGAAGTCAAATGGTGATTTTTTTTTTTTTTCTCCCCCCTCCTTTTCACCTTTTTTCTGTGTTTTGTTGTGTTTGTTGAGAAAGACCCAGGCTGTGTCAGGGCAGTTTCAGGGATTTCCATGTTTATTTTTGGTGGCGTTATGACAATGGACAGAACATGTCTATTTTTTGACACACACCCAAATTCCAAGTCATTAGTCGGCTGCCCAGAAGCTTTTTTGCATCGAAGCGTGGACTCAAATGAATTTGATGGCTGTTTTTAATGACCAACATTTTTACAGCTGTTGGTCATGATGGTTTAACAGATATTTAGTTCGGCTTTAGCCCACGGTTCGGGACAAAAGTAGAGCACACGTTGGCATAATTGAGTTGTTTTATGCAATAAAAGCTTATGTAAAACGTACTGTAGGCAGTGGGAAGATTCAGCCTGTGCTCGTAATTACATACACACACATCCTTATGTCTAGACTGTTGAGTATCCCTCCAGTGTGTTTCCAATTTATTTTTTGTTTTTCTTGTTTGATTTAAAGGCTTTATTTCCTCAGTCCCTCTGCGAACGTTTCAGTGGCAAGACCCTACGTTGACCTTAAGCTGCACACATGTCCTCTTGACATTTGAAGTAAATGCTCGAGACGTGATCATTTGGGCAGTTTTTTTTCCCCCTCATCACTAGATCGTATTTGTACACAACAGCTCACTGGTAGTTGGAAGGGGTGTCTTGTGTACTGAAGATCTTTCCACCTCACAATTGAGTCATTAAAACAACCACATGATCATTTCGGTTTCCCCCAAAAAATCTATTTTACCCCAAGCTGAAAGCGAGGTCGCTCCAAATGGCTCGGAGTCTTCCAAAATGCGATCATGTGTTATTGTTTAACGCTGCATTCATTTGGGTCAGGCCATGTTAAGCGCTGGGCCACTCTGGGAGAAGGATCCCCCAGACCTAATGCCCGACCCCCCCCCTTCCAAGTGTGAGGTGGGTATGGAGACCTGCAGGACTCCCCTCGCCTGAAGTCGAAAGCTCAGGAGCCAGAGTGAGTAAGGGGTCGAAATGAAAGCGATCCCCCGTCCCCTAAGGAACAAGATCACGGTTGTGTAAAATAAAACCAGTGGTGGAGGTTGTCTTCGTGGCTTAAGGGCTGAAGGATCTCGGCAGTGTTGGTCGTTTGAGTCCGACCCGTTCCCGACTTCCGGCTTTTTCCTCCCCTTCGCTCTGACTTTGTTTCTGGGTTGTCGGGGTGGATGTTGAAGACCTCTTCCCCTCGGACAATAAGATAAAGAACCTTCTCTGATATACAAATGTCCTTCCTGAGAGCAAAACATTGCCAGACTTTGTTTCATAAATTAGATTAGAGGGCTTTGGCTGGTAGAGGCCGAGGCCCTGGGCCGTTTGGGGCGCTCCGGGTTCCTGTGTTATGCTACAGAGATCACGTTTAACAGGGTTGACGGTTAGCTGAACTCCCCAGTGAGGAAATCTGATCGTGTTTGTTTTGATCATCATATCTGACCTGGACTTGACTGACATGTGCCCCCACTTTACTGAATTGCCAAACAAAACACCCAGTACCCCTGCACAGCAATCACTTAATCGCATGTGTAAAATCGGAACCAATAACAAATTTCATTCGCATTTGCCTGTGATTACGTGATTGTTCGGTAATAAGCGAAGGGTGTTTTACCTGTCACTGACTGTTTGATAAAGGATCTTAACAGGTGATGACATGTTATTTTTATGCCATTTTAGAGCAGAGGAGGGCTGCCAGTCCTTTACTCCACATTCCAACTTAAAGAAATGTTCACCTGATGACTTAAATAGTTTGGAACGAATGACTCAAACTGATCAAAAACAGCTGATTCATAGTTGAATGTGCAGTTAAATCATCCATGTCATCACGTTCAATAAAGCTTTAACCCTTAAAGACCCCCATCTATTAATGTGGCGACTTTCAAATGCATTGTTCACATCACATCCAACCATTCCTAAGTACTTTATCACCATTTCTTTTAATATTATCTTGTGCATTTTGTATTTTTCAGTTTAAATCAGGTATTTTCCTGTATTTAATTCACTGATCATGTTCATGAAAACTAAGATTAAACTTGGGGGTTATTATGTAACAAACAGGGAAAACTGAAGCAAAAGTGACTCTTTCAGCATAAATATCAATAAATGAATGTAAAAATAAGCGTGTCCATCCCCTGTCATTGATCCAACTCCATGGGTTTTACTGGTGAATCAATTTTGTAGAAGATGACGGATGACATCCTGCTGATAGTCCAATAGGACCTGCAGAAAAGCTTTATTATTTTACTTTAACAGGCAAGTAGATTTGCATGTCATCTGCAAAATAATGGAATTGGATGTTGTGATTTCTAAAAACAGAACCCAGCGGCAACATATACAAAGAAAACAGGATCCAGAATAGAACCCTGAGGCACCCCAAAGTCTTCAAATTAAACTGTTATTATATCAGAACAAAGAAAACTGAAGAAAAAATGACTTTTTCAACAAAATATATCAATAGCTGAATGTAAAAACAAGTACTTACAACCACTGTCCTTGATCCAACTCCATTGGTTTTACTGGTGAATCAATGTTGTGGAAGATGACTATGTTTCCACGGTAACTACGGAGTCTCTGAGCATCCAAATGGGTCATATCTGATGACAATAAAAAGATGACAAACTGCATTTTACACCAATTATTCACTAGTATTGATAGAATTAGTGGATCAACAGGTTTTAATCATTTTACACCAGTAGATGGTTTTGGTCACCAGAGGCTGGCTAAATTATGAAAAACAAAAAAGTTAAAAAAAAAAAAAAAATCTATCATGTACAACATACATGTCCAAAACACTCTAAAATAAAAACAAGATTCGTTTATTACCTAAAGGGGCTTCATACCTCAGTGTATTTCCACTACAGACTCTTCATCAGGACGTCATATGACAGATTTGCTCAGTTATAAAACCGCAGTGCATTGTGGGAATCATTCTCTCTGTCCTTGATGAATGCCTAATTCCTTTATGAATGTCCACATCTTGTGTTTTTGACCCAATGAAGCTTCTACTACTATTTTTTCCTCTATTTTGGAGACTTTAAAACCTTAAATCATGTTCTTTCAGACACAGTTCATGTTGGAAAAGGATAGATGTGAGTTTTCCGTTCGTATGAAGCAGTTTGTGGATTTGTAACCTGATTTTGTTTGAGTTAATTGTCCTGACCTGACACTGCATGTCCTCAGATTTGATTAATGCACATGCAGTAATGATACTGTAACAAGATCTTCTCCAACAGCAGAGGATCTAAAAAATATACAAATACACAGTAACATAAGTACTAAAGCAATAGGATAAAAATATCTTGCAGAGCTGTAAATGCCCTTTAAATATATTTTCACCCTATAAGGGCTCCCATCATAACAGGCCTAGTTTCTTTAGGGGTTTTTTTGCAATAAAAGTGTGAGAAAATGTCTTTTTTTTAACAATTCTTTTGCATCTTTTTTCAGGAAGAACTTAACATTCAATATCTGGCCATTAATTATCATTATTATATGTAATAAAGGCTTAAAACATTGTGTTACACTAAAAAAAAAAAAAAAGTATGACGTTTATCATGAAGAACAACCGTAAATGTGCTAAAGGAAATTTTAATAATAATAATGGATTAGATTTATATAGCGCTTTTCTATGAACGCATACTCAAAGCGCGTACAGAGGATCCATTATTCATTCGCTCTCACATTCTCCCTCTGGTGGTGGTAAACTACATCTGTAGCCACAGCTGTCCTGGGGCAGACTGATGGAAGCGTGGCTGTCAGTCTGCACCTACCACGACCACCACCGAACATTCACACACATTCATACACCAGTGTGAGTAGCAGCACTGGAGGCAAGGGGGTGAAGTGTCTTGCCCAAGGACAAAACAGTGCATGGACAGAGTGGGATTCAAACCGCCAACCCTTTGGTTATTGGATGACCCGCTCTACCATCTGAGCCATGGCCGCCCCAACTTTTGAGAGTGCAGAAATAAACTTTCAGCTATTTTCCATGTCATCAAACATCTAAGTTTGTCTAGGTCATTCTGTGTCCATGTTCTTCTTATTTTTATTTATTTATAGTCATAACAAATTAAGAAGGAATTCAAACAAGTTGTAGAAATCCACTGGATTTTTGCCCAAATTAATACAAAGATAGTTTTGCAGCAGCTGGAGGGTTCAAACTCTAACTGTATGAACTGTTAGGGTCCAAATAAATGAACCAAAGACTGATAAAAGTGGGTTCAGATAAATACGAGTCCTTGAAATATACGCTGAGTTTTCATGAACATATAAATGAAATATAGGAAATTAAATATAGAAAAATACATGATTTACAGGCAAAAAATACAAAATACACAGGATAATATTATAATTAATGGTGATAAATTGCTTAAAGGAGGTTAACTACAGAGACAGATTCATTTGTGAACTGCCACAAAAGTAGGACTAGGTCTTTATGGATTAACAGCTGGAATATCTGAACATTTTATTAATAAAACACCATGTGGACAGTAGGGGTGTAAGAAAATATCGGTTTTGCAATATGTCGCGATATTTCATTTCATGATACTGTGTCAATATTAAAAAGTACTGTATTGATATTTTTAGGTATTTTTTCAAATGCCAATATTGTGGAGGTTCATTTTTGTTTTTTGTTTTTCTTTCATTTATATTTTATTTATTATTGTAATACACTATTTTATTAAATAATGGTTATTTGAAACACCCTAAAAGCACTTTTTACTGTCTGAGAGGCAGATGTTAGTTCCTTTGTTGGAATTGCACAAAAATACTGTTCTGATGTTAGTTCTGAACTAATAGAATATGAACATTTGAACAGGATCTTAAACTGTAATGTCTGTAAAACATCATTTAAGTTTTAACAAAGGAAATTTTTGTGATATAGCATCAGATCCTGTTGTGATCAAATACAAATGCGTTTAATATTTGTGCATATTTCGAGTGTAATTGAATTCTTCAAGGAAATAATCATTTAAAAAAAAGAAAATAACAAAAAATTACCTTTTTAACAGTATCATGATATATCGTACCGTGATCCTGGTATTGTGATTTTTATCGTATCGCCAGATTCTTGCCAGTACACAGCCCTAGTGGACAGTGGTGGACTGTAGAATCATTACTGAACTCATCACATCTTGTTTAGATGTTGACGATGTTTGTCGTCATGGACTTTCTTTGCTTTTTCTTGTTTTGTTTTGTTTTTTTAATACTTTTTTTTTTTTTAACAGGTGGATGAGTAAGATGAATAAATATAATAAATGTAATAAATATGAGCCCTTTAATGTAAATCAGTGGATGCAAAGACACACAATTGTCATGATCTTCTGTTGTTAATGAGGATCTGCAGCTGTTGATGCTGTATGTGCTTCATGTGGGACTCAAACCCAACCAGCATCCTGGATGTTCATGGTGTCACTGTGATTACAGGCATGTGTTCTCCATCAAAACCTAAACTGACGTCATTAGACAGCTGACACTTTTCCATACTTGTTAGGTCCCCAGTAATTATCTGTAGGAGCAATTTGGGTGTCGTGCATCATTTTCCACGGATCGTGATGATGTGATGTGTAATTCTGTCCGGTGTTCGTCGTGCGTTTCAGTGACTGACACCTCATCGGTCTTCGCGTTGTCGTCCTCATATCCGCCTCCTCTGCATCGTCACTGCAATGAAAGTGTTGAGAGATGCACTGTCATGTGGAAACCAAACCCCATTTGGCTCATTATGCTGATGTCATGCCTTTTATTTGTTATTTATGCATTTAATGCCACATCCAGACACTGACATCATTTCACTTCCCTTCTTTATGTGGTTTTGCCACCATTTGACAAAAATCCACTGGTTAGAAAGTGGTAGTAGTTTCTTCTTTTTTTTTTTTTTCCTTGTTAAGCCCTGAGGTATGGCAGACATTATCACAAATGCCAAAATAAGATTAGTTTCCACCAAAAGAATGTTTTTTAGAGAAGTCTCACTCTGGAGCGACAGTTGAAATTCATGAGGCTGATGTTGGATCTGTGTTTGTAGAAGCAACGACTGCATGAAAATCTGTGCACTTTGGGCCAAGGGGGGGATATTTTTGGGTTTGTCCAGTAAAAATATGATTAACCTTCAGGTATGTGTGTTCATCTATCTACACTTCATGTTACAGAAGGTTATTATAAAGGATCTGATTTCACTAACCGGTCGATACTGAAATGATTGTAGTGAAACTTGTTTGTGTGATATTCACACAGTTTAGTGATTTTCATATGTTTTGGAAACGTTTATTATACATTCATTTATTCATACATTTATGAAAACGAACTTTTCCACTACACACAACAGGTACAATGTCAACCAAAAAAGTAAGAACACAAGTATAAAAGTCCATGAAGTCAAGGTCTGGGGGGGGGGGGAGCAGTTTTGAAATGATTGAATTTTTATTTGGCTAAAGAGCAACACCCTGGGTTACAAATATGACCGTTATTGAGTGTTTGGTGTTTTTGTTTGAGGCTCAAGGTGATGAAATACAAAAACAGTGTTAAAAAAAAAAAAAAAAGTAAAAATAAATTTAAAAAAAAATTGTATGAAAATCATTTTTTCACTACTCCATCGCTGTAGGTGAATAGAAGGACCTCCATGGAAGTGAGAAGTAGAGAATCTGTTTTTTCTGCACACACCTTATAACATCATTATTTAGTAAAAACCCACTCTGAGGCTGTGTACAGTCACACAGTCATACCTGTAGTATTTCATTAAGTGTATTTATTACTGAGGTGTTTTAAGGGTGGGGGGTGGGGGGTCCAGGGGTCCATGCAGTAATTGTGGCCAGTGCACTCAGGGGTTGAACATATTTATTGGGGCCCTTGTATGAAACGTGGTAGGCGTGGAGTCTGGTGGGGGTCAGACGTGGGGGGTGGGGGTACAGGAAACGTGGGGGAAGGGGGTCCTGATGGGGGGGGTCTAGTTATTTTGAAAGCCAGCTGCACAGGGGGAAAGGTTCAGATCAAAGAACGCCAGCCACCCTCGGACCGCCGCCCGCTGCCATGACACATCCATGGCCACACCCACGGCCACGCCCCCCCCCAACCCGGCTTTGACATGGAGGACAGTGGGACCAGTATGTCTGGACAGGTTTTTCCAGCCAGGTGTACGTAAGGCCCCCCGCAAATGAGGAATAAGAAACAGACACTGACGCCTTAATACAAGTGTGTTTTAGAACCTGTAATAGAGTCACATTAGAACAAGTTTAATACGGAACCGTTTAAACTCATAAGGCAGTGAGAAATTCAGCGCAGTCATACATTTGTCTAAATAACACTGGTTTACATTTATCTGTATTTGAATAAAGATAATAGGATTAAATGGGTTAAATATTACATACTTTAATAAATGAAGGTAAAACAAATGACCAATGTGCTGTTAATGTGGTGTTTTCATTACATATGATAGAGTATTATAACACTACATATATATATATATATATAATTTTTTTTTTTTTTTCTCATTTTTATTTTCTGTATTTTTTAATTATTTTTCTTCATTTATTATTTTCTTCATTTTGGTCATTATTTTAGTCATTTTTATATTTTTCTTCATGATTTTCTTAATTTTTGCTTATTTTGCTTATTATTTTCTCAAAATTCATTTAAATTTTTTTTATAATTTCCCTTCATTTTGGTCACCATTTTATTGTTTTTTGTTTTTTGTTTTTTTTTTTTTTACTTTATTTTGTGTTTTGTGATTTATTTACCAAGTCTAGAAAACTATTAAAGTACCTATAATTCACTTGTTTACAATTTTTTTTTTTTAAAATAAATGATCTTCCTTTGGTTAAATGTGTGAAGTCTTACGTTCTTTAATATGGTGAATAGAAAAAAAATGACCAAAGTGTTGTTTATCTGACGTTTTTAATGTATATGATGTATGTTATATGTTTATTCTATTAATTTTAGTCATTATTTTGTTTGTTTTTGTATTTTCTTCATGATATTTTCAAGTTTTGCTCATTTTAATCCTTATTTTCTCTGTTTTTTCATGATTTTTCTTCATTTCCTTTATTCTATTCATTTTATTTATTGTACATTTTTTAAATTTTCTTTGAGTTGATCAAGTTTTGCTCAGTTTGATGATTATTTTCTCCATTTTTGGATTATTTTTCTTCATGTTGGTCATTATTTTATTTTTTTTTAATTCTCTTCATGATTTTCTTAATGACTCCTGAATTTGTGTCCTTTATCTGTCTCTGTTCCATCCTACCTATCATAAGTTCTGTTGACATTGATTAAAACTATAATAATGACAGATATGTTATGACATGTCGTATTCAGAGACAGATTACATGCATACTTTGCAGAACCAGTGGACTTGTTTTTTTTCCGTCTGTTCTCAGTTGTATAATTTAGTCTGACTTTAACTGAGGGTTATGCGCTGCTGTTAAATTGTTATAACATTTTACGACGGCAGCGCTGCTCCATTAAATTAACGTTTTATTTACTTTGCAGCCAGCGTTGTGTATCTGTGGGTATTTCCCTAATTTTTGTCTCCTTGTCTTTTCTGTCGTCTCCGTCTTCACAGGATGTTGGCGGACAAACTCAACATGTCCCCTGAAGAAGCCGAGCGTTGGATCGTCAACCTGATCCGCAACGCCAGGCTGGATGCCAAGATCGACTCCAAACTGGTGAGACCTTCAGGCGATGCGTTCAGGGTTTAACTTGGGGACGTCAAACATGCAGCTCGTGGACCAGAACCGAACCGCCAAAGGGTCCAGTCCGGTCCATAGGATGAATCTGTGAAATTCAGAAATTACACTGAAGATATTAACAATCAATCCAATCCAACTTTATTTGTAAAGTACTTTAAAACAACCACAGTGGACCAAAGTGCTGTACAGAGGAATAAATAAAACTAAAATAAAAGAATAAAATACAGAATAGATTAAAAGACATAGAACTATCCAAAAAAAAACAGTGCTGTACAGAAGAATAAATAAAACCCAAATAAAATAATAAAATACAAGAATAGATTAAATGACAAAGAAAGGTACAAAAAAAACAGTGCTGTACGGAGGAATAATTAAAACCAAAATAAAAAAATAAGGTACAAGAATAAATTAAAAAACATAAAAAGTCATACAATTTAAAAACAACAAAAAAAATAAGAACCATAAACCACCGCCAAATAAAAACAATAGAATAAAAATCATACCTTCAAACATCGCACGTGGTTTCAAAAGCCAAGGAGAAAAGATGGGTTTTAAGAAGGGATTTATGGTGTTTAAATCATTTTAATTCAGGTTCCAGATACAGATTAGTTTGATGTAAAATGGATCAGAACCAGTAAAATAACATATTAAACGTATACGTAATGAGAACTTAATTTTTTTCCTCTTTGTTTTAGTGTAAAAATAAAAATTTCATGAAAATCTTTATATGTCCAAACTATCATTTCACAAAAAAAGATGTAAATAACATGAACAAATATGAACAACATGATATTTCTTAAGAAAAAATGTACAATTTTAATAATAATCTGCTTCAACGTATCATTTATGTGCATTGCAGATGGCCCGTCAAAGGGTCCACTTCGGCCTGTGGGATGAATTTAGGGAATGCAAAAATTTAAACAGAACATAAACGCCCCTTTTCATCATATAATTTGACTTTTTCACTGTTCTTATTTTATTTGATCCCATTGGTCAGTATGTGACCCCTTTGACCCCGCCCCAGGTTTAACCGGTGAATAAAAGCGGTCGGGCAGCGGTGACGTTCCCATAAGTCTTTGCTGTTCTTCCTGTGACTCCCAGAGAGCGAGGTGGCGTTATGGGTGACCTGATTTTGGTCCTAATTGTGGGTTGGGCTGTGGCGGCTTCTGTTTGTGAGGCTCCGTGTCAGAGCTGCTTGTTTGGTCGTTGGCATCACAGCCGTTCTCTGTAATCAGCAAATCACAGCCCAGTTTTCAGAATGACATAGAATTACCTGGATGGGCCCAAATCTGAGCAAAGGCCTATGAAGCCTCTGGTGGTTGGTTAGAGGAGGAGGGTCTCTGCTCTGTCCAAGCCCATTGGCTCTGGTTCATACCGTTAGATTAGATTACATGAGATTCTTTTAGGTTAGATTAGATAGAACTTTATTGGTCATTCAGGAAATTAAGGTTCCAGTAGCAGCACAACAACAAATGTACACATATAAGAAATATTACAAGAAAAAAAAAAAAACAACTAGAAGCACTCGGAGAGCGCAGACCTCCGCCAAGGCTGATCAGTGGGCCCCCCCACCCCTGATCACCCCCAAAAGTTAATCATTTCTTCCTTATCCCATTTCCAACAAACCCTGAAAATTTCATCAAAATCTCTCCATAACTTTTTGAGTTATGTTGCACACTAACGGACAGACAAACAGACAAACTAACCCTGGCAAAAACATAACCTCTTTGGCGGAGGTAATAACTATAAAAACAGTTATGAAAAAACAGGCAATTGTACATTAGAAAGTACTAGTAAAAATAATAAATAACAAAGTAGTAATTATAATAAATAATGATAAATAAGCAATTATGTTACAGTATTACAATACAGTTATAATATATGTACATATGTGTATATGTGTGTAAGTTAAAGATAAAGGTTATAATAAGTGATGTCCCAATCTGGATTTTTTTACTTCTGATCTGATTTTTTTTTTTTTTTTTTTTTTTTTTTTTTAGGATTAGTTCTGCTGATACCGATCTGATACCGACTTTTTACAATAAAATTTGGATTTAAATTTGAAGTCACTATTTATAGGTTATTATACTATTATTTTACTGGAGATCACAATTAGGCAGAATGTGGAACCTGAACTAAAACAAGTACGACACCTCTGACTCTTAATAACTTCAGTATAATTTTTTACCCCAGAACCGGATCCGGATCTGTATCAGCCTGATCTCGTGACTAAATCCGATCTTCTAAAAAAATGCCAGATCGGCGGCCAATACTGATCTGTAGATTGGACTGGGACATCCCTCGTTATAATAAAGTGATAATATTAGTCGTAACAATGATATATAAATAATATAAATGTAAGTAACTGTAATAATAATAAGACTCTAATCTAATAATAAGACTCTAATCAGGTTCTCAGGAAAATCGCCGCTTATCAATTAAGCATTAATCGATCGATAAGGTCAACCAACTAATGATTAAGGGATTAATCAATAACTTGCATCCCTAATATAAACTGCCCAGTCCCACTGGTGGAGCATTAGACATTTGCTCAGTCGTATATACTTGTTACTGTTACTATGGTAACCTGTTACTTCCTTTTAGCATCAATGCAATATGTCGTTAAACTGTATTATGTGTCTTTATGTTCTTACTGGTAATAGCTCCTCTTTTAAAAATAGGTCAGTGTAAATAATGCTCTGTTTTAGCACCATTATCTAGGAAAGTAAACATTAAGTGATTGTCTTGATTGGAAACTGCATAAAACAAAACATTTTTGCAGATACTGTATTATTTTTTATGCAATATCTTTTGCGGTGGATTGTGGGTTTTTTGTTTTTGCATAATTACCAAAGTCATATTTTTTTTCAGATTATAGCCAATGATGAAAACTGAATCAACAGCGTTAAAAAAGTAAAGTTACACAGATATGACAGATTGTCCAGAAATATGACTTGAATAATTAAGGTATGAGGCAAACGATGGTCTCAAGAGGTTCTTACTCGTTTATAGAACTATATTATTAGTTTATTTGATTTGTTTTGACTGTTTCTTCTACCTGTTCTGCCTCTGGGCCTGGTCGTTAGTGCAAATGAGAAGGAGTTCTCAGTGGACCCATCTGTTTAATTATATTATATATTTAATAATAAATAAACTCTGTTGTCCGTTGTGTCTATTGTGTTCTTCTAGGGTCATGTGGTCATGGGGAACAACGCCATCTCACCGTACCAACAGGTGATCGAAAAGACCAAGAGCCTGTCGTTCCGCAGCCAAATGTTGGCCATGAACATCGAGAAGAAGCAGGCGTCCAGCGGCAGGACAGAGGTGAGTGTCCACAGACTGTATGTTATAAAGGCATACAGATTAGTTCCAACACACACACACAAACAAACATGATGCCCATCCACTTATAGCACCGCTGTAAGGCAGGGGTGTCAAACATACGGCCCGTGGGCCAAAACCAGCCCACCAAAGGGTCCAATCCAGCCAATGGGATGAATCTGCAAAGTGCAAAAATTACACTGAAGATAATTAAACATAAATGGTGTTAAACTTGTCTTAGTTCAGGTTCCACATTCAGACCACTTTGATCTAAAGTGGATCAGACTTTCAGACTCTTGCTTTTAGTGTAAAAAAGTAAAATTTCATGAAAATATTTACATTTACAAATTATCCTTTTACAAAAAAATCTGAATAACCTGAACAAATATGAACATGAATATGAAATGTCTGAATACAAGTCATTGTATTTGTACCAGTATTCTGTCTGTTATTAAATGTTTTGTGTATTTGTAGATCAATTGTGATTTCAAAGTTATAATGTACATGTGTAAATGATAAACGGAGGCAGAATATTGTTAAAAATACACTTTTTGTTCTTAAGAAATTTCAGGTTGTTCATGTTATTCCTATTTTTTTAAAGAATAGTTTGTAGATGTAAACATTTTCATAGTGTAATTTTGCTTTTTTCACTCTAAAATGTAGAGAAGTTTGGAATTGACATTATTACTAACATAACCTCTATATAATACCAACTCCAACATTTTCTCTCCGTTTTAGTACAAAAAAAATATTAACGTATGAAAATATTTACAATAACATGCTATTTTAACAATAAAATATGAATAACCTGAAATGTCTAAAGAAAATTAAGTGCAATTTTATAATAAACAGTATTCTGCCTGTTATTAAATGTTTTGTGCCTTTTTTGATCTGATCCATAATGCACATGTATTAAATGGTAAGTTTAAGCATAATTTTGTTAAAATTGCGCTTATTTTTCTTAAGAAATTTCATTTTCTTCAGGTTATTCACATCTTTGTTTGTTTGGATAGTTTGTTAATGTAAATATTTTCATAATTTATTGGTATTTTTTTCACTAAAAGAAAGAGAAAAACTTCATTATTTGTATTCATTCATTGTACATATGGTTTCTACATTTCTCCTTATACATATGTATTCATATTCTTATAATGTGTTTTATTTTATCTGAATATTTAAGTCTTTTTCACATTCTTAGCCAAGAATCACCTGTCAAAATTTCACTACATGTACACCTCATGACAATAAACCTTCTTGAATCCTGAGTTTTATTTATAGGTTATTATAATGATTATTATTATTATTATTATTATTATTGTTATTTTAATTGATTTATTTCGAACGTGGAAATGATACAAGCTTCCTGATTGCTACTAATTGACTTCTTTGCACAACATAATATAAAAATGAAAATTCAAAGAAGCACTAAATAATAGTACGCACAAACAAGATTTTTCTACTGGTCTGATCCACTTCCGATCCACATATTGGGCTGAATCTGGCCCCAAGGTTATTATTGTTAACGAAAACTAACAAAATGACGAAAACTAGAATTGAAAAAACATTTTCGTTAACTGAAATAAATAAAAACTATAAATAATAGGAAAAAACGATAACTAACTAAAACTGTATTGTGTGCTTACAAAACTAAAATGGATGAAAATTATGGATAAATTCCCTTCGTTTTCATCTTTATCAATGTCGGATTGATATGAAATTGATTTAGTTCCCTTGAGCAATTTTAGCTAGCGGCACCATATGGCACTTAACGGTCCATCACTTCTCGTCACTTGTGGTTTCCGGTCGTCTTCTGGTCCCCATTCTACCTGGAAACATGGAGACTGAAGTTGGGAGAAAGCAGAGTTCCATATGGGATTTATGTGAATACGATGGCAAAGATAAAAAAATATGAAAAAACTAAAAGTAAACTAAAACTAAGCATTAAGAAAAAACTAAAACTAATAAAAACTAGCAAACCTGCTCTAAAAACTAATTAAAACTAACTGAATTATAGACGAACAGGTCAAAACTAAATAAAACTAAACTATAATGAAAAATCCATAACTATTAAACTATTATAACCTTGCCCCCCCCCCCGGCCCTGATCTGAGGTCAGCGTGAACTTAGTGGAGTTCAAAGAGACTCAAATGATCAGCTCAGGAGAACAAGGCTGAAGAATGTTGATGAACAACCGTCAACAAAAGCTTCTCTTTACACGAAATAAACCAGTAAGAGCAGGTTTAACAGAGCTGACGCTTTCATCCCCGCGTCGCTCTTCAAAGGCCTAATGACAAGGTAGATTCCAAACAACCGTAAAAACACGGCCCGAGCACGGTGACTCAGCTCCGCTACATAAATAAGGTGGACCCTCAACGCCGGCGTTTGGTGAACATTAGTCAAAACCTGGACTTCCCTGCACTTAGAACCCTCTGCAGATGTCTGGCCCAGGGTCCGCGCGTCCCATTTAACTGTGTTTTTGATGTTGACCTTGTGCATTTTAGTGGTATGTCGACTTCTCAAGTACTGAAACTTCCCAGAATGTCATAATCACGCACATGCTCTGAACTAGACGTGGAGCTTCACTTCACTTCACCCCCCACCCCCCCCACCCTACCACTCCTCAAGGCTGGATTGATGGGTTGGGTTTTTTTGCACCAAGGCCATGACATGTTAAACGTTCACCTTTTAACTTTGATCCCCTTCCCATTGTCTGTCTGCAGCAGAGTGTTGTCATAACCCTGTCCTGTAAACCCCCCACACACACACACTTATTAAGGAGTTTCTGTAATTAAACAAAAAAGGCTCCAAACAACTCACAGAGCAATAAAAGTGTCAGAAAAACCCAGGAAAGTCAAAGATTTGGCTTCTTTATCTAAACTTTTTGAGCTGATATTGTTGAAATTGGCCCTATAAGGACTACCATTATAAAAGACCTTGATTTCTTTATGTTGTTTTTTCAATAAAAGTGTCAGAAAATGTCTTTTTTTTGCCAATTCTTTTGCACTTTTTTCAGGAAGGACTTAACTTTAAATATCTGGCCATTAATTATCAGTATTACATGTAATAAATGTTTAAAACTGTGTTATAGTAAAAAGAAAAAAAAAAACAGACTTGAATTTTTATCATATTTATTATGAAAATCAACTTTAAATGTTCTTAATGAAACTTAATGAGATTATAAAAGTAAACTTTGAACGATTTTCCATGTGTTCAAGCATTTGAGTTGGTGTAGATCATTCTGTGTCCATGTTTTTCTTCTTCTTTTTGGTTCTTTGGTGTCACTTGGATCCGGTGTGATAGTGTTCACTTTCTGTCTAGTTGTAAACAGAGCCCCTCATTTCACTGTTTGTTTATTTATTTTTTTTATTTCGAATATTGCATTAAAATCAAACAACAAAAGAATTCTATTAAAAAAAAAAAGGAAAGTCAAACATTTGAAAAAGAGCGGGATGAAGTTTAACTTATAACAAAAACATCCATCTAATTCAAACACAAACACTGCATCTGTGTATGAACTGGATAGATCTGCATATAGATTTACATATATATGTATAAATATACAGACAGTAATAGAATATTTGCAACTAAAATACAACTAACAATGAACTATACAAACTGCAGAAATACAGATAAAAACAGTGGAAAAAAAACAGTCAGCCAATGCAGGCTTAATGTGTTATAGACCAATAGAAAGAACCCAATTTCAGTCTTATTAATACGAATCTGTGAGTTTCTTATTATTTATTTATTTATTATTATTGTTAATTATCTTTTTTCTGGTGCAACAGGGTGGAAATGTTCATGGGTTTGGGTATTAAAAAAAATGATGGCTGTATTATGTTTTTCTGGATGACTCAGTGTGTAATAAAAACACTGAACAAAAAAAAGAAAGAACCCATACTCAGCTTTCAAATGCACTTTGGATTTTGTCAAAAGCACAGACAGTTCAGGACTTACGGTATTTGAATGACTGTGGATGAAAAATTGTGGCACGGGAGATACAATTGTCTAAAAAGGTTTAAAAGTTATCGTTGTGAAGACTTTAGATTTACAGATAAAATACAACTATCAGTGAAGTATAAGAACAGAAAAATACAGGTAACAGTGAAAAAAACAAATAAAAAACAAACAAAAAAAAAAATAACAGTGAAAAAAACAGCGAAACTCGACAAAAACAGGTCCAAACACACTAGTAGCACACTCCAAAATGACACCGTCGCTATTATATACAATTATTTACAAGAATTCACCACTAAAACGGATAAAAGTCTAAAATTCAAACTGATTTGACCTTTTAACTGTGCTGCTATTTTGTGGGGGTCTTTTGATGCCCCTCCCGCCCCCCACTGTCTGAATATCTGCAGCTGAGTGTTACCATAACCCTGTCCTGTAAACCCCCCACCCTCCTCATTAAGGAGTTTCTGTAATTAGACAAAAGGGGCTGCAAACTACTCTTAGAGCACCATTACATCCCTCTGTCCTCGAGGCTACAAATCACTTACATATCGAGGGTTTAAGTGGCTGCCATGTGGGCGGAGCTCCCACCGCCACCCAACGCTCGGCAGCAGAACACACACATCACACACTCCGACAAGGAAAACGTCAGCACTTAACTACTTGCACATGTACGTTACATTTTTGTGTTTCCCACAATCAACAGCAATACTTTTGTTTTGCTGGGTTTTTACCATGTCCACATTCTGCAGCAGGTAATTCACTGATATTAACATATTTATATCCTCCTGAGACCAAGGGACGTCAATGTTTGGCTTTTTATATTACATTTTTGGGCTAATAGTTTTTAAATTAGCCCTAAAAGTGTAAAATAAGTGTCAGAAAATGTCTTTTTTGTCAATTCTTTTGCACATTTTTTTTTAGGAACAAGTTACCTTTCAATATCTGTCCATTAATTCTCATTATTATATTTAATAAATTCTTAAAATAGAGTTATAGTTAAAAATAAAAGAAACAGACTTGATTTTTTATTGTATTTATTATGGAAACCAATTGTAAATGTGCATTAGGAAAGATTATGAGATTCAAGAAATAAACTTTAAACTATTTTGCATGTGGTCAAACAGTTTAGTTTGTCAAGGTCGTTTTGTGTCCGTGTTCCAGCTTTTTATTTTCAGTTATTTCTGATCATTTTAGCCTGTGTGATCAATTACACTGGGTTACAAAAAAATGTTTTTTGCAAGTTGTCTAGGTTTTTTCAACTGAATTAGGACCATTTTGCACCGCTAAATCCAAAAATGACATGTTTTTCTCAATCAGGTCAGGTTTTTTTGCTAATTTGATGTTGAAAAATTTGATCTTCTCACAAAATTGATTACATTTTTGTGACTTTATCAGTTGATTTTATATAGTTCTCACCCTAAATAGGTTTTAAGAGAAAAAAAAATCATTTTCTAACAGGATTCCTGTTAGGTACAATGGTATATTCACTGCAGATGTAGCAGAATACGTCAGGCTTATTTTTGCAAGATCTTCTAGTCGAAGCCATTTCATTCACCTGTAATATTAAAAAAAAACAATCATAAATTGGCAAAAGTAAAATCTTCAGAACTCGTTTATTGCAAGAAATATGAAAGAATTTTGTATCATATGATGTGAAAATGCCCATAAATGTAAGCAAAAATGTTAAAAAGCCAATGTGTAGCATAGTTCAGAAAGTTGACCTGACTGAGCAAAATTAATGTGATTTTTGGATTCAGCACACCAAAATGATCCTAAATCAGCTCAAAAAACTTAAACAATAAATTTGTTGTTGACCAGTGTTGTCAACTAAACTGGAAAGATACAGATAAAAACAGTGGAAAAAAGAAAAAAAAAAGGCTAAACTTGACAAAAACAGCAAAACACACAGGTAGAACACTCCAAAACAGCACTATCACTATTATATACAATTATTTACAAGAATTCACCTGTAAAACACTGCAAAAATCGTGCTAAAAGTAATGCATATCTTTCATCTCTCTCTCACTGACTGCACTCTGCTGCTTTCAATATCTGACCATTCTCGTTATTATATTTAATAAATACTTAAAATAGTGTGTTAGAGTTAAACTTAGATGTGATTTTTTTTATTGTATTTATTATGAAAACCAACTGCAAATGTGCATAAGGAAAGTTAACGAGATTATACAAATACACTTTCAACTATTTTACATGTGGTCAAACATTTTAGTTTGTGTAGATCGTTCTGTGTCCATATTCCAGCTTTTTATTTTTAGTTATTTCTAATCATTTGTAGCCTGTGATCAATTGTCAATGAACTAAATGGGAAAGATACAGATAAAACCAGTGGAAAAAGAATCTCCTGGAACATACCTCTCCATGTCTCATTCTAATTGGATGTTTTCTTCACACTTTTCCTTCCAGACTCCAAACTGGGCCGGTCAGGAAACAGGATTTTAGCAACGCCACGGAAGACAAATGCATCCGACTCATTGTGTTACATCATTTTTTCCACACTTGTTTCTCTGACTGGACCGGTACCATTTTGTACTCGGGTCAAAGTAAGTCATCAGCGATTTCAATAAAAGTGACCAACAAAACCATTTTCACCCATGACTGGCTTATTTCTGGACCTGACCGACGGTGGCTGCGGTTGGAGCGGCGGGGGCTTTTCTGTATCGGTAATACTTGATGAAGTTTTAATGTGTGCATTGAGTCACCGAGTGGGACGCTGAAGGCCGCGCTGATGATGAACGGCTGTTTAGTCTGTCGGTTTTATGGCGTTTCAGCGGTTCGTTTCAGCGGTTCGCTTCAGCGGCGGCTCACGGGGGCAAACGGAGGTGATGTTCACTTACCGGCGGTCACACTCTCTGCCAGTCATCGACGACATGAGGGAGCCATAAAGAACCATTAGCCAGACGGACACAATCTGTTTAATGCCCCCCCCACCCCCTAGCCCCTCCCACCTCCTCATAACTCAGTCCTCGGCCCCTCCCTCCCTCTTTCCTTCCCTCCTTCGCTCCGTCTTTATCACAACTGCTCACACACAGGCTTTCATTCCTTCACATGTCTATAATTTTCTTCGTCTTTTCGCGCACAGATTACATACTTAGAAGAATTTTATGTAATTACATCTGTGTTACAAGCCTCAATCGAAAGTCTGGAGCATCACCTGGTTGTAGTTGGTCTCCATGGTTACGGTCGGACTGCAGACAAATGTGGCCCAAATTTGATTTTTTTTTTTGCCCAAATGTGACCTGTATCCGATCTGTTAAAGACAGAAGTCGCTTTTCCATTGATCCTCAAATTGCGCAAATATAACTTGCACATTAAAAATTTACTTAATGGAAAAACGATAATTTTGCCAAAACTCAGGCTTTCATTCCGTCACGTCTTTAATTTTCTTTGTCTTTTCACGCACAGATTACATACTTCGAAGAATTTTATGTCATTACATCTGTGTTACGAGCCTCAGTTGAAAGTCTGGAGCATGTGAAGGACACGAAGCATGACCTGGTTGTAGTTGGTCTCCATGGTTACAGTCAGACTGCAGACAAGTGTGGCCCGAATCTGATTTTTTTGTTTTGGTTTTTTTTTGCCCAAATATGACCTGTTAAAGACAATAGTTGCTTTTCCATTGACCCTCAAATTGCGCAAATTTAACTTGCACGTTACTTAATAATTACATCCATATTTGACTCGTCTTCAGTGGAAACAGCAATTTTTTTCTATTTTTATCACTTCTTTTCTTCAAATCTGGAAGTTTTTATGACGTTTTACTTGTTGTTTGGTCTCGTCACATTCTAATATTTGTCATTAGTTTTCAATGCATGGAGGTGGGCAGACTCAAGGCTACAATAGTTGCTTTCCCATTGATCCTCAAATTGTGCAAATATAACTTGCATGTTAAAAATGTACCTAGTGGAAAAACGACAATTTTGCCAAAACTCAGGCTTTCATTCCTTCACGTCTTCAATTTTGTCTTTTCGCGCACAGATTATGTACTTCGAAGAATTTTATGTCATTACATCTGCGTTACGAACCTCAATCGAAAGTCTGGAGCATGTGAAGGACACGAAGCATCACCTGGTTGTAGTTGGTCTCCATGGTTATGGTCAGACTGCAGACAAATGTGGCCCAAATCCGATTTTTTTTGTTGTTTGTGGTTTTTTTTTTTTCCCCAAATGTGACCTGTATCCGATCTGTTAAAGACATTAGTCGCTTTTCCATTGACCCTCAAATTGCGCGAATAAAGCTTGCATGTTACTTAATAATTACATCCATATTTGACTCGTCTTCAGTGGAAACAGCAATTTTTTTCTATTTTTATCACTTTTCTTCAAATCTGAAAGGTTTTATGATTTACTTGTTGTTTGGTCTCCTCACATTCTAATACTTTATTAGTTTTCAATGCATGGAGGTGGGCAGACTCAAGGCTACAATAGTTGCTTTTCCATTGATCCTCAAATTGCGCGAATATAACTTGCATGTTAAAAATGTACCTAGTGGAAAAACAACAATTTCGGCAAAACTCAGGTTTTCGTTCCCTCACGTCTTTAATTTTCTTCGTCTTTTCGTGCACAGAATACATACTTAGAAGAATTTTATGTAATTACATCTGCGTTACGAGCCTCAATCGAAAGTCTGGAGCATGTGAAGGACACGAAGCATCACCTGGTTGTAGTTGGTCTCCATGGTTACGGTCAGAACGCAGACAAATGTGGCCCAAATCCGTTTTTTTTTTTTTTTTTTTTTTCCCAAATGTGACCTGTATCAGATCTGTTAACCCTTGAGGGTCCACGGTCACGGCCCCCGTAACTGAATCACATGACATTTTCAACACATCGTAGCGTCAGAAGTCGGTCACGTAGACCACTGCGGACAATTACATTCAAAGTGCGGACTTGAAACAGAAGCAGAAGTGAAAGTGAAGGCCGCCGCTTCACTTGTTGCATTCGCTGTAAACGGAAACTCTGTCATCAACAAGGATTAAGGCTTACAATTAATAAATTAGGACTTTTTATCCCACTATTGCAAATTTATTTTCAAAATATTATGACTAGTTTCTTAAAAGTACAACACTATTTTAATTAAATTATGATTTTTTTTTAACTACGACTCTATTCTTATAATAATGACTTATTCCCGAGATGTTAGAACTTTATTTTCGTAGTTACATGTTTTTATTTTTCCTATTTTAAAAGTATTATGACGTTAATCTCATAAAAGTACATTATTTTCATTAAATTACGAGTTTTTTTTATAACTACAACTTAATTCTCAAAATATTATGACTTTTATCTCATAAAATTATGTTATTTTTGTTAAATTGAGTTTTCTTAAAACTACAACTTTGTTTTGATAATATTACGACTTTATTCTTGAAATACAAATTTATTCTTGTAGTGACAAGTGTTTTTTATTTTTCCTATTTTCAAAATATTATGACTTTAATCTCATAAAAGTACAATATTTTCATTAAATTGAGTTTTTTTTTTAAAGCTGCAACTTTATTCTGATAATATTACGACTTTATTCTTGTAGTGACAAGTGTTTTTATTTTCCCTATGTGGCCCTAATACACTGTTGTTTGCAAATGTACATTCTGAACAATTAAGGTTACTTTTTTGCACTAACACAAGAAAATAATTTGGAGTTGTCATTGTATTCTTTATTATTACATAGTATGTGTTTATTTTACAGATCAGGCCTGTTGGACGGCATTACATAACCTTAGTGTTTAACCATAGAAATCCTGTAAATACACATAAAATCTCAGAGGACCGTCCTGTTTGTCAGAGTGATTAAAGCTGGAGGCCTGGCTTGGTTTTCAGTCGATATCCTTCACATGCAGCGGAATTTATGTCTCCGGTCAAGACGCAAATCCATGTTCAGGCTCAGCTGTCCGATGCAGATGTCAGGAGTCGGACCTTTCCTCCACCACCGTGGTTATTAAAGTGAACAGAAACCAAGACCCAACGTAAAACAGACGAAAACATCCCTGAACTGAAATAATAAAAATAGGACCAATGGCCCTGTAGCTTACCGGCCAAATTAAAAGCTTTGGGAAATGTATCCAGATGCCATTTATTATCACCCAGTTCTGTGTATTTATTATATTACAGAAATAGCCCATGTTTTGGTCATATTCCAATCAGATCTGTAAAAAATTCAAATTCCGACTTGATATCATCGATATTTACTGATTTATTGGATCAATCCACTTCCTATCTCTTATAATGGGAAAATTTTTCAAAGTCGCACCAAATCCAGAATCAGATCCGGATCACAATAATGTCAATACCTTGTGTTGACATCATCATACAGAAGCTGTATACCAAGTTTGAAGTCAATTGGAATTGTAGTTTCAGAGAAGACGATTGAAAGTTTTGTAACGGACGACAGACGACAACAGCTTACAGCTTATCGGCCGGTAAACTAAAAACAGAACAAACTAAAGTTCACATGGAATCAGTTCTGTTTTAGTTTAATGTTGAAGTTTTACTATTCATCAGCCTGTTTTTTCCAGTTCCAGAGCTCTGCTGTAGGTGGAGCACCAGTAAACGTCCACGGTGAATAAGACTGAGATAATGATGTTTAAAGTAATTAAAGTAAATTATATTAAATCTGATGCATTTTATGAATCAGGGCTTTTCAACGTTAAAGAAAAAAAAAAACGACTACACAATAACCTGCTTTAGTTCATTTTTTTTACTCCTTAAAATAGAAATGACACTATTTATGCACTTGTAAAAACTAAAAATAACCTGGAATCAAACAGTAAATAAACCCTAAAAACTAGAGCTGCAACCGATTAATCGATTAGGTGCTTGAAGCGAATGCAAAAATTCACGATTCGATTAATCGACTCAAATTGATTGAAGGGAAATATTCTATTGCAGTTTTCTTGAATTGAACCTTCTTTGTGCGTCACAATAAGTGTCCGTATGAAACACAACAGTGGAACCAATGTTTAACAGCAGAGAAATGAAGGAAACAAAGCTTTGATTCAGGAGAATTGTGGTTGAATGATTTTTTTTTTTTATCACTTTGAGTCGATTAATCGGTTGCAGCTCTACTAAAAGCCTTTGTATGTGATGAAACCCCAAAGGAGGAAACGGCGCCCCCTACAGTCAGTCTGTTTTTTTGGACATCTTGACACTTTTCCGCTTTGACGTGGTGGAATCGGTTGTAACCGCTGTGAAGATCCTCTGCTTTGTGAAGACACTCGGAAATGTTTTCCAGCCACGTTGGGATCCCACTGGGACCCAGAGTTTTATTCTGTTTTAGATTTGGGTTTACATGTTTCAGCAAATTATCAGATTTATGGAGACGACAAATCGTGTTATTTTACAGTTGTGATCTTTCAGGTTTGAGTTTGTGAATGTTACATTACGTCACTTACGGATACTGAAGCCCAACGTGGAGCCACAAACATGGAAAGTTTCTAATTATAGCTCGAACTTTCTCTTTTCTTATTCTTATCCTCTCCCTGACATTTTCAGATTGAGACATAGACGACCGCTTTTTTTTTTTCTTGTTTTTTTTTTTTTTTGTTTTAACCCTTTGATGCATAAATGGGTCAAAATAACCCGGTGAGGTGGTTTTCTTGTAATATCTTTGTAATAAAAACTTACAATAGAACAGTAAAACCAAAGGACTCACTAAATGGATGTAGACAGTGTTCTCTTACTGTTACATACACTATATATTATATATATAGTTTGCTTTTAAAAATTTCTAAAGATCTAAAAAAAAAAACATTTAAAATTGGTATAAAATAAATGTAAAAAAAAAATAAATTCACACATGAAATCAGTTTTTAATGGACCAAAATATAATACAAATTATTTTTAACACGACAAAATGACAAAAGTGTTATAAAAACACATGGATCTGAATATGGGTCATTTTGACCCATTTCTGGAGGAGTGGAGGGTCCAGACCCTGGAAGGGGAAACAGAATCAGAATCAGATTATTTATTTGTCACTTAAATATTTCCATCATAGATGTAAATGTAAAAATGAAATGATGATGCATTGGCCTCAAAAAATAAAAACACAGATAAAACATTTGTAAACAGAATAAAATAGTTTAAAAATACACAAATATCCATAAATGAATAATGCATGTAATAAAATCTGTGATAGAAATAAAAACTATACTAGTTCAGTGTTTAAAAAAAAAAAAAAAAGTATTGGACCCTATTCAGTGGGTAAAGGACTGTCCAGTCTGGAGGAGGAGGAGGGGGACGACGACGATGATGATGATGATGATGATGATGATGATGATGAAGAGCTCATTGCTGTTATAGCGTTAAAGGCTCGGAGCCAGACCATCCAAATGCTGACGTCACCACGGCAACAGCTCCAGTTGTAGGGAGGTGAGGTAGTATTGGTGGGGGTGTGGGGGTGTAAGTGATTGGTTTTACTGGCCTCCTTGTCCATGACACATGAAAATCCAAACACCAGCGGAGGCCTCTGGTGTCCCGTCCACCCTCTGGTGTCTCGTCCATCACCTAATCCCAGTCAGCGTGTCCATGTGGGCATGAAAATCATTCATGAAAATCTGTCCATAACTATTTGAGTTATCTTGCTAACAAACAAACAAACACGCACGCAAAGTGATCACAATACCTCCTGGCGGAGGTAAATATCAGTAAAACAACAAATATCAGTAAAAGGCACAGTTATTTACATTACAAAATAAAAACTATTGCAAACATATTTGTAAAACATAGAATTTAAGCAGTGCAAATGACATGAAAGATGAATATGGGATAAATAGTGTAAAGAAAAAATAATGAGATATTCAGATTTCTGATTCTGATATGGACAAACTCGTGGGGTCACCATGGAAACTGCAGACAAACCCACATGGGACCCTTATGTGCAGCCCAATTATAACCCTTCTGGGGCCCACATGGACATGCTGGCTGGGATGTCCCGTCCTCCCTCCATAGTCCCTCCAGAGTCCCGTCCCCCCTCCAGTCCCTCCTCAGATGTTGTTTTAGAGCTCAGTCCAGACCAGCTCAGGTCTGTGGACGACCGCCTCCACCACAGCGTCTGTCACTGCCCCCCCCGACAACGGCAGGACAAAGGTCACCACAGGGTTGGACAAGGAAACAACCATGAGTCCTCCTGTTATTTTACCGTTGAAGGTTTTCCCCCCATGTTTTTTTTTTTTTTTTTTTTTTTTTTAGTCCAACAGCCTGAAGATGAAGATGGACCAATGGGATCAGCCATCTTCTGTAAACAATTTTTCAAGAATCTGGAAAAAAGACCCAGATCTACTTCTGTGGCACTTCCCAAAGGATTTTTTTTTCTCTATATTTAACATTTCCTAAGTGATTTATCACCATTTATTGTAAAATAATCCTCTGTATTTTGCATTTTTTCAGTGAAAATCCGTTTTTTTCCAATATTTAATTCACTGATCATGTAGATGTTCATAAAAGCTCAGATTAAAGTTGAGGGTTTTATGTCAAAAACAGAGGAAACTGAATAGAAAGTGTCTTTTTCAGCCAAATCTCTCTTTAACTGAACATAAACGCAGTGTGTCCATCCACTGTCATTGATTCAACTCCATGGGTTTTACTGGTGAATCAGTGTTGTAGAAGATGATGGTGTTTCCACGGTAACAATGGAGTCAAGTGGGTCGTATATCTGATGACCATGAAAAAGATTTTTTTTTATTTTGTTCATTTTTATTATTTTAATCTTTTTTTTTTTTTTTTTTTAATTCTCCAATTTTATTCAGTTTGTGGCTTATTTTGTTCAATTCATGTTTTATTGATTTATTATTAATTTTTGTTCATTTTATTGATCACTTGGGCTGTTTTTGTTAATTTTGCTGCTTATTCTTTTTTACTTCATTTTAGTATATTTTTGGCTCATTTTTTTCCACATTATTTATTACAATATTAGTTTTTGTATGTATTTTTGTTCATTTTATTTATTATCTCTTATAAACCCTGTGTCCATCCACTGTCATTGATCCAACTCCATGGGTTTTTACTGGTGAATCAATGTGGTAGAAGATGACATTTTAACTGTTACTGGTTTTTTCTTTGATTTTATTCAGTTTGTGGCTTATTTTGTTCATGTTACTTATTATTTTGTTGATTTCTTATTAATGACTTTGCCTCTGCTTGTTCATTTTGTTGCTTGTTTGATTCTTTTTTCCTTTATTTTAGTCAATTTTTTCTTTATTTTTTCCACATTATTTCTTATTTTGTATGTTTTTTTTATTCATTTTTGTTCATTTCTATCCACTGTCATTGATCCAACTCCATGGGTTTTACTGGTGAATCAATGTTGTAGAAAATGATGGTGTTTCCATGGTAACTACGGAGTCTCTGAACGTCCAAATGAGTCATATCTGATGACCATGAAAAGATGAAGAACTGTATTTTACACCAATTATTTCCATGTATTGATAGGATTAGTGGATCCACAGGGATTAAACAGTTTATATGAGTAAAGGTTTTGGTTGATGGTGGATGTTTGGGTCTTTAAGGGTTAAAAAAAAAAGTCTTAAATTGAACTTGTAGAAACCTGTAGGAACCCTGCTTTAATTCTCTTGTGTGACTTAAACCTGATGTTAAAGGTTTGTTTGAGGACATCACTGAAATCACCAATATAATATTTAATAATGTAACAGGCCACCACTCTGCTAGATTTATTACATTTACCTTCAATCCTCAATATGACATTTAATCCACATGTCTTGGGTTTATTATTGTCCTTGTGTTTAAAAAAGATGAGTATTTGTCCTGACTTCACACCGCTTCTCCTCAGATAGGATTACAGCCAATGCACTTGAAACTCTCATGAAAATAATTTCCTGAAATAAATAAAAGATTAAGTGCCACACCTAGTGGCTGAAGGGGGTAGAGCATTCACAACTGTTCTAATCAGGCTGTGGTGCACTGATTAACCCTTAAAGACCCGAACATCCACTCATGACCAGAACCATCTACTGCACTAAACTGTTTAATACCTGTGGATCCACTAATCCTATCAATACATGGAAATAATTGGTGTAAAATACAGTTCTTCATCTTTTCATGGTCATCAGATATGACCCATTTGGACATCCAGAGGCTCTGTAGTTACCATGGAAACACCGTCATCTTCTACAACATTGATTCACCATGGAGTATGAGAAGTGACAGTGGATAAAATGAACAAAAATGAATTAAAAAAAAGACTAAATAATGTGAGAAAATAAGAAAAAAAATGACTAAAATAAAGGAAAAAATAATCAAACAACAAAATAAGCAAATAGAGGAAAAGTCATTAATGAAAAAAATCAACAAAATAAGTAACATTAACAAAATAAGCCACAAAATGGAAGAAAAAAGAATAAAACAGTCACCAAAATGTCATCTTCTACAACAGTGATTCACCAGTAAAACCCACAGTGGATGAACACACTGGGTTTATATTCAGTTGTGGTATATTTTACTGAAAAAGTCACTTTTTCTTCAGTTTTCTGTGTTTTTGACATAATAAACCTCAAATGTATTATCAACATGATGATTTAAGTACATGATCACTTAATTAAATACAAGAAAATACATGGTTTTCATTGGGGAAAAAAAAGCAAAACACAGAGTGTAATATTATGATAAAAGATTAAATAGAGGAACAATTGCCACCAAAGTACCACTGGGTCTTTATGGGTTAAACAGGTGTTGGGCCAAGGTACGTATCCCCTGGCTGTGGGAGCATAATTTTGACTTTTTATCTCACAATTATGACTTACAATGGGGAATTTTATTTATTTATTTATTTTCAGTGTTTTCGTTTTTTTTCTAACTTCCTATGTATGGAAGCCTGTTGCCACCACTGGTCATAAAAAATCTCCATGGTAAGTCATAAGTATGACATAAACAGACATAATTATGAGATAAAAAAGTCATACTTATGAGCTTAAAGTTGAAATTATGGAGGTTAAGTCAGAATTATGAGATAAGAAACCATAATTATGAAATAGTTGAAATTATGAAATAAAAAGTTGAAATTATGAGATGAACGTAGAAATTGATGTAAAAAGTCATAATTATGAGATAAAAAGTCATTCTTATGAGCTAAAAGTTGAAATTATGGAGGTAAAAAGTCATAATTATGAGATAGTCAAAAATAATTAAATGAAAAGGCACAATTATGAAATAAAAGTCGAAATTATGAGGTAAAAATGTATAATTATTAGATAAGAAAGCCATAATTATGAACTAAAACTTGAAATTATGAGCCAAAACTTGAAATTATGGAAGTAAAATGTTATAATTATGAGATAAGAAACCATAATTATCAGATAAATATTCGAAATTATGAAATAAAAAGTCAAAATTATGAGATACAAGTTGAAATTATGAAGGTAAAAAGCCATAATTATGAGATAAATAGTCGAAATTATGAAATAAAGAGTCAAAATTATGAGATAAAAGTCAAAATTATGAGGTAAAAAGTCATAATTATGAAATAGTCGAATTTATGCTCCCGAGGCCAGGGGATACAATCCTGAGCTGGGATCCGTACTTTGGCACAACACCGGCACCGGTGGAAGGGGTCCTGGAGGGTCCAGAAGGGTCCTGAAGACCTGAAGTTTGGGTCTATCATCGTCGTCGTCGTCGTCAGTGCGCATGCGTATCCCTGGTGGTGATTCGTAATGATGATCTGCAGCGTTGACGAGCAGCCAGCGTGTGAATGTGACCGTGGAGAGGAGACAGGAGCAGTGCCAGGGCTTCTTTATACCCCCCTGCGGAAGGTAAGGAGGGGGGGTCACAAGGACGGACGGACGGAGTGAGGCGGACCTGCGCACGTGGCTCCGGCTGCAGAGGTCACCGGGGTCATAGGCCTCCTCTGAACCCCCCCATTCATCCAATGGTTTATTCATGTTCCACAATTACAGCCTCTACAAAGATTAGCATTAATTCTGGAGGAAAAGGGGGGGGGGGGGGGGGCAATAAAAGAGGCGTGACGGGATGGTTGACTTGCGGGTCCACCTCATTACGCACATTACGCACGTAATTGGTTTTTTTGGGGGAACCTCTAATTATTCAATAGGGCTTTCGTCAGCGGAACAAAGCCGAACCCAGACCCTGACTGAAGGGTCCTGACTGTTCAGGTTGAAGAAGAAAGCCTGAAAGACGCTAAAACACCTGCGTCTACTGAAATCACTGGCTTTCTCCGTGGATATAAAGTATAAATATAAATATACTGACCTGGAATTAACTCTGAACTGTAATTCCTTAAAACATTCCATGAACTTTTTCCTTTTTAAACCAGAAAAACCCAAACACATCTACAAAACCATCTGATCTAAAGTGTTTAATAACCTCTGAGCCTCTGAACTTATCAATACATAGAAATAACTGGTGTCAAATACAGTTCTTCATCTTTTCATGGTCATCAGATATGACCCATTTGGATGTTCAGAGACTCCGCAGTTACCATGGAAACACCGTCATCTTCTACAACATTGACTCACTAGTAAAACAAAAATACAAAATAATAAATAATGTGGAAAAAAAAAAACTAAAATGAAGTTAAAAAAGAATAAAATAAGCAACGAAATGAACAAAAACATTCCAAGTGATCAATAAAAGGAACAAAAATCAATAATAAATCAACAAAATATGAAGTAATTGAACAAAATAAGCCATAACATTGATTCACCAGTAAAACCCATGGAGCTGGATCAGTAACAGTGGATGGACACACTTGTTTTTGTGTTCAGTTCATGATATCTTTACTTAAATTTGTAGGGTTTTTTTTCTGTTTTTTTTATATTATAAACCTAAACTTTAAACCGCTTTTATGAACATCTACATGATCAATAAATGAAATATAGGAAAATACACAGAAAAAATCCGAACTAAATGGTGATAAATGACTTAAGAAAAGTTACAGATTGAGGAAAATTCATTTGAAAAGTGCCATAAAAGTATCGCTGGGTCTTTATGGGTTAAGATGTTTTCCACGACACGCAAAAAAACACAGCTTTTACGCACACTAGGACCCAGTGGCCGCCTCCTATAGGCTGGAGGGGGTGGGGTGGACGGCGTGGGGGTGGGTAGGTGCGTGTGTGTGTATGTGTGTGTGTGTGTGACTACATGAAATGTCATCTTCAACATCTGAAATAAGAAGAAACACAAAACTCCAACACTCTCCACACGTGACAGCACCACGGAGCTTATATGAGAAAACGGCACGAGCATCAGGACCAGTTGGATTCAGTCACCGCTCCTCCACGCGCACGCACGCACCGGCTCCAGCTCTGGCTGCTCCGCTTCCACTTCCACTTCCACGCACAACACACGCATGTGAGTTTGTTTCTTCAGGAACGCGGATCAGATCAGTTCGAGTCGGGGGGGAAAACACGCAGGTACACGGATTCTAAACGCTTTTCCACGGACACGACCACCTTCCCCTGCTTCTTCTGCTTCTTCTTCTTCGGACCTCTGTTCTGTTTCTGCTTCAAAGACACAAGTTTGTCTCGTCCAAAACAGAGGGATGCTGCATGTTCCCGAGCCGCACTTGCACTCAGAGGGAACCTAAAAGTGGACCGGAACCGAACCGGAGCGGAATTACACTTAAAACAGACTCCCACGTTCTTCCACGGAGCGTTTTTTGGCGACTTTTACGCACGTTTTGCGCTCATTTTTGGAGCAGTTACGCACCGCCTTTGCATCTATCTGCACATTAACGCACAGAAGAAAAGCCCCCCTACCTATTACCTACTACCTACCCCCCCACCCCCCACCCTACCCCCCCTTCCTCCACGCATCACTGTTTAGGAAGGTGTTGATTCGGTTCCACTTTTTTTTTGTTTTTTTTGTTTTGGTGTGACCGGACCGGAGGCTCCGCGCGCTTCATAAAAATGATCCCGATCTGGCGACGTGATGCCGTGTCGTCGCATCCCGTCTGATGTTTGACACATCCAAGGATCGACTCAAAGAAAACTGGAGGAGGACATTCTAAAGTCACAGCGTTCCACCCCGAGCCCCCCGAGTCCCCCACCGGCACCTTTCCTTTTTTTTTTTTTTTTTTTTTTTTTTTTTTTTAATTCCCGGATCGCCGTCCAGATGCAGTTTCGACTCTTCTCATTTGCCCTGATCGTATTGAACTGTATGGAGTACAGCAACTGTCAGGCGCCTTCGCACCGCTGGAGACGAAACAAAAGAGGTAACACGAGGTTCTAGAACCCCCCACCCACCCCCCACACCCCCCAGGTCCAGTCCCGCAGCATCCAACAGACGGACTTTAACAAGATGAGTTTGCGCGCGGTCGTGGAACCCCTCCACGTTACCGAGCTGCACATTCTGTTAAAAAAAAAAGAAAAAAGTCCGTTTGTTTCTGGTTCCGACATTTGTCTGGAGCTTCTCAGAGTCCACGCACGAGGTCAGGAACCCCCCCCCCCCCCCCCAAAAAAAAAAAAGTGTGATCTGACAGTAAATCCCGAATGTCACATCGGTTATTATCGGAACATTCCGGTCATTCAAGTTGAACGGAATTCATTCAGTTATTCATTCTTTTTTTTTCTTTTTCTTTTTTTTTTTTTTTCTAAAGCCACAAACTCAGTATCGCATCATCTCATGTAACATTATTAACCTCCTTGAAAGATAGATTTTTCCAGATTATGTAATGATTTCAGAGGACTGGAGTTAATGCGTAAAATGTGCGTAAAAAAATTGGCCACACGCGCGCGTCTCTGTCCAAAAAAAAAAAAAAAAAAAAAAAAAAGAATATTAAAACGTCAGAGTCTGAAGATGAACCCAGTCTGAGTCCAAACATCACCGTGAATCTGTAAAAAAAAAAAAAAAAAAAAAAAAAAAGCTGCTGCTGCGGACGAACGGGAGGGGGTCGGATCGTGGGAGTTCTTTAATGAATAGATAGGGACCCCCCCCCCCCCCCCTCTCTCTCTCTGACTTCTGAATCGCACATCTCCACTCCAGCCTCTTAAGCTGCTTTTAATTGATCTCATCACCACTTTGAACAGTTGGAGGAAAACCCGCACTACAATCACTCAGCGGAGGCGCAGGAGTTTTTGCGGGGGATCAGCCCTTTGGTAAATACTGGTGTATGGTCTGAATGAATGAGGAGACAGTGGGATTAGGAACTGACCCCCCCACACACACACACTCCAACCCCCCCCCCCCCCCCCCCCCACCTTCACCTCCTCCTCCTCAGATGTGTGACATAACACATCTCCAAAGTCCTCAGGAGACCACATCCAGAAGTAGAAAAGTTCACCTACAGTCAGAGGAAAAGGGGGGTGGGGGGGTTAGGGGTTGAAGGGGGGTGGGTGGGGTGGCTTGTAAATTGTAAGGCAATCACAGATTTAATCATATGCGTGCCGGTGTGGTGGTGGTGGTGGTGGTGGTGGGGTGGGGGCTCCACACACTGCAAACCCTCCACTGCCCATCTGCAAATAATCAGCCAGTCGGTGCGAGGTACTGGCACATTCAGACCCCCCCACCTCACCCCCACCCCACAGTCCAACACCGACGATTCAGATCCCACTGTGGGAGTTAATGGTCTTAGTTCAGGGTTGTCAAACAATATGGTCCGTGGGCCCAAACCGGACCGCACTAAAGGGTCCGGTCTTGTTGGTTCAGGTGGATCAGAACCAGGAAAATAAGAACAGCAGAACCTGTAAATAATGATAGAAAAACCTGTAAATAATGATAGAAGATCCTGTAAATAATGATAGAAGAACCTGTAAATAATGATGGAATAACCTGTAAATAATGATAGAATTACCTGTAAATAATGTCAAATATAAGTGTTGTCCACTTTGTTTCAGTGTAAAATGTTTGAAAATGTTTAGATTCACTATAGGGATGTAACGATATATCACTATTATCGCGGTATTGTTGAAATTGTGCTTAAAATGTTCAAAAAGTACTATTACACACACTGAAAGAATTTAACCAAGTTGTATTTTGAAAAAAAAAAAAAAAAACAACAACAAAAAAAACAAATAAAATAATTGGCACAATGCACCTTCTTTTGCAGAAACATTCAAATATTAACCCTTAGTGGTCTGAGCCTTTTTTGTCCGTTTTTCAGTCCTTTTGATTTTGCCTTTATATACTATATAAACAAATGTTTACTATACCCATGTTTGGGATCTGTTTTTTCAGCATAACTTCATCTATCTCATCTGCTATTATTTTTTCACTTTAACCTGCTATAAAAACATAAAAGGCCAGAAAACACAAAAAAATATATGAAATCCGATTTGAAAAATGTATAATTTATTGCATAAATAACACACAGATGATTAACGAACCTTTTCAAAGACTTTAAAAGTGAATATTGGTTCCAAATATTAGGTATATTAAATTAAAATTGTAATAAATTAAAACTATACTCAAGTATTTGACGTTAAGGCAGATCTTTACATAGGCGTTTTCTCTGGAAAAGTGTGGTATACTAACCGTTGGCAATTTTACTGCGGTTTATTGTTATACCGGTAATCGTTACATCCTTAATTCACTAACTATCCTTTCACTAAAATGTAAATAACCTGAACAAATATGAAATGTCACAAGAAAAATCAGTGTAATTGGACCAATATTCTGTCTGGAAATGATAAACTGAGGCAGAATATTGGTAAACTAAACAGATTTTTCTTATTGTTGTTCATATTATTTACATTTTTAAAGGATAGTTTGTAGATTTAAACCTTTTCCTAAATGTAATTTTACTTTTTTCACTCTAAAACATAGAGAAAAGTTTGTATTTGTCATTATCTATATATTATTCTGTTATTATTTTACTGTTTCTGATCATATTGGGCTGAAGGTGGAACCTGAGCTAAAATGAGTTTGACTCCCCCCACCCCCCCATGTTCAGACAGCAGGTCTTAATGCACAGATCAGATTTTTTTGGTGAAATCCAGTTTTTTTTGTGTGTGCTCGTTCATATTCTACAATAAATGTGACTTCTCTGCTTGTATGAAGTGGCTAAAACTAGAAAAACCTTTCAGTTTTATCAGTTTCTGATATAATAATCCTCAACTTTAATCAGAGTTTAAATGAAAATCTGCATGATCAGTGAATTAAATACTGGAAAATATGTGATGTTCAGTGAAAAAACACAAAACATAGAGGATAATATTATAATAAATGGTGATAAATCATCTAAAAAAAGGTTCAATCTAGAGAGAAATTTATTTGGGAACTACCGCAAAAGTAGTACTGGGTCTTTATGGGTTAAATGCGACTTCTATCAGTTTTGAGTCTGAACTGAATGTGACCCTGAAGTGACCCACATGCACTAAAGAGGTTCTGATGGAATACGTGACCACGCAGACACACACTGGGTTTACGGGAGGAAATATGGTTTTCCCACCGCTCTTCCTCCTGGGACGCAGAATTGTGACATTTGTCGCATTTCAATGACGTAAAGGTCAGATAAATGCGACCTGGCGGTTCAGACTGCAGTCGCATTGGAAAATATCAGATCTGTATCAAATTTAGGACCACATATGAAAGTGGTCTGGGTCAGATTAGTGCTGTTCAAACTGTCTATAACAGATCAGATACAGGTCACATATGGGTGAAAAAATCAGATTTGGGCCAAATTTACCTGCAATCTGAACATAACCTAATAGTATTTTTAAAAACTAACAAGTGACTGATAATGAATAAGTATATTAATGTGTCAGAAATAGCAATCAATTATGTAACATCAACTTAAAAGAGAAATTAACCCATAAAGACCCAGTGTTACTTTTTTGTCAGTTTCTAAATGAATTTTTCTTTGTTTATTTCTTAAATCTTTCTTATTTATCACCATTTATTACAATATTATCCTCTGTTTTTTGTGTTTTTTTCAGTGAAAATCAGCTATTTTCCATTATTTATTTCACTGATCATGCAGATGTTCATAAAAACTCAATGACTTAAAGGTCGGATAAATGCGACCTGGACGTTCAGACTGAAGTCGCATTGGAAAATATCGGATCCGTATCAAATTTAGGACTACATATGAAAGTGGTCTGGGTTGAAAGTGGGTCAGATTAGGGCTGTTCAAACTGTCTGTAACAGATCAGATACAGGCAAGGTCCTCATAGTTTTAGATTTTTCTTTATAGTTTAGTTTTATTTAGTTCTGACTTTTTTTTTTCTCTAATTCAGTTAGTTTTGATTCGTTTTTAGAGCAGGTTTGATTGTTTTTATTATTATTTTTTTCTTCTAAGTGCTCAGTTTTAGTTTAATTTTCATCTAGTTTTAGTCTATTTGTATCTTTTATCTTTAACAGATCGGATACAGGTCACCTACAGTCTGAACTTAGTATTAGTGCGATGTGGGAACGGCTCATATCTGACGGGGGTTTTAGTCGAAGTCGGTTTGTGCTTGGTCTCAGAGTCTGTGAGAGGAAGGAGTGAAGGGGGTGGGGGGTGGGGGGCAGCGGGGGTGAGATCAAGAGGTTAACTTGCACATTTGACCCTAGAACAGCTTTAGGCTCAGCTCTTTACATTGTTAGTGCGAGCTTTCAGAACGGATGTTACACTTGTCAAACTAATCCCATGCAAATATGTGCAGGTTTAACTGTAACGGTGAAAGTGTGTTTGTATATGTGTGTGTGTGTGTGTGTGTGTGTGTGTGTGTGTGCTGGAAACACCACTTTGGGCCAAAAGTGCCATTCTAGCCGGCGGTGGCGTTCGGCCAAAGTTTTGGGTATTCGCTTCCTTCCTTTTTATTTATCGCGGTTCTATCGACAGCAGCGTGTCGCAGATCGTCATCCGATAAACGCAGAAACGCTTGAATATTTTCTAGGCTTCCAGGTTCCTGTCACAGCTTTATTTACAGTCTGTCCAACGTGTAAACCCATCAGCAGTGTTGAGACCCAGACACATTTGAAACTCAATTTGGCCTCTGGTACGGAGGAAGAAAGGTGTCGAAATATTCATGTGCATAAGACAGATATGTGTGCATATGAGCCTGACCTGAACTGGACCTCATCTGACCTGAACTTATGGTCAGTCTGTGAATCCATGGATCCTCTGCTCCGTAAATAATGTCTGTGAAGTGGGGACGGATTTTTAAGTCACGTTGGTGAATTCGTATTGGTGATATCGGAGAAAGAACAATAGTAAAATTGTATTTCGTGTTTGTAATTCTTGTCAAAACTTATTTATTCACTGCAAAAAATTTAAATCTTTCCAAGTGTATTTTTCTCATTTCTAGTCCAAATATCTCATCACACTAAAAATCAGACAGAATCACCAACAGAGGAACTTTTCAATGAGATAAAGGAACTGATTTATAGACAACAGATCTGGAAAATCAGATTTTAAAAAATCTTACCAAGATAATTTTCACTTCTTCCATCGGCAGATTTTTTTTGCTTGAAGTGAGACCCCACATTTGGTCCTTTTGTTTATTTCCAATTTTTAATTTGTGTGTACGATCGAAAGAATGAAAAACGAATGAAAATCAAAAGAATGAAAAACAACTCGTCGTTTGGTTTTTGATTTTTGATTTGTACATGAATAATGAGTCACTTTTTCACTTTCCGATTGTGGATTCTCACTTGAATATGAAAAGAACGAATGGTCCGTGGATCTGTTGGTGATTGAATTTTCTTTTCAGAAACAAAAGAAAAACTAGTGGTCAAATTGAGTTTCGTTTTAAACTAGACGAATCAAAATTGAATTTCAAGGTGTTTTTCTTTTTCAGTATTCAGGCTTGATTTTTGTTTTCTCTTTCTAATAACAAAAAAGAAAGTTACTACCTGACAGAAATGGAAAAACTGACCAAAAACGGCTGGGTTTTTGAATTTTCTGACACCGGATGTTGTCATTTTTAAGGAAAGAGCGTTAATGCCATCGAGGTCACAAAGATTCTTACGAACGATGGATTTGTACGAATCTTCCAGTTCGTAAGAAATCTGGACATCGTAGACATGCACCCTACACGAATGTCAACGAACTCCAGATTTCTTACGAACTGGAAGATTCGTACAAACCCATCGTTCTTAAGAATGTTTGTTTTTCCAATTCTGTCAGGTAGTAACTTTCTTTTTGTTATTAAAATGAGAAAATGAAAATCAATTTGTTTTTTTAAATGTGGTTTATCCGTTTTGACACTGAAAAAGAAAAACGCCTTGATTTTCAATTTTAATTCTTGTATTTTAAAATGAAAATGAATTAACCACTAGTTTTCTGTTGATTGAGTTGTTTTCTGTGGAATCACTCCAAATATCGCAGTGAGAACATGACATTCTATTATGGTTTCAAAGATCTCTGAAAAGAAACGAACTATTGGTGGGCAGAACTGGCTCAGATTGGTTCAGATACAAGCACATGAGTATTTTGACACCAATCTAATCCCGTACCAAGGTTATTATTGTTAACGAAAACTAACGAAATAACAAAAACTAGAATTGTAAAAACATTTTTGGAAGCTAAAATAAATAAAAGCTATAATTAAAAGAAAAAACAATAACTAACTGAAACTGTAGTATGTGTTTATGAAACTAACAAACGGATAAAAATTATGGATAAAATTCCCTTTCGTCTTTGTCAATGTCGGATTGATATGAAAGTGATTTATTTTGCTCTAGCAATTTTAGCTAGCGGCAACATACAACACTTGATGGTCCGTCACTTGTGGTTTCCAGTCGTCCTCTGGTCCCCACTCTACCCGGAAACATGGAGACTAAAGATGGGAGAAAGCAGCAGAGTCCTGTCTGGGATTTATTTGAATACAACGGAGAAGAAGAGAAAAGATACGACAAAACTAAAACTAATACTAAAACTAAACTAAAACTAAGCATTTAGAAAAAAAACAGAAAACTAATAAAAACTAGCAAACCTGCTCTAAAAATGAATTAAAACTAACTGAATTACAGAAGAACAGTCAAAACTAAATAAAACTAAACTATAATGAAAAATCCAAAACTATTCTAACTTTTGCCCCGCACACGGCGTTGCTGTTTTCTTCGTAACCAAACACATCCTGCAGAGCTGAACAAACATCTTTTCATTTTTACATACGTGACAGAGCGGAGCTGTGCACTTGATATACTGGATGCATCTGCCAACAGAGGTGTGAGGGATGGAGATGCCCTTATAATTATGGGATGTCAGGAATGAAAAACAGCCGTTGGTGAAGTGTAGGCGCTGGGTGGAGATGGGGATCTGTCTGTGGTTTTCAGGGCCTGATCTTGTCTCGCTCACATACGACACGGTACGACCCGACCTTCTGTTTGGCGGCGCTGATCTTACAAACGCTATTTCATGTAAAACAGATGAGAACACATATTAAATTTACACCTCCGTACCCCCCGTCCTCTCCCACTGGAAGCAGGGAAACGATGCCAACGAGCCCTGCTATGATATCATCGCTCCACACAAGGGGATTACTTTTCATTTTTATTCTCTGGCTAATGATGCCACCTGCTGACTACATAAAACCAGGGTTGGAGAACCAGCGGAGCCTGGAGGAACACAACTAGGCTGTGGGCCCCCAGATGTGGAAACAGGTAATGAGTGGGCAACGGCAGCAGAGTGGAGAAAAGAGAGGAAAGAAGGAGGGAGTTAACCCTTCCACGTCTGCAGCGTTCAGGAACATAAAAAAACACAAAAACACAGGCCACGTACAGGTTTAGGTCAGTTCCAACTGGGTATGATTCAAAACTGAACTGCACGAAGAACAAATGTGATAACATTTAGTGAAATATGAGCACAATGAACAGAAAAAATGACAAAAACAACAACAAAAAGGACAAAATAAAGAATAATGAAAGGAAAATGTATACAAAAACGTGAGAAATATGAACGAAATGAAAAGAAAAAATGAATAAAATAACAACAAAAAGGACAAAATAAAGAATAATGAGAGGAAAATGTATACAAAAATGTGAGAAATATGAACAAAATTAACAGAAAAAATGACAACAACAGAAAGGACAAAATAAAGAATAATGAGAGGAAAATGTGTACAAAAATATGAGAAATATGATCAAAATGAACAGAAAAAAATGACAAAAACAACAACAAAAAGGACAAAATAAAGAATAATGAGAGGAAAATGTATACAAAAATGTGAGAAATATGAACAAAATGAACAGAAAAAATAACAACAAAAAGGACAAAATAAAGAATAATGACAGGAAAATGTATACAAAAATGTGAGAAATATGAACAAAATTAACAGAAAAAATGACAACAACAAAAAGGACAAAATAAAGAATAATGAGAGGAAAATATGTACAAAAATGTGAGAAATATGAACAAAATGAACAGAAAAAATGACAAAAACAACAACAAAAAGGACAAAATAAAGAATAATGAGAGGAAAATATGTACAAAAATGTGAGAAATATGAACAAAATGAACAGAAAAAATGACAACAAAAAGGACAAAATAAAGAATAAAGAGAGGAAAATGTATACAAAAATGTGAGAAATATGAACAAAATGAACAGAAAAAATGACTAAAATAACAACAAAAAGGACAAAATAAAGAATGAGAGGAAAATATATACAAAAATGTCAGAAATATGAAGAAAATGAACAGAAAAAAATGACTAAAATAACAAAAAGACAAAAAAAGAATACTGAGAAGAAAATGTGTACAAACATGTGAGAAATATGAACGAAATGAACAGAAAAAATGACAAAAATAACAACAAAAAGGACAAAATGAACAATAACGAGAGGAAAATGTATACAAAAATGAACAGAAATAGCCAAAAAAAGCACCAACAAATATGATCAAATTAAGCCACATCCATGTTTAGATAATTTCCAACTGTGTGATCTGTTACTGAACTGCATTAAGGACAAATTTGATCAAATTTAGAGAAATATGAACACAATTAACAGAAAAAATGACAAAAATAACAACAAATATGGACAAAATAAAGAATAAAGAAAGGAAAACTTGTATAAAACTGACTAAAAAATGTGAGAAATATGAACAAAATGAACAGACAAAATGACAAAAAGTAACAAATATAGACAAAAAGAGTAACGAGAGAAAAACGTATAAAAAAATGAACAAAAATAACCAAAAAAGTACCTACAAATATGATCAAATTAAGCCACGTCCAGGTTTAGATCATTTCCAATTGTGTGATCTGTTACTGAACTGCATTAAGGACAAATGTGATAACATTTAGAGAAGTATGAGCACAATTAACAGAAAAAATGACAAAAAAAAAAACAAAAAGGAAAAAAGTAAAGAATAACAAGAGGAAAACTTATGTAAAAATGAACACATTTTGAGAAATATGTAAAAAATGGACAGACAAATGACAAAAACAAGAAATACAGACAAATTAAAGAATAATGAGAGGAAAACGTGTACAAAATGAACAAAAGTTGGAGACATTTGAACAAAATGAACAGAAATAAACAAAAAAAAAGCAACTACAAATATGATCAAGTTAAACCACGTCTAGTTTTAGATCATTTCCAATATCTGTCAAACTTTTTAACTACAAACATTGTAGTGAAAAAAGTCAAATTACATCTACAAACTAGAAAAGCACTTGGAGAGTACAGACCTCCGCCAAGGCAGATCAGTCCCCCGATCACCACCAAAATTTTATCATTTGTTCCTTGTGCCAGTATCAACATTTCCTGAAATTTCCATCCAAATCCGTCCATAACTTTTTGAGTTATCTTGCACACAGACAGACAGACAGACAGACAGACAGACAGACAGACAGACCCAGGTTGGATTCAGTGACACCAGCGTTTGTCTGTTATCAGAGGAAAACTGTAAGGTCAGAGGTCAGTCATGTGACACAGGGGAGCGGGGGTGTCAAACATAAGGTCAGGGGGCTGAAACAGGGACGCCAAAGGGTCCAGTCAGGTCCATGAGAGGGATTTATGACATGGAAGAATGACACTGAAAAGATGAAGAAACTGTCATTTTAGTTTAAGAGACAGACAGACAGACAGACAGACAGACAGACAGACAGACAAACCAACGCTGGCAAAAACAGAACCCCCTTGGCGGAGGTAATTATCCTTTTAAATACATATCAATGCCAAGAAGAACCATGATCAAACTGAAATTTCTTAAAGTAAGTGTAATTTTAACAATATTCTGTCTCAGTTTATCACTTCCACATATACATTATAACGTACAGATCACAGTGGATCTACAAATATACAAAACATTTAGTAATTTTGAGAAATATGATCACAATTAACAGAAAAAAGGACATAAAAAAAACAAGAAATATGGACAAAATAAAGAACGAAAGGAAAATGAACAAAATTGTGAGAAAAAAAGATCAAAAAGCAGCAAATATGATCAAATTAATCAATAACAGGAACAAAACATGCACAAAAATGAACAAAAACTTGAGAAACATGAACAGAATGATGTTAAAATCGTACTTCCTTCTATTAAGACACTTCAGGTTGTTCAGATTTTTTTCAGGTTATCCACATTTTTTGTTAAGGGATAGTTTGTAAATGTAAATATTTTCATGTAATTTTCCATTTTTTTTTTTTTTAAACACTAAAACAAAGAGAAACATTTGTATTTGTCATTATTTACAGGTTATTCTGTTATTATTTTACTGGTTCTGATCCACTTTAGATCCTGTTGGTCTGGATGTGGAACCTGAACTGAACTGACTGTTAAACTCTTCAGTGTAATTATTGCGTTATGGGTCGGATTGGACTCTTTGGCGTCCGGTTTTGGTCCACGGGCCTTATGTTTGACACCAGTGGATCAGATGAAACCAGAGGACAGGGTGGAGGTGGTGAGGTCACATGACGCTGTAGCACTGGTGACGCTGCATAACCAGAGTGTGTGTGTGTGTGTGTGTGTGTGTGTGTGTGTGTGTGTGTGTGATTATGGAGTCGAGTTCACGACCATTACAGCATTTTTCTCTGATCCGTCACAACGATAATGGGAGAAACTTAATATTCTCAGGTATTTGGCTCATGTCAACAGTGGTTTCACTGAAAAAACAGGTGAGTAAACCTGACTTTAAAGCTCTTCTTTTAGGTTTATATTAGAACAGAGGTGTCAAACATGAGGCCTGTGGTCCAAAACCGGCCCGCTGCCTGGTCCAGTCTGGTCCAGTGGGATGAATGGGTTAAAATTCAAAAATGACACCTTATCCAATCCAATCCAAGTTTATTTGTAAAGCACTTTAAAACAACCACAGTGGACCAAAGTGCTGTACAGAAGAATAAATAAAAACCAAAATAACAGAGTAAAATACAAGAATAGATTAAAAGACACAGAACAACTGGAAAAAATAAAATAAAATAAAAATAAATAAATAAAAATACAGAAGAATAGCTAAAACCTAAATAAAAGAATAAAATACAAGAATAGATTAAAAGACATAGAACTGTAAAAAAAATAAAAATAAAATAAAATAATAATTTAAAAAAATAATAATAATAATAATAAATAAATAAATAAATAAATACAGAAGAATAGATAAAACCAAAATACAAGAATAAAATACAAGAATAAATTAAAAGACACAGAACTGTAAACTGTATAAATAAATAAATAAATAAATAAATAAATAAATAAAAATACAGAAGAATAGATACAACCTAAATAAAAGAATAAAATACAAGAATAAATTAAAAGACATAGAACAACTCTAAAAAATTAAATAAAATAAAAATAAATAAATAAAAATACAGAAGAATAGATAAGACTTAAATAAAAGAATAAAATACAAGAATAAATTAAAAACATAAAAAAGCTGTACAGTTAAAAACAACATCAAATATCCTCATATAAGGGTGAAAATAATCAGATTTGGGCCACATTTACCTGCAGTGATCTGTCAATCATCTGGAGTGACACTGGTACCTGAGGAGGTGTCCAATCAGGTTCCAGAGGTGGTCAGCGCTAAGTTAGCAATAGTTTCCTCGGTATGACCCACCCTACTCTGCCTCTGATTGGCTCCTCAGTCCTCATGCCTAAAGTTAACCAATCTCATCAGTGAAGGCAGCGAGTACTAGCCAATTAGAGGCAGAGTAGGGCGGGTCATGGTGTCACCATCCTGGGGAAAAAATGGACAATGTGGCTGCAGATACGACTGAATGATGAGCATCAGGGGGATTTAGAAGAAGGCATACGTAATGAGGAGTGAAAAATAAGTAGTTATACTCTGGACTACACTGCTGGAATGAGAACAAAACAAAACCACAACTTAAAACTGCAACGTCTTAAGCCTCAAAATTTACAAAAGGAGTAGAAACAAGTCTAAACGTATCTACTCCAACCCCTTCAAATGTTTCCATACTGACTGAAAACAACACCGTCCCAAATTTATCAGCAAATATCAAACACGTCCATTTAGTCACTCCTCCAAACTGAGTCGGACTCCCCTGCACTAGAACGTTAAACCACCTTTGGATGCAGATAAACTCTAAATAAGGGGTCTCAAACATGTGGCAAGGGGGCCAAATGTGGCCCACCCAAGGTTCCAATCCAGCCCGTGGGATGTTTTTGCAAAGTCAAAAATTCCACAGTCTTGAATTGAATTAAGCAAAAAAGAAAAAAATAGCTTGAATTAAGGAAAAAATGTTGAATTAACAAAAAAAATCTTCAATTTAGTAAAAAAAAAAAATCTTGAATTAAGCAAAAAAAAAAAAAAAATTGAATTTACCAAAAATCTTGAATTAAGCCAAAAAAAAAAAATCTTGAATTTAGCAAAAAAAAATCTTGAATTAAGCCAAAAAAAAAAAAAATCTTGAATTTAGCAAAAAATCTTGAATTAAACCCCCCCAAAATCTTGAATTTAGCAAAAAAAAATCTTGAATTCAGCCAAAAAAATCTTGAATTTAGCAAAAAATCTTGAATTATCAAAAAAAATCTTGAATTAAGCCAAAAAAAATCTTGAATTTAGCAAAAAATCTTGAATTAAACCCCCCAAAAATCTTGAATTTAGCAAAAAAAATCTTGAATTGAGCCAAAAAAATCTTGAATTTAGCAAAAAATCTTGAATTATCAAAAAAATCTTGAATTAAGCCAAAAAAAATCTTGAATTTAGCAAAAAATCTTGAATTAAGTAAAAAAAAAAAAATCTTGAATTTAGCAAAAAATCTTGAATTAAGCCAAAAAAAAAAATCTTGAATGAAGCCAAAAAAAAAAAAAAAATCTTAAATTTAGTAAAATATCTTGAATCAAGCAAAAAATCTTGAATTAACAACTTCAAATGTTTTTCTCTGTTTTAGTGCAAAAATAAATGATGAAAATATTTACATTTCCAAACTACCCTATAACAATAAAATGTGAAGGACCTGAACAAATATGACCAACCTGAAACGTCTAAAGAAAGTTCATCACAGTTTGAACTCTTTTCTGCCTGTTCCTCAGTGTTTAGTGTCTTTGTAGATCTGACCCATAATGCACATGGAGAAATGATGAGTTGAGGCAGAATATTGTTAAAATTGCACTTATTTTTCTCAAGAAATGTAATTTTTTTCAGGTTATTCACATCTTTTTTGTTGGGACAGTTTATAAAAGTAAGTATTTTCATAATTTAATGTTTTGTTTTTTTTCTTTACACTAAAACAAAGACAAAAATTTGGAGTTGTCTTTATTTCTAGGTTATTCTGCTCTTACAGTATTTGACTGGTCCGGCCCACTTTAGACCAAATGGGGCTGAATGTGGAACCTGAAAGAACATGAGTTTGAGAACCCTGGTGTAAATCCTCGGCCACAGAGCGTCTTTCTCAGCGGTGGAAAACCAGGTCTTTTGTGCTGAAAGCTCCCACACAGTCCCAGGTTTGAGGGTGTAAGTGTTAATGTTGGAACGCTGCACTTGAGCGCAATATAATACGTTGATTAAGTGGCTAACGGAGGAGAGGGAAGGCTCCAAGAGGCGGCTTTTAAACCAGCTTTGCCATTCTGGCCTTTGGAAAAAGTGAAAAAGCCGTGCAGATGGCATGTCTGTTAACAAGGCCTTCTCACATGATGCTCCTCTAATCCAGGTGATGGGAACCCTGGATCTGGACCCTGTTATTTAACCCATACACAGCCACAACTACTGTTATGGCCGTTCCAAAACAAGTATTTTACTTTATATTTGACTTTTCCCAGTGATTTATCACCATTTATTCTCATATTATCTTCTGTATTTTGTGTTTTTTCAGTGAGAACTGAAGCAAAAGTGACTTTTTCAGCACTTTTTTAGTAGTTTATTAGTTATTATTAGTTAGTATTTGTTAGTCTTTGTTTTTTGCTTATTTTTTCCACATTGTTATTTTGTAAGTTTTTTTAAAATAAATTTTTGTTCATTTTCTCCACTGTCATTGATCCAACTCCATGGGTTTTACTGGTGAATCAATGTTGTAGAAGATGACGATGTTTCCATGGTAACTACGGATCCTCTGAACGTCCAAATGGGTCATATCTGATGACCATGAAAAGATGAATAACGGCATTTTACAGCAATTATTTTCATGTATTGATAGGATTAGTGGATCAACAGGTATTAATCAGTTTGGATCAGTAGATGCTTTTGGTTTTTGAGGGTTTTCAGATTAAATACAGGGTTCTGGATGTTATGAAATGATGAACTCATCATAATTTTTTCAAGTATTTTGCTCATTTTTTCTTCTCTTTAGATATATTTGTTCACTTTTATACAATATTTAAAGTTTTTTTTAGCAAATTTTTCCTTATTCTTTTATATTTTGCTCATTTTATTCTCATTTTACTACTTTTTCTATATTCTATTCTATGAACAATTGAGGTAAAACTGTATTTTACGCCAATTATTTCCATGGATTGATAGGATTAGTGGATCAACAGGTATTAAACAGTTCAGATCAGTAGATGGTTTTGGTTTTTGACAGTTTTCAGACTAAATACAGGGTTCTGGAGGATTCTGTGGGGTTTCTGTAAATTTGATTTGATTTTGATTTGACTTGATAAAGCACTTTGTGACTCTGTCTGTGAAAAGTCCTCTATAAATAAAATTTACTTACTTACTTCTAGATGTTATGAAATGATCAACTCATCATAATTTTCCAAGTATTTTACTTATTTTCTGTTCTCATAAGATATATTTGTTCACTTTTATGCCATATTTCAAGGTTGTTGTTTTTTTTTTTTTAGCTCATTTTTTCTTATTTTTTATATTTTGCTCATTTTATTCTTATTTTTCAAGTTTTTTAAAATATTTTATTCTATGAATAATTGAGGTAAAACTGTATTTTACACCAATTCTTTCCATGTATTGATAGGATTAGTGGATCAACAGGTATTGAACAGTTTAGATCAGTAGACGGTTTTGGTTTTTGAAGGTTTTCAGACTAAATACAGGGTTCTGGTTGTTATGAAATGATTAATTCATCCTCATTTTTCTAGTATTTTGCTCATTTTCTCTTCTCTTTGGACATATTTGTTCACTTTTATGTCATATTTCAAGGTTGTTTATTTATTTTTTGCTCATTTTTCTTTATTTCTTTTATATTTTGCTCATTTTATTCTCATTTTGCAAGTTTTTCTATATTTTATTCTCCACCTATTATTTCCGTGTATTGATAGGATTAATGGATCAGCAGGTATTAAACAGTTTAGATCAGTAGCTGGTTCTGGTCTTTGGTGGTTCTTTGGGTCTTTGTGGGTTCAGGTGCAGGGTTTGGTTTGTTTTATCCACATGAGGCAGGTTTTTGATCATTTTGTAGAAATTCTGAAAATTGATCTTAAGTTTGACGGAGTGGCTGCCACCCCCCCGCCCCACCCCACTTCCTCCGAGTCCTCCTAGAGGGGGGGGTGTGGGTGTTTTAGGGGATGAGGAAGGCATATTTAAGCAGATCAGCTGGAAAGGGCTGAATGTGAACAGCATCACCTGAGAGGGATTACAGTGAGCCGAGTCCTGACCCGAGCCCGATCTCCGGCGTCGGAACACAGCTCCGTCTTTTCCCTCCCAGATCCCCGGAAAACACGGAGACCTGGACATGTATCTGTGTTCAAGACGGGGGTGGGGTGGGGGGGTTAAACATGTGGCCCGTGGACCTAAACTGGCTCGGCAAACGCTCCAGTCCGACCCAGTGGGACGGATTAAATACAAAAGGTGTCAAAGTCATTATCAATAATCAGTCACTTTTCATTTTAAAGTGGTTCAGACAAGTAGAAATAAGAGCACAATAACCTAGAAATAATGACAACTTCACATGTTTATTCTGTTTTTTTGTTTTAGTTTGAAAAAGTAAACTTACATGATGAAAATATTTGCATCTACAAACTATCATTTCGCAAAAAAAAAGGTGAATAACCTGAGATTTCGCAAGAAAAATCAGTGTAATTTAACCAGTTGTATTCACTGGGATCTGACGTTATAATGAACATGTGGAAATTAGAAACTGAGACAGAATATTGTTCAAAGTGCGCTTATTTTTGTTAAAAAAAAAATGTCATGTTTTTCAGGTTATTCACACTTTTTTAAAGGATAATTTGTAGATGTGAACATTTTCTTTAAAGTAATTTGACTTTTTTCGCTCAAAAACATCAAGAAAAGTTTGGAGTTTTCATTATTTCTAGGTTATTGTGCTAATAACCTAGAAATAATGAAAACTCCACATGTTTATTCGGTTTTTTTTAGCTTGAAAAAGTACATGATGAAAATATTTACATCTACAAACGATCCTTTCCCAAAAAAAGGTGAATAACCTGAGATTGCTTCATATAAATCAGTGTATTTGTACCAATATTCTGCCTGTTGTTAAAGATTTTGTGTATTTGTAAATACACTGTGATCTGTACGTTATAATGAACATGTGGAAATGATAAACTGAGACAGAATATTGTTAAAATTGCGCTTATTTTTGTTAAGAAATGTAATTTTTTTCAGGTTATTCACATCTTTTTTGTTGGGATAGTTTATAAAAGTAAGTATTTTCATAATTTAATGTTTTGTTTTTTTTCTTTTTTCAGGTTATTCACACTTTATTAAAGGATAATTTGTAGATGTGAACATTTTCCACAAAGTAATTTTACTTTTTTCACTCAAAAACACAGAGAAAAGTTTGGATTTTTCATTATTTACAGGTTATTGTGTTATTATTTTACTGATTCTGATCCATTTGAAATCATTTTGGGCTGAATGTGGAACCTGAATTAAAATGAGTTTAACCCATAAAGTTCCCAAATTAATTTTTCTCTCTATTTAATGTTTCTCAAGTGATTTTTCACCATTTATCATCATATTATCCCCTCTATTTAGCATTTTTTCAGTGAAAATCAGGTATTTTCTTATATTTTTAATTTACTGATCATGTACTTTAATCACCATGTTGAGATTATATTTGAGGTTAATTATATCAAAAACAGAGAAATTATATTATATCAGAACAGAGAAACTGAAGGAAAAGTGTCTTTTTCAGTCCAACCTCTCATTATCTGAACATAAACCCAGTGTGTCCATCCACTGTCATTGATCCAACTCCATGGGTTTTACTGGGGAATCAATGTTGTAGAAGATGACAGTGTTTCCATGGTAACTATGGAGCCTCTGAATGTCCAAATGGGTCATATCTGATGAAAATGACAAGATGAATAACTGTATTGTACACCAATTATTTCCATGTATTGATCGGATTAGTGGATCAACAGGTATTAAACAGTTTGGATCTGTAGATGGTTTTGGTTTTGGAGGATTTTCAGACTAAATACAGGGTTCTGGATGTTATGAAATGATGAACTCATCGTAATTGTTCAAGTATTTTGCTCATTTTTTCTTCTCTTCAAATATATTTGTTCACTTTTATGTCATATTTCAAGTTTTTTTTTTTAGCTAATTTTTCCTTATTCTTTTATATTTTGCTCATTTTATTCTCATTTTGCTAGTTTTTCTATATTTTATTCTATGAATAATCGAGGTAAAACTGTATTTTACACCAATTATTTCTTTGACTTTGATGAATTCAAAGTCATTTTTCAAGTATTTTGCTCATTTTCTTCTCTTTAGGTATATTTGTTCATTTTTCTGCTATATTTCAAGGTTTTTTAGCTCATTTTTTCTTCTTCCTATTTTTATTTTATTTTTTTAGATTTTCCTAATTTTATTTTAATTTTGCAAAATTTTCTATACTTTATTCTAGGAATAATTGAGGTAAAACTATATTTTACACCAATTATGTTGAAGTAATGATCGAATTAGTGGATCAGCAGGTATTAAACATACATCAGTAGATGTTTTTGGTCGTCGGTGGATGTTTGGGTCTTTACGGGTTAAAGAGGCAGTGAAACGCCGACACCCTGCAGGTGCATGTTCCTGCTGCTCCGACAAAGACATCAGCTCCCGAACAACATTCACGCTCATTTTGACAAGCGCCCCCTTCACCTCCACCTCCCGCCCCCCTCCGGCTCCTCAGCCAATCGCGACCGCCGCCTGTCGTCGGGATTATCACGGCCATTAAAGACAATGATTCACTTCTGTTCTGTATTGATAAATCACATTAGTCTGACCCAGCCTCCGAACTCTGGGGAAAGACTAGCTCCTTGTTTGACCTACTAACCCATGCATGTCGATCCTGGCCTGTAACGGACACACTGCTCCGAGTCACAGCGGTATCAGATGAAGCGGCTGAAAGGCTCCTCAGTGCGCTCATGCCATGTTACCCTGTTGAAAAAGCCCGGCAGAGGAAAAAACATGCAGTGGCATGAACTTTCTACTGGCGAGGGAGACACAGAGAGATTCTTTCAGAGCCCACGTGACCGAGCAGGGACGATGTGGCTCAGTTTGTCTTTGTTTTCTCACTGAAAAAAAATCTATTGTAGCATCGTGTCACAACCCACAAACTCAGTTACGGATAATGAATTATTATCGTCGTAATTTAACACGTCTGTGTTCGGTTAAGTTTGTGAAATGAGTGACGCAGGAAGGTGCAGAGGGAATTCGTAGTCATTTCTTTGGGTGTTTCTGTGGGTTTTTAGATGTTTTGTATTTGCTTTATTATTTTTCTTATAAAAATGGAACCCAGAGGCAGCATATACAAAGAAAACAGGACCCAGAATAGAACCCTGAGGCACCCCAAAGCCTTTAAATTCAACAGTTATTATAATAAAACAGTAAAAACTGAAGAACAAGTCACTTTTTCAGCACTTTTTAAAATTAGTTTATCAGTTATTATTAGTTAGTATTTATTAGTCTTTGACTGAACATTAAAAAATGTGCAGAAGTGTGAATTAATATTGTCGAAATTTAACGTGGCTGTGTTTGGTTAAGTTTGTGAAATAAGTGACGTAGGAAGGTGCAGAGGGGATTCATAGTTGTTTCTTTGGGTGTTTCTGCAGTTTTTAGATGTTTTGTATTTGCTTTATTATTTTTCTTTTAAAAATGGAACCCGGGGGCAGCATATACAAAGAAAACAGGACCCAGAATAGAACCCTGAGGCACCTCAAAGCCTTCAAATTCAACTGTTATCATAATAAAATCGTAAAAACTGAGGAAAAAGTCACTTTTTCAGACAAATCTCTCATTTACTGAACATAAAACCGAGTGTGTCCATCCACTGTCACTGATCCAACTCCTACTGTCGAATCAATGTTGTAGAATATGACGGTGTTTCCACGATAACTATGGAGCCTCTGAAGGTGCTGAGGGGATTTGTAGTCATTTCTTTGGATGTTTCTGCCTTTTTTTTTTTTTTTTTTTAGATGTTTTGTATTTGCTTTATTATTTACTTTCTAAAAACAGAACCCAGGGGCAGCATATACAAAGAAAACAGGATCCAGAATAGATCCCTGAGGCACCCCAAAGCCTTCAGATTCAGCTGTTATTATGATAAAATAGTAAAAACTGATGAAAAAGTCACTTTTTCAGTCAAATCTCTCATTAACTGAACATAAACCCAGTGTGTCCATCCACTGCCACTGATCCAAGCCCATGGGTTTTACTGGTGAATCAGTGTTGTAGAAGATGATGGTGTTTCCACGGTAACTGCAGAGCCTCTGGAGGTGCTGAGGGGATTCGTAGTCATTTCTTTGGGTGTTTCTGCGGTTTTGGAGATGTTTTCTAGCACGTCTACTGAGCCACAGCCATCACAGAACCTTCACTGTGCTTTTTTTTTTTTTTTTTTTACTTTGGGGGGGGTTACATGAGGGTATGTTCAATTCTATCCTCAATCACTGTCATCAGCAGACCTCATACGCTGGCAAAGCTAAATGCCAAACAGATGTTTTCATGTCAGGCTCCGTTTTACCACGCTGTAAAACCTCATATATCGGAAATGTGAAATAACACGCACTTATGTTTATATTGTAATAGACTCTATAGACAAACAGTGTAGTGTCCGTCCTGAATGTGAGGGTGATTTTCTAACTTTACCTACTCACACTTACACTCCCCCTCAAGCAATTCCACCTTAATATGTTTCCTTATAAAGCTACCAAACATGACCAGCCAATTTGGTCCAATTCTCTCAAGTTTATTGGGTCATAAAACTCTAATGTGGGAATCATTTCTAAGCGCCACACATAAAATAACAACACAAAAGCAGCGTTTTTTTTTTTTTTTTTTTTTAAGTAAAAATGACTCATACAAAAGGCTTCACAGGTAGGAGAGCTGCCTAAAGCCGGAGAAGACGCCCTGAGGCTTCCACCCAAATGCAATCCCAGAATGCTTAGCTCTCACATTACTAATACACACCTCGAAGAGCAGCCAGTGAAGAGCTGTTTGGAGGTAATGATGTGGATACAACAGGCGTCCATTGTGTTTTTCCTCAATGAGTGCGATCAGGGGAGTTGTTAAAAACCACCAATTTCCCTCAAGCTTCGAAGTCAAACTTGTACAACATGTTGGCGTCGAGCGTGTTAAGGGCTCATTTACGTTAAAGACGCAGACGGATAGTGGAGGTGTAAGAAAATATCGGCTCTGGAATATATCGCAATATTTCGTTTCACAATACTGTATCGATATTAAAAAGTACTGTATCGATATTTTTAGGTATTTATTCAAATGCAGAACATTGTGGAGGTTGATTTTTGTTTTTTGTTTATACATTACAAACAAAAAGTAAAGGGTATTTTTAATTTTTGGGGCTATTTTTTTCAGTTGGGATTCTTGCACAGCACTTTTTACTTTTTTGCACGTTAATTAAATTGAAACACATTTTTTAAAAAATGACCAGACATAGTTTTATTTACAAATGGAAAAGATAACAAAAAATGACAAAAAAAGAAATATCCTTAACTTTTTGTTTGTAGTGTATTCTATTTATTATTATTTAACACTCATTAATTAAATAATGTTAGTTCCTTTGTTGGGATTGAACTAAAATACTGTTCTGATGTTAGTTCTGAACTAATAGAATATGAACATTTGAACAGGATCTGAAACTGTAACGTCTGTAAAACAGAATTTAAGTTTGAACACAGGAACATTTTGTGATATAACAGACTGTTGTGATCCAATAAAAATGTGTTTAGTATTTGTGCAGATTTCGGGTGTAATTCAGTTCTTCAAAGAAATAATCATTTAAAAAACAGAAAAAATGGCCTTTTTAACAGTATCATGATATATCGTATTTAGGGTGTGTATTGGCAAGAATCTGGCGATATGATACAAATTACAATACTACGACCACGATACGATATATCACGATATATCACAATATATCACAATATATCACGATACTGTTAGCAATTTTTTTGTTTTGTTTCTTCTTCTAAGAGATTATTTCCTAGAAAAATTCAATTATACCAGAAATATGAACAAATACTGAACAAATTTGTATTTGATCAAAACAGGATCTAATACAATATCACAAAACTTTCCTCTGTAAAAACAAACATTTTTTTAAGATAGGCTAAATAAAAATAAAATTACAAGTACAAAAAACATACACAAATAAATAAAATAATGTTTTACAGACATTACAGTTTCAGATGCTGCTCAAATGTTCATATTCTATTAGATGTGAAAAGAATGCATAGTGGACAGTCCCTGAATCATCCGACTTCATAACATTATTTTTGTACGATCCCAACGAAGGAACTAATATCTGCCTCTCAGACAGTCAAAAGTGCTTATAGGATGATTGAAATAACCGTTATTTAACAAAACAGTGTTATCAGTTTAACAAAACCGCATGCATGACCTGCAGTATCACAGTGCTACTTTTTTAGTACAAACAGAGCAAAATACTTGTGTGAATATAGAAATAAAAGAGCTTGCAGGATTCTCAAAAAAATAATAAAAAACAAAAACATGAACCTCCGCCATATCTCCATTTAAATAAATGCCTAAAAATATCAATACAGTACTTTTAAATATCGATACAGTATCATGAAATGAAACATCACAATATATTGCGGAAACAATATTTTCTTACACCTCTAATCGTATTGTGATCCTAGTATTGTGATGTGTATCATATCACCAGATTCTTGCCAATACACACCCCTAACAGATATGGACGCAGCGTTCTGTCCGTCCTTTGCGTACATTCTGTAGGTAATTCTTTCCGTTTTCTGGGAGATTGACGATGCGAATCCAGACAGAGGATACGGAGCAGTACCACCGGGAACCACAGGGGGCAGTGGTGAGGTTTGAACAGAAGAATTTACAGAAATAGCGGAACTTTTCAAAGAGTGACTGCGAGTTAGTGAAAAACTACCGACATATTTATGAAAACTACCCTTCTGAATATTAATATTAGTAAAACCTCCTCTGTCGTCACCATGTTTGTTACCCCGCCCCCACGAAGGGGAGGCAAGGGGTTTGTTTTTGGTTCAGTTTGTTTGTTTGTTAATACTTTAGCAGCAAAACCATTGGTTGAATTCATACCACATTGGGTTTACAGATTGCCAGTGACCCAGGATAGATGTGATAACATTTTAGGGAAAGCAGGTCAAAGTTCACATTTTTATAATTTTTTTAAAAACATGTGCGAGGGGCAGGGTTTGTTGTGGTTGGAAACACTTGTTATTGTTGACTTTCTTTTTCCTCTCAAAAAACTTGACTCTTCCTCATGGTATTTGTCCAGTATGTCAATTAAGAATGGCGCCCTCTGGTGGATTGATTGAGAAACGCTCATTCCAATGCATTGGATGCATGGAAGTATGAAGGCAGTGACGCACGACGATGTTAGAAACGGACGGACCTATTAATGTACGTAAAATGAGCACAAATGAGCCTTAACTCTGCAACATGCATCTAACCCCCCCCCCCACCACCACCACCACCACCACCCTCCGCCCCCCCACTGCCCGTGTTGTAAGGACATGCTGTTTGCCGTGTAGGTGTGTTCCTGTGTGTGCGTGCAGACTTGTACCTGTTTTGCATTGATCTGTGAGGCCTGGAAATCTGAAACTGAAGGAGGCCCCTGGAGAAAATACACCGATGTGTGTTGAAACAAACACACACACACACACACACACACACACACACTAGAGCTGCAATGAGTACTCGAGTAATTTGAGTACAAAAAAATCCTGTAATCTTTTTTTGACTAAAGTATTGGTTTAATTATTAATTTAGTTTCAGTAGTCACTTATGTTCCGCACTGGGGATGGTGTTCTACACGGACTGTAAACAGTGACGCACAAGTCAAAAAGTTGGTTCGATGGAAGAGAACGAGGAGACAGTCGACAAAAGAAAAGATATGTCGGAAGGTTAGGATCACGTCTGTGGAAGTAAATCTGTCTCATCAGATTTGGAATTATAAAAGTCATTGAATTTCTAGCACTGAATTTTTTTTTTTTGCACTGAAATTAAGTGTTTCAATTTTTTTGTCTCTGAATTCACCTATGTTCATAAATTTAGAATAAAAAAAAAATTCAGACGCAAAAAATTCAGATGCAAAAAATTTAGATGCAAAAAAATTCAGATCACACATCCATGCCTTCCTGCATCGGTGTCACATGACCATCCTAACGTAGCTCGATTGGCTGGCTGTCGGTTCAACTTGAGATAGAATTGATTGCTTTTCCTTTGTGTCCTGGGTGTGTAATCTGAATTTTTTGCATCTGAATTTTTTTTATTCTAAATTTATGAACATAGTTAAATTGAGAGATAAAAAATTTAGATACTTAATTTCAGTGCAAAAAAAAATTCAGTGTTAGAAATTCAATGGCTTTTATAATTCAACATCTGATGAGACAGAATTCCTTCCATACATGTCAAACTTAAAAAAACAGAGAATCTTGTCATAACTGTGTTTGCCCTTTTGTTGTGCGTTTGTTCCTTGGCTGCTTATTGTAAAATGTCTTCGAGTACCTAGAAAAGCACTGTATAAAACTGGTGTATTATGAGCTCGAGTAAATTCAAAAGTTATTATATAAAAACAGAAAAAACAAGAAAAAGTGACATTTTCCAGCAAAATCTCTCATTAACTGAACATAAACCCAGTGTGTCCATCCACTGTCATTGATCCAACTCCATGGGTTTTACTGGTGAATCGATGTTGTAGAAGATGATGGTGTTTCCACGGTAACTACGGAGCCTCTGAACATCCAAATGGGTCATATGTGATGACCATGAAAAGATGAAGAACTGTATTTTACACCAATTATTTCCATGTATTGATTGGGTTGGTGGATCAACAGGTATTAAACAGTTCAGATCAGTAGATGTTTGGGTCTTTATGGGTTAATTTTACTGTTTTACACTAAAACTAAGATGAATAATGATGAGTTGTGTCATTATTTATGGATAATTATGCTGTTATTTTACTGGTCTGGTCTGTTTGAGGTCAGACTGGGCTGAATGTGGCCCCTGACCCCCCCACCACCACCCACCACCACCAGCCCGTCGGTGGGTGACCGTGGGGGCTGCAGCAGCTTTACCTTTACCTCTCCACGTCCATATCTGGGCCGACAGATTACAGGCGAGCTCCGCAGAGACGCTTTGTAACATGTGACCAACTCACTTCCTCTCCATACCGAAGGCATCGCATGCTGAGCTTTATTTTGATGTGGCGTGTAAGCGTAATTAGAGGTCCCATAAAAGCAGGGAGAGGGGGAAAACAGAGCCCTGTCCATCTGTCGAGTGTTAAGGGCTGGGTACGGGGGTAGCCATCACAGCCCCATGCCTCCCTGATGTTAGAGCAGCAGCCATCCCATCATGCACTGGTGCAAACGGGCCTCATGCCAAATTACCGTCTGTGTGTGTGCGTGTGTGTTAGGGCTGCAGCTATCGATTCTTTTTGAAGTCGAGTATTTTACTGAATATTTCAGCGAGTAATCGGATTTCATCATCAAAACTCATTATTATAGAAACAACAAATGCACATCCTACAATTACCAGCGTTAAATCAGCTAATGTTAGTAAGTTAAATGTATTTATGTAGCACTTATCACAAAGAAAAACTCACAAAGTGCAGAACAGATTAACCCTTAAAGACCCAAACATTCACCTTTAACCAAAAACCATCTACTGATCTCAGCTGTTTAATACCTGTTGATCCACTAATCCTATCAATACATGTTAATAATTGGTGTAAAATACAAAAAATATAGGTTGAAATTGAACTAGACTGTACAATTTCAGAGCAGCCACCCTGTCAACGATTTTCAGAATTTCTATAAAATGATCAAAAACCTGCCTCATGTGGATAAAACAAACCAAACCCTGCACCCAAACCCATAAAGACCCAAAGAACCACCAAAGACCAGAACCATCTACTGATCTAAAACACCTGTTGATCCACCAACCCAATCAATACATGGAAATAACTGGTGTTAAATACAGTTCTTCATCTTTTCATGGTCATCAGATATGACCCATTTGGACGTTCAGAGGCTCCGCAGTTACCATGGAAACACCGTCACCTTCTACACTGGAAAAAATTTTAATCTTACCACGTGTATTTTTCTCATTTCTAGTCCAAATATCTCAACAGACTTAAAATAAGACAGAATCACCTAAAGAGGAACTTTTTTGCTTTTGCATTTTTGCTTTATTCAAGATTTTATTTTTGCTTCATTCAAGATATTTTTGCTTCATTCAAAATTTTTTTTGGGCTTCATTCAAGATTTTTTTGGCTTTATTCACAAAGTTTTTTTTTTTCTGCTTAATTTAAGATTTTTTTTTTCTTAATTCAAGATTTTTTTTTCTTAATTCAAGATTTTTTTTTGTCTTAATTCAAGATTTTTTTTTTTTTTTTTTTTTTGCTTTATTCAAGAATTTTTTTTTTTGCTGAATTCATAATTTTTTTGGGGCTTTATTCAAATTTTTTTTTTTTGGCTTCATCCACAATGTTTTGGGTTTTTTTTTTTTTTTTTTTTTGCATAATTTAAGATTTTCTTTTTTTTTTGCTTAATTCAAGATTTTTTTTTTTTTTTTTTGCTTTATTCTCACAAAAAAATCTGCCAATGGAACAAGTGAAAATTATTTTGTTCAGATTTCTTGAAATCAGACTTTCCAGATCTGTTGTCTATAAATCAGTTCTTATATCTCACTGAAAAATTCCTCTTTAGGCGATTCTGTCTGATTTTAAGTGTGATGAGATATTTGAACTAGAAATTATAAAAATGCACTCGATCAGATTTACATTTTTTGCAGTGTTTTAATATCATTGGTGTCATTTCTGAACCTCTTGGACCAGACTGGATGCTTTGGCGTCCCAGTTTTGGTTCCCGGGCCTTATGTGTGACACCCCTGATCTGTGGAACTTGACTGGTTTATCAGTGACAGATAACTCCGACAGACTTGACCAGATATGCAAATATGTGAGCAGACGTTTAGGCCCCGCCCCCAGACGGCGTGGGTCCCAGGGTCTGTTCTGGCTTTGTTCTGGTTCTTGGCTGGGGCTGGGGCTTAATGTGGGTAATTGGGCACCCGTATGCTAAAGGAAGACTTGGGTTTGGACTAGTCGAGGCATGAGCTTTGAACAGTGGAGCGGGTATAGCGTACGGTGGGTTCGTGCGGTCGTGCGGAGGCGGGTGGGCGCTTCTACCTCGTACTGTATTCGTCAGGCGTTGTGGTGCGAGGAGGGGAAGGCCTGCACAAGCCCCTGGTGTGGTTTTAATCAGGATCCAGGCTGGGAGTCATTACTGGGCCTCCATGCTGAGCTCATTGTCTCTGCAACGATGGGGGGGTGTGGTGGGATGGGGGTGGGGGTGGGGGGTTATGGCGTGCATGTCAGTCGTGCAGAGGTCCTGGGGGGTCATCCCTGCTGGTTTATGTGGTCGGACGCAGATAGAGGGAAAGTGACGGTAGCAGAGGATGGACAGAGCGACCCAGGTTGGATTCAGCGACACCAGCGTTTGTCTGTTATCAGAGGAAAACTGTAAGGTCAGAGGTCAGTCATGTGACACTGGGGGGTGGGGGGTGTCAAACATAAGGTCAGGGGGCTGAAACAGGGACGCCAAAGGGTCCAGTCAGGTCCATGAGAGGGATTTATGACACGGAAAAATGACACTGAAGAGATGAAGAAACAGACATTTTAGTTTAACAGACAGACAGACAGACAGACAGAGACAAACAGACAGACAGGACAGACAGACAGACAGGACAGACAGACAGGACAGACAGACAGACAGGACACAGACAGACAGACAGACAGACAGAGACAGACAGCGATAAACAGACTGACAGGACAGACAGACAGGACAGAGACAGACAGGACAAAGACAGACAGACACAGACAGACAGACAGGACAGACAGACAGACAGACAGACAGGACAGACAGACAGACAGACAGACTTTATTCATCCCAACCTGGGAAACTGTAGTTGTTTTTTTGTTTTGTTTTGTATTTTTGTTTTTTGTTTTTTGATAGAATATCCAGCCGTACTTTGGTCTCTTGTCAGACCAGTAAAATACTCTCATAATAGCCTATAAATAATGACAACTCCAATTTTTTCTCCTTGTTTTAGTGTAAAAAAGTACAATTACATGGAAATGCTTATATTAACAAACTGTCCTTTTACAAAAAATGTGAATAACCTGAAATGTCTTCATATAAGTCAGTGTAATTGTACCAATATTCAGTCTGTTATTAAATATTTTGTGTATTTGTAGATCCACTGTGATCTGTACGTGATAATGCACATGTAGAAATGATAAACTGAGGGATAATATTGTTAAAATTACACTTATTTTTCTTAAGAAATATCATGTTTTTCAGGTTATTCGTTCTTTTTTAAAGGGTGGTTTGTAGATGTCATTCTTTATAAGTTACTGTGTTATTATTTTACTGGTCTGATCCTAAAACCCTGCTTTACATGGTTAAATAAGTTTAAAATATGCTCTATCTTCTGTATTTTATGTTGACAATAAAACTAAGCATGTTGCTTTTTTAAGGGCACTTCTTGAAAATCATTAGTTTTGGACCACAGACTTCACTTTTACTGGTTTTTCCAGGTGTTTCCAATGTACACCAGCCAAATAGAAGCAAATAATTGAATTTACAAATATGGCGAGCGCAGCTTAATATTAGTGATTTACCGGTGTGTCCTCATGAGCCTGGAGTTTGCGTTGGAGTCTGTGTTGTTTTCAGAGCCGGTGGTTTGTTCGTCGGTGGTGGTCGGTGAAAACACTGCAGAAGTCAGGAGTCAGCTGCAGGATTTGACTGGAAAATGTGTGTTTTACCTAAAAATCAGTGAAGTTCAGACAGTTCCAGAGGGTTAACATATGAACATATGAAGTAAAACGGCGAGTTTCTCCACAAATATGAACCTTTAAAGTCCAAGAAGATGTTTAGGAGCTGATGGACACCAACAGAATTCTAAAGCAGAGACCGTCAAACTCAGTTTAGCTCAGGTTCAGGTTCCACATTCGGCCCAATATGATCTGAAATGGACCAGATCAATAAATAACAGGCATAATAACCTATAAATAATAAGGCAACGTCTAATACCACAGTACTGAGGCACCAAATATGGGTGTGTCTATTTCCTCAGAGCCAGTCAGATGTTGTCATTTGTCCTGTTCCAATCAGCAGTAAGGACATGTTGTCCCAGATCCAATCATGGACACTGTTTCATGAACTCATTGTCCTCTTGTGTCCACAACAGTACTGTGCTCATATATGGAGTATACCTCCCCCCCACCCCCATACACACCACACAACCAAACTATGTCAATCCACTACAGTTTACTATGGTTTGGTCCTTTGGTCACATGACACCGGTGTTGTCGGTGCCTGAAACAGTATTTTTGTAGAACAGGTCTCAGAGCGTAAACACGTCCCAGCTCCACCCTAGTGTTAGCGTATGGATAGGACCAACACCACTGTATGGAAATGATGATGTCATAGTACCATGTGACCAGAAGAAGAAAACCCTGAACGTAACAACAACAACAACGGAATACAGAGTTGTGTTTGTGCTGCAGGTGCTGCTAAGTTTATTAGCACTACTGCAACAAAACCTGCCTTCTTCTTCTTCGTCTTCTTTTTCATCTTCTTCTTCGTCTTCTTCTTTGTCTTCTTTTTCTTCTTCGCCTTCTTTTTCTTCTTCTTCATCTTCTTTTTCTTGTACTTCTTCTTCATCTTCTTTTTCTTCGTCTTCTTCGTGTTCTTCATCTTCTTCTTCGTCTTCTTTTTCTTTTTCGTCTTCTTTTTTCTTCATCTTCTTCTTCGTCTTCTTCGTCTTCTTTTTGTTCTTCTTCGTCTTCGTCTTCTTTTTCTTCTTCTTTTACTTCTTCTTCATCTTCCTCTTCTTCCTCTTCTTCTTCGTCTTCTTCTTTGTCTTCTTCTTCTTGTGTTTATGTTTGTATTCAACGCGCTTAAGAAGGACCTCCTGCACATGCTCAGTTCATTCTTCTGTGGTTTGAGTGTATCCTGCCATAGGCTCTGTCTGTGTTTGTGTACAGCGCCACATACAGGTGTGGCATACCTATTACACTGTTTAACCCAGTTTTCCCGTTTCCACCTGGACGCACATATTTATGGAAACCATACGTGTACGGACGACAAACTTTTAGAATCCACAAAAGATCCAGTAACTGGTCCCCTCTCCTTTTTCTGGACCTGGATCGGCCCATGGGTGATGGTTCTGTCCACAGTCCTGTGTCAGCAGGAGGACAGGTTACCAGTCTACACAGGACAGAACCAGGACAGAACCAGGAAAGAACCAGGACACTGACTGGACCTGAGGGACAGACACATGACAAAGGTAGTCCAACAGGACTGGGGACAGAGACACATGGATATAATAATTAAATGTTTCTCTTTTTTTTTAGTGTGAAAGTTAAACTACTTTATGAAAAGGTGATGTTTCTTAAGAAAAATGTGTAATTTTATGAATATTCTGCCTTAGTTTATCATTTCCACATATAAGGTAAGGGAGGTTTATTTATATAGCACATTTCATGTACAAGACAATTCAAAGAGATTTACATAAAAAAAATAAAAGCATCACAGCAGGGGGCAGGGGAAGCAATAAAAAAACCCTCAGATATAATGTCAGCATGGTGATTAAAGTACATGATCAGTAAATTAAATATAAGAAAATACCTGATTTTCACTAAAAAATGCTAAATAGAGGGGATAATGTGATGGTAAATCACTTGAGAAAGGTTAAAGAGAGAGAAAAATCAATTTGGGAACTTCCATAATTCTAGTACTGGGTCTTTATGGGTTACACTCATTTTAATTCAGGTTCCACATTCAGCCCAATATGATCTAAACTGGATCAAACCAACAAAATAATAACACAATAACTTAGAAATAATGACAAAGACAAACTTTTCTCTATGTTTTTGAGTGAAAAAACTCAAATTACTTTAAGGAAAATGTTCACATCTACAAACTGTCCTTTAAAAAATTGTGTATAACCTGAAAAACACGACATTTTTTAACAAAAATAAGTGCAATTTGAACAGTATTCAGTTTATCATTTCCACAAGTACATTATAACGTACAGATCACAGTGGATCTACAAATACATAAAACATTAAATAACAGGAATAATATTGGTACAATTAAATGTCTTTTTCCTAAGACATTTCAGGTTCATAGTTTTTTTTTTTTTTTTAGATTGTTCACATTTTGCATCTGGAACTGAAAACTATAGTATTTTACCTTATAATCATTCATGTCAGTGTCTTCTGTTTAATATTTACCTCCGCCAAGGAGCTTATGTTTTTGCCGGCATTGGTTTGTCTGCCTGTTTGTTTGTCTGTCTGTCTGTGTGCAAGATAACTCAAAAAGTAATGGACGGATTTGGATGAAAATTTCAGGAAATGTTGATACTGGCACAAGGAACAAATGATTACATTTTGGTGGTGATTGGGGGGGCACAGGGGGGCCCACTGATCTGCCTTGGCGGAGGTCTGCGCTCTCTGAGTGCTTCTAGTTTAATTCTCTTTTGCAGTTTTTCTAATAATATTTTATAAATTCATGCCGTGGTCCGGATCGAACACATTGGCGGGCCGGTTTTAGGCCTGGGGCCGTATGTTTGACCCCCCCGTGTTAAACCTATACAATGCATAATGCTTTGTTTCAGTTCGTTTCGTTTCCTGTGTGAAGGCCAGACGTCGGCGCAGCTGTGATTCCCTCCATGTTTTGTCGTTGTGGTGGTGGTTGTTGTTTCGTTTGTTGCCGTCTGCAGTGACTTATGTGTGTTTTTGTGCTTTGCTTGTTTGGCTTCGGGCCGAACAGACTCGGATCTGCGCTCACATGCCGTAAATTAAATTTTAAAAAAGTCAAAATAAAAGGCTAATTATGGGTAAATTTGTAAGCGCTTTTATTCCTTCAGTTGCGGTGAGTGCGTTTCACTGTTGTTTTGGTCAAGTTTTTTTGTTTTTTGACTTTGGGCTTTTTCACTAATCTTATTTTAAAGCCCAGACAATGAAACAAGCCTGTGGTGAAGACAAATGTAGCCCCACATGTATAAAGCTTTCAAAGAATAAGTCCATTCACATTTCTGACATTCCTTCAGTCGTTTTTCCCTCCACTTTCACACTTGTATTACATCTTGGCTCATGTCTCCTTAAACTGGATATTATTTGATTTGGATGGGGTCCAGGGCGTCGGAGCTCCGGCCTTTCGCTGTGTAAACATCTGTCACCAGCAGGAGTCGTAACTAATAGGCATCTGAATGCAGGGGTCAGCGCTGGTTTACGTGTTTAACAGGCTAACGGCTCCAATGGCACCGCCTCCGAGCCGGAACGGACGGCGGCGAATGTCCCGGACCACATGGAGCTGGTTCTCATCATGAGTTGAATCCATACAAGAATTTGCATATGAGTATCTATATATGGATATTCTGTAAAACAGGTTCAGGTTCCACATTCAGAACCATAGGACCTAAAGTGGGCGGGGCCAGTCAAAACATTTACATAATAAGGTATAAATAATGTCGATTCCAAACTTGTCTCTATGTTTTTACAGTGAAAAAAAGTTAAATTACATTAGCCCATAAAGACCCAGCGCTATTTTTGTGGCCATTCTTAAAAGAATTTTTCTGTCTATTTAACCTTTCTTCAGTGATTTATCTTTTTTTTTTTTTTTTTTTTTTAGGTCAAAACACATTAAATGTCCCGTCAGAGAGCGAACTTGAATTGATTGCCATTCCAACATTTATTTAAATAAAAAGTAACTCCTTGTTTTGGATAATCCCTTATGGTCCAACTAAAGCAAAAATTAATTTAAAAGTAAAAATGTGGGTCATTTAGCTACACTAATCTGTCAAATTGTCTCTAAAACGTTCCATCAGAGAGATTTCGAATACCGTGTTTTGACCCTTGTACAATTACATTCCTAATAAATAAATCGCTTTTGTAACCATTAAAGACTTTGAACTATTTTTGTGACGACTTCCAAATGAATTTTTCCTTTACATTTAACTTGATTTGTCACCATTTATCACAATATTATCTTCTACAATTAGCAATTTTCAGTGTAAATCATGTATTTTTCTATATTTAATTTAATTCACTGTTTAAATAGATGTTCATTAAAGCTCAGAGTAAATTCAAAGTTTATTATAAAGGCTTTATTATTTACTTCTTAGTACTGTCTTACTTAGTAGATTGGCACATCATCCGCAAAACAATGAAATTGGATGTTGTGATTTCTAAAAATGGAACACAGGGGCAGTATATACAAAGAAAACAGGATCCAGAATAGAACCCTGAGGCACCCCAAAGCCTTCAAATTCAACTGGCATTATATCAGAACAGAGAAAACTGAAGAAAAAGTGACTTTGTCAATAAACGCCAGTGGACACGATGGGTTCCACACCAAACCTGGAATGACACTGAGATTGGTGAAAAACCCACGTGTGGATTAGAAAAACCACTAGGATCCACACATTGAATGCAGTGTCTTTATTTATAGTCTATAGAAGACCATTTACACACATGTTTTCACATCTAATGCACTGACACCTAGGGAGATTTAATGTCCATATTTGGGTCCTATTTTTGGACCCAATATTTGATTAAAAATTCATTAATTATGGGATGGCTCAGAGCAAGAGTATAATTTTTTGCATTTATCTGAGGTCAGCATTCGGTCCATCCTGGGGGAAAATATGTCTACATTTACCTTTTATTATTGGGTCTAAAAAGATGGAAAAGTGTCAGATACTAAAATAAACCCAGTTTCATGGAAACACCCAAATGTAAACATATGTAACTTCACTTTTTACACTGAAAGAAAGTTGGAGTTGTCATTATTTATAGGTTATTTTGACAGTATTTTACAAAACGATCAAACGTTTCACACATTCATCCCAATTGGACCCTTTAGCGGACCTGTTTTGGTCCACAGACCCTATATTTGGCAGCTGTGCTCTCAAAGAACTCAAATAACATGTTGCCTCCAGGTCTGTTTTCTTTTTTTTTGGCATCATTTTGACTGTTTAGAGAAGACGCCGCTCCTCCTGTGGTCGTCCCATTGCGTAGCACCGTCGAACGTTGTTGTAACAACAGCCAATACATTACAACACAATACAAGCCAATTTGCTGCTCATTTGTAACCGTAAACATTGCGGCGTGTATGAACAAGACAGGTACAGCTCAGCGCATCTGACTCTGTCGCTTTCGTGTAATTAAACACGAGGCGACCTCATGCCACCCAGGGGTTTTGGATCCAAGTGGCTGTTTCTTCATCCAAAAGTTCATTTCATTGCAACATCCAACACCAGTGTTAAACCTTAGCTCACCCACATACCGAGGAGGAGCGTTTGTGTGGCGGCAGATAACATTTCTACACCCAGAAGCGCAGAGCTCACAACAGGAAATGAACTTTCCACACACATTGCATTCATTTTGCATTATGGGCTCCGTTCGGACATTTTTTGGCCTTTGGAAAACCATCTGACCCCAGAACTCTCACATAGGATTGTAGGGAAAAAAGATGGTTCCCAAGGGTGGAGTTTCCAGAGCCAACACAAGCCGGTTCCTGTTAAGGAGTCTGGGAGTGCCAGTGCTTCAGGTGCACTCGTGTTGTTGTGGTGTTAAAAGCAGAGGCCAGATGTGACCCAGACACCTGCCGAAACCCGGACTCATCTGGACCCAGAACCGGTCCAATCGCACAACCTCACATGAACTTCTACAGTCTTTCCTGTTGTCAATGTTTATGGTTTGACTCGGAGTCACTCATGAATGTGTGATATGCATCCAACGGAGCATTTCCAGGAGGCTGTTTTTCCACTTTTTACTGTTTGTGTCTTTGCAAAAAACTCAACTTTTCATCAAACTGTGGAAGATTAGGTCCATAAAAGACTAATATTTATCTCTTTGTTTGCAATTTCTTCAAACATCTCTGAAACTACTTATACTTTCCCTTTTTTTTTTTTCTTTTGTTCAGACAAGGTATAGTTTTTTAGATGTTACCTGCTTGACAGTTTTGACTGTGACTCCAGTCTTCCTCCTAACTCTTCCTCATCCGACAACGTCAAAACTGTCAAGCACGTAACATCTAAAAAACTACACCTTGTCTGAACAAAAGAAAAAAAAGGAAAGTATAATTACATAAACAGAAGATAAAATGAATGTCATTAGCCTTATTCCGAAACTACTTGACATTTAATTTCATTTTTTAATGTATCTTCCTTGGGAAAATATTTACGTTTGTTTACACTTTTGAGAAATTTAGATTTCTAAACTTCTAGATTAGATTTCTAGATTCTGAATTTCTAGATTATTTTAGATTTCCATTTTTTTTTTTCCGTGTAAGTTTTTATTGAAATTTTCTACACACTTATTTAACAAAAACAACGAACAAACAACATTGTTTGGGTCCATTACACACATTCGCATTATCCAGTCTTTCCACCATTCTGAGTTCTGTAAGGTCCATTTATTCCACCTTTTGTCTCTTTGAGCTTCATGTAGTCACAGCCAATTTTTTTTTTTTTAATATTACAAATGTTCCTTTCCTTCTAATGGTCCATATTTTGATGGTTTATATCATGTAAATGGTTACAGATATTAATCTAGTTCCTATGGATCACTGATAGAAGTCATATATAGACTTTCATTTGGATCCATGACCTTTGACCTTGAAGGGTCAAACTCAAGGTCACCAATGTCTAGATTTCAACAATCTTCTCCGCAACTACTGGTCAGATTCATTTCAAATTTTTTATGTAGTTTCCTCTGGACAATGTCTACAAATTTAGATTTTTAAAGTTGTGACAAATTTTTGAGTGATTATAAATTTCCCTTTCCTTCTAATATATTCATGTTTTGATGGTTTTGTAACATAAATGGTTACAGATATTAGTCTAGTTTGTATTGATCACTGATAGAAGTCATATATGGACTTTGAATTAGCTGAGTTCTTATTGTCTGGTATTTGATCTTTGGTTTGTATTTTTGGTGTCTTATAAGCCCATGTGAGGGCTGGGCAGGTTTTTATGCAAGACACAAAAATAAAAACATTCATTCATTCATTCATTCATTCTCCTCCAGTGAATGTCCTGCCCACTTCTATTTGGAGATTGATCTCCTGCACCCAGACCACAGGACTGGAACATAGAACCTTGACAACCTCACAAAATCAACTGGGCATTGATACCTGATAGAACAGGACGCTGACATACAAGGACAGTGGAACTATTTTTGTGCTTTGTGTTTTTGTAAAAACTCAAATTTGCATTAAACTTTGTGGAAGAGCAGGCCATTGGTTTAGGAGGATTAGGTCCATTAAAACCTACTTTTGTTTATTATGGGATGTGGTTGACTTAAAGGTCTGACTCGGTGGAGATGTTTGCTCTCTGCTCGTCCTTCAGGTTATTATTATTATTCACACTTAAACACAAGTGGCTGGATCCGGATCTTCATTACAAATATATTGACCTGAAAAAATAATCTTCGTTTGTGGTTTTCATTATTTAACCTTCTAAAAACCGCTAATGGCCCTGGCACGTCACTCACAAGAACCAACAAAAACCAGGTTGATTCTCTTCCCGTGAAGGACCTAATGTAGATATTGGATCCAGGCCATTTTTTTCACAGGAGAAAAATAAGGCTTTGATGTTTCTGTTTTTTTGGGGTTTTTTGCGACAAACAGCATGTGTGAAAGTGAGACCAGGTCTTGACCATGCATCCCCTGTGGAGACCTCCACTTTTGACCCCGCTGATCACCTCAGATCTCCCCGTTGGCCTCGGCGGGCGACCAGCGCTGTGAGCTTGTATCTTGTTAAAGGGTTAATGAGGTAGAACTTTGCAGCAGACGTTCACATCTTGGATTCTCCAGATCTGGAAGGAAACCTGCCCGAGCTCCTGTTTTTCTTTTTCTGTTTTGTCTCCTCTAATTTTAAGCTCTTTGGGTTTCTCGAAGCTCAGCCGGAAAAACACACCACTTTCCTTTTCCCAATTATTTCTATTATTGAAATTTAAACGTTGTTTCGGTAGCTCACGTTTGTTTCCTCCACCTGGTTCTTCTTTACTTTTGCAAACAAATCCAAAAAATGAAAGTCCACTTCATGTCTGTCAGAGGTTTATTGTCACAGAAAAAATATCAAAACACAGGATGTTTAGCAAAGTCACATATCTTTTACTAATTGGCTCCAAACTGTGACCCATTCCACCGTATGAACACCATGAACCATCTGTTAGCAAAGCATTTGATATATAAATACAGTAAAAATTAACAATAAAATACATTTAATTATAGAGCAAAGTATCCTGCACATTGGACAAACTGTAAAATTAACCCAATGTGACTTTTGTGTCAGTTCCCAAATGATTTTTTTCTCCATATTCAACCTTTTTTTAAGTGATTTATCACCATTTATTGTAATGTTATCCTCTTTATTTTGTGTTTTTTCAGGGTAAATAATATATTTTCCTATATTTAATTCACTGATCATGCAGATGTTCATAAAAGCTCAGATTAAAGTAGTATTTTATTACATCAGAAACAGAGAAAAAGTGACTTTTTTCAGTAAAATCTCTCATTAATTGAACATAAACCCAGTGTGTCCATGCACTGTCATTGACCCAACTCCATGGGTTTTATTGGTGAATCAATTCTTACATTTTTTATTCATTTTGTACATTTTCCAATTAGCTTTTGTTCTTTTTGTTGATTTTATTTATTATTTTAATTGTTTTTCTTCATTTTCTTGCCTTCAAAAAAAAAAAATCAAGTTAGTTCAGTTTCTGGCTTATTTTGTTAATGTTACTTATTACATTGTTAATTTATTTTAAATGGGTTCTTTTTGCTTATTTTGTTCAGTTTAATTTTTCCCTTTATTTTAGTCAATTTTTTAAAACTTATTTTTCCCATTATTTATTATTTTGCAGGGTTTTTTTAAAATCCATTTTTGTTCATTTTCTCCACTGTCATTGATCCAACTCCATGGGTTTTACTGGTGAATCAGTGTTGTAGAAGATGACAGTGTTTCCACGGTAACTACGGAGCCTCTGAACGTCCAAATGGGTCATATCTGATGACCATGAAAAGATGAATAACTGTATTTTACACCAATTATTGACATGTATTGATAGGATTAGTGGATTAACAGGTATTAAGCATTTTAGATCAATAGATTTTGGTTGACAGTGGATGTCAGTGATAGAGTCAGTGATAGAGTAGACTGGACTGGACTGGACTAGAGTAGAGTAGAGTAGAGTAGACTTGACTAGAGTAGAGTAGAGTAGACTGGACTAGAGTAGAGTAGACTGGACTGGACTAGACTAGACTAGACTAGACTAGACTGGACTAGAGTAGAGTAGAGTAGACTGGACTAGAGTAGAGTAGAGTAGAGTAGACTGGACTAGAGTAGAGTAGAGTAGAGTAGACTGGACTAGAGTAGAGTAGACTGGACTGGACTAGACTAGACTAGACTAGACTAGACTAGACTGGACTAGAGTAGAGTAGAGTAGACTGGACTAGAGTAGAGTAGACTGGACTGGACTGGACTGGACTGGACTAGACTAGACTGGAGTAGAGTAGACTGGACTGGACTGGACTAGAGTAGAGTAGAGTAGACTGGACTAGAGTAGAGTAGACTGGACTGGACTGGGCTGGACTAGACTAGACTAGACTGGACTAGAGTAGAGTAGAGTAGACTGGACTAGAGTAGAGTAGAGTAGACTGGACTGGACTGGACTAGACTAGACTAGACTAGACTAGACTAGACTAGACTAGACTAGACTAGACTGGACTAGACTTTATTTGCCATTTGCACAGATACATTGCAGTACAGGTACACTGGATTTCTTGTGTTTCTCTGGGTCACAGAATCCATAGAAAAAAGACATGAACAAAAACAGAAACAAAACATGATCACAGCTAAAACATATAAAAACAGTTATTGCACAGACAAACACAAATACACACTTGTAAAATAGAGGACTGACCAGAAAAAAGTAATAATAATAAATAAAAGTACTGGAAGGTGAAAACAAGTTATTGCACATTTGAATTAAAGTACTGGGAGGTAGAACAGGTTATTACAATTAATAATGTCATCAGTGTCATTTTTGAACTTGGCGGCCCAGGTTGGAACCTCTAGCGTCCTGGTTTTGGTCCACGGGCCTTATGTTTGCCCCCCTTTGCTCTAACGTGACCTCCCCCAGCTGATAGAAATGAAGCAGAACTTCCAGTTGCTGCAACTCGGAGATAAATACAGTAGAAGAGAAGGGAAAAATGCAATCCATCAGTAATATTTATTGGTTTATTGGTTACTTTTCCCACACATTTTTCACATTATATCTTCTTTTTTTTTTTTTTTTTTCTCGTATCTGTTTTTGGCGTGGCACCTGAACAGAGGTATCTCCCATCTGGATGTGCGCAGTGGCTGCTGGGTTGGTTCTTTCTGGCAGCTCTGTGAGGTCTAAACTCCAGCCGCTGTTGTTTTTCAGATGTGTGAGCTGGAAGTCGGGATGAGTTTAGTCAAGGTGATGACAAATAGTGAAGGCAGAGCGAACATGGGGGGGCTGCATGGGGTGCAAATATGCCAGGCATGGTGGCGTGGATCAGCGGGAGGGGGAGGGGCTGCGCCACTGAATGAATTACTAGACTTTTCAGCCCGTTGAGCTACAGGTGTGAAAATTAGGTGTGAGGTTTATGTGTGATAAATTACCAACATGTGGGCTAATGGGAGCCACTCCACCCACCTTTTACTCCTTCAACCTTCCTTCTTTCTGCTCCGAGGGCGTTTCTCTCACAGCTTGAGTAGATTTAAGATGGTGTAAATTAAAAAAAAAAAAAAAAAAAAAAAAAACTTTCCCCTTTTCGTTTCTCTCGTATCTTTTCCGTACTTTGCTGTTTTATACAAACATCCTAATCGTGGGTTAGTGTCATGAACCTGTGGGAAAATCCGAGATGTTTCAGGGACCGGAGCAGATAAATGTGATATACGACGCATCATAAAACTGACACCCATCTGGGCTTTGTTTTCAGACACATTTTCTCTGCTCTTTCAAGGAATTTCTCTCAGTTGGAAAAAAAAAAAAACTGGCAGAGCATCATTTACACGACCTACGTCATTAAGTTGTCTTTTTTGTAAATATACTGACTTGTGTAATTTATGGATGGATAATTAATAGAAAAAATGACAGATTAACTCAAAAAGTTAAGAAAATGAGTTAAAAATGGAAAAACATAAGCATCAGAATGAGCAAATACAAAACAGTAAGCAGCAAAATTAGTGAAAAATTAACAAATTAGGACAAAATTAATGAAAACTGAACAAAATAGGCACAAAAATGGACAAAACACCATAAATAAGTAGCACAATGGACAAAAAGGACAGACATAGACAGATAATGAAAAAAACTATGTCAAATTGATTCAAACAGTTAACAAAATAAGGAAAAAATGAGCGAGCATAAGCATCAAAATGAGTAAAGACAAAAAATAAGCAGCAAAATTAGTGAAAAATTAACAAATTAGGACAAAAGTAATGAAAACTGAACAAAAAAGGCAAGAAAATGGACAAAACACAATGAATAAGTAGAACAATGGACAGACAGACAGACAGATAATGGGGAAAAAAAAGGTCAGATTGATTCAAAAAGTGAACAAAATGAGGAAAAAATGGACAAACACAAGCATCTAAATGAGCAAATACAGAACAGTTAGCAGCAAAATTATTGAAAAAATAACCAATTAAGACAAGATTAAGAAATACTGAACAAAACAGGCAAAAAGATGGACAAAAAAATCCCACTAAGTAGCACAGTGAACAAAAAGAATAGACAGATAATGGAAAAAGAAAAGTCAGATTGATTCAAAAAGTTTAAATCAGGAAAGAATTGATAAACATAAGCATCAAAATGAGTAAAGACAAAATAAATTAATGTAAACTGAACCAAACAGGCAAGAAGATAGATAGATAGATAGATAGATAGATAGATAGATAGATAGATAGATAGATAGATAGATAGATAGATAGATAGATAGATAGATAGATAGATAGATAGATAGATAGATAGATAGATAGATAGATAGATAGATAGATAGATAGGAAAAATATCTATCAAAAAGTTAACAAAATGAGGAAAAAATTGAAGAACATAAGCGTCAGAATGAGCAAATACAAAACAATAAACAGCAAAATTAGTGAAAAATGAACGAATTGAGACAAAATTAATGGAAACAAAACAAATTAGGCAAAAAAACTGACAAAAAACCCCATAAACAAAGAGGACAGACAGATAATGAAAAAAACAAAACAAAACCTGGTAAGCAGCAAAATTAGTGAAAAATTCATAAATTGAGACAAAATTAAGAAAAAAAAAAGAACAAAATAGGCAAGAAAATGGACAGATAGATAGAAAAAATGTCAGATTGTTAAAAAAAGTTAATAAAATAAGGAAAAAATGGAGGAACATAAGCATCAAAATGAGTAAAGACAAAAAATAAGCAGCAACATTAGTGAAAAAATGAACAAAAATGAACAAAATAGGAAAGAAAATGGACAAAAAGACAGACAGATGATGAAAAAATGTCACATTCATTAAAAAAACTTAAAATAAATTAAAAAAATGGATAAACACAAGCATCTAAATGAGTAAAGACAAAAAAATAAGCAACAACATTAGTGAAAAATGAACAAAAACTGAATGAAATAGGCACAAAAATGGACCAAAACCCATAAAAGGACAGACAGATGGATTTTCCTTTGTCTTTCGACGGTAAACTGAAGGTTAAATGAACACCTTCTGGACGCCGATCCGATCATTTCCAAATGCGCTGTAAAAGATGCGACGTCGTCCATAAAGATTTGAAGTATTTTTCATTCTGAGGTGAGGTGATTTATGGGCTCTGTTCTTAGGGTTTACTGTGACCACCTTCATGTTTGCCTGTATTTCCTGTTCGTATCTGCGTTGAATCTGTAAATGACAGAGTTCAGATCATCTGCTTTGGTGGTGGGTGTGGTCTGAGTGGAACATGACCTGCATGTTTGACAAGGAAGTTCAAAAAAACCTGAAAACATGTGCGAACAGAGCCGGTCCGAACCCGAAAACACATGTCGGTGTCCCAGACGGTGAGAAAGTGCATCCTTATGAATCATCCATTAACTCCTGTGGTTCCATTCCTGCTCGTCCTAAAGTCCTTCTGCACCTGAACGCCGCTGTTAGAGGGGGGTGGGGGGGTGGGGTTTGACCCGTACCACCTGACAGTAAGTGGCAGGTTTAGAACTGGGTCACCAAAGACAATAAGCACCAGTTCTGGATTTGTCCTCCATTATTTTGCCGTTTTCGTTGCCAAAGGGTCGCCAGTTCAGTTCCCTGGCAGACTGGCGGAGAGTTGTTGGCTGATGTGCCCTTGAGCAAGGCACGTAACACACCCCTATTTGCTCCCTGGGCCCACTGCTTCTAGCATGTGTGTGTGTGTGCACTTATTTTTCTTAATACATTTCAGTTTGTTCGGGTTATTCACATTTTTTAAAGGATAGTTTGTAGATGTAAACATTTTTCTTAGTGTAGTTTTACTTTTTTTTTTCACTCAAAACTGTAGAGAAAAGTTTGGAGTTGATATTATTTATTGATTGACTGATTGATTTTATTTGCACGTCACAAACAGCAAGGGAAAAAAATTCCTATGATTAAAATTGCACTTATTTTTCTTAATAAATTTAAGTTTCTTCATGTTACTCACATTTTTTAAAGGATAGTTTGTTGATGTAAACATTTTTCTTAGTGTAATTTTACTTTTTTTTTTCACTCTAAACTATGGAGAAAAGTTTAGAGTTGATATTATTTATTGATTGATTGATTTTATGTATTTGCACATCACAAACAGCAAGAAAAAAAAATTCATATGGTTAAAATTGCACTTATTTTCCTTGATAAATTTCAGTTTGCTCATGTTATTCACATTTTTTAAAGGATAGTTTGTAGATGTAAACATTTTTCTTAGAGTAATTTTCCTTTTTTTTTCCACTCAAAACTATAGAGAAAAGTTTGGAGTTGCTTTATTTTATCGTATTGTATTTATTTGCACATCTACAGAAGTGTATTGCATTCACAAAAAAAATAAAATTCGGCTCTGTTTTTCTGAATTAACGAGATAATTATCTCATAATTACGAGAAAAAATAAGTAAAAAACAAAAAATTGGCTCTGTTTTTATGAGATAATTATCTCATTTATTCGGAAAAACAGAGCCAAATTACATTTTTTGTGTGAATGCAATACGCTTCTGTACACATCACAAACAGCAAGAAAAATAAATAAATAAATAAATAAATAAATAAATTTTCATGCAAGTAACACTATTGCGCCGGAGAGGATAGAAGCCAAAATAAACCTCCCTGTAAATAAACAATACACAGGAAAAAAAAAAAAAAAGATTTAAAAATACAATATAACTGAAATAATAATCTAAAGTAAAAAAAAAATAGATGATCTAAATCTTTACATATATGATTCGACCCACTTTGGGCTGAAATGACTCTGACATCCCTGCTCTAAAATAGAAAAAATTAAACACCATCAAAGCTCAAACATCCCCACGTAGCATTACTAGCAACTATTTTTGCCACTTTTAAAGACTATTTTTTTTTTTTTTTTTCCTTCCCTGAAATAAGTGTTTAACCTGATTTGAGGTTTGCGTGGTTTTCGTGCATTGTTCCGCTGATGTTGACACTGACTGAACAGGGGTTGTGTTGTTTTCATGACGAGGCTCGGCCGTAAAACCTTTTATGGGACCGCAGACCACAGTGAAGACACGATGCTGTTACTTGACCACCACATCAAGGCCGTTCCCCCGGCGTTTGGCTTTTATACGGCCCGCAGCTTTTCCATGGATGTCACATGTTCGGTTTGAGTGTCCGTCAGTGTGGCGTTAAAGCTATACCGTATGATGTGGCATTTTGACACTTTTCTTTTGTCATCTTAAAATGCTCCTAATAAGCGTGTGTCAAACTAAAATGTCAAACAAATCCACCTGGTATTGAAACTCAAAAATGTTTAATTCTCATATATTTCTGATAAAATTCTGACCAATCATTTTATTCGTCCGAATGAAACAATTGGCCGAACCTGACTGAGCCTCCTGTCAATCATCCATTATCGCCGTTTCCGCATCTGATTTGTGTCCCTCTGAATCTGACGCTTCACAGGCGCTGCTTCTCCTGTCACTGACCACAGTCTACTGTCTAAGAATGTGTTTGGATAGGACTGAAATGCACATGTGGAAGGGAAAAAACAGATTTATTAACAGAAACAACAACTGAGGGGAACAAACAGGAGTATGATGAATGGAGGATGGAGACAAAAGTCCAGTAGTCTGGTGTACTGGACTAAACAGACCGGTCTGTACAAAGGTCAGCTTTTATGACAGTGGGACTCATACAGGTACATGTACTTGGTGTCACACCATGCAGGATGATGTAGGACACAGGTGTCAAACATACGGCCCGGGGGCCAAATCCGGCCCACCAAAGGGTCCAATCCGGCCCCTGGGATGAATTTGTGAAAAATTGCAAAAAAATTACACTGAAGACATTAACAATCAGTGGTGTCAAAATCATTTTAATTCAGGTTCCACATACAGACACATACATTCCAATCAGATTTCAAGTGGGTCAGACTGGTAAAATATTATAGTAATAACCTATAAATAATGACAACCCCAAATTTTCTCTTTGTTTTTTGGTGTAAAAAAGTAAAATCACATGAAAATGTTTACATTACCAAACTATATGTTTACAAAAAATGTGAATAACCTGAACAAATATGAACAATGGAAATGTCTTAAGAAAAGTAAATGCAATTTTACCAATATTCTGCCTGTTACTAAATGTTTTGTGTGATTGTAACACACATGTGTAAATGATAAACTGATAAACCCAGGCAGAATATTGTTAAAATTACACTTGTTTTTCTTAAGACAGTTCAAGTTGTTCGTGTTATTTCAGATTTTTAAGGAAACTTTGTAGACATAAACCTGATCATAATTTTACTTTTTTCACTGTTATTACTTTACTGGTCCGGCCCACTGGAGATCCAACTGGGCTGAATGTGGAACATGTGTTTGACAGCCCTGATGTAGGATGAGAAATGTATGAATTATGAAACCTGAAATGTCCACGGAAAATTCGCGGAGGCCGTGCGTTCACAGTGCACGTGCCGATCGTCTGGGCGTTGAGGTGCAGTGAAGACCCTGACCCTGCGCTGCACAGACCACACCCTTAAATACAAGCTCTACTGATGGAACAGGAGCTGCGGCAGGTGGATGATGTATCTGATTACTGAGGGAGGGGTCTGCGGACACGCCAAAGCGGACCGGACCTCCACCTCCACCTCCGCTTCCGCTTCCACCATGTGCATCAGGGGAGAGGAGGAGAGCGTCAGAGCTCAGGCAGAGGGAAGTGGGCGTGGCTTTGGAAGGAGGCGGGTTGTTCATGTTCCAGCTTTTACTGAGTGGTGTGAGAAATGCCATATCGGTAGGTATAGCTTTAAATGAGTTTTTTACAGCTACGACTTTATTCTCATTAATTAATGACTTTATTCTCATTAATTAATGACTTTATTCTTGTTAATTAATGACTTTATTCTAGCAGTGACAAGCATTTTTATTTTCTTATGTTGCCCTAATACGCTGTCGTAGTTTTATTCACCAAAAAAATTACAAAAAAAAAAAAACACGTATCCTTAACTGTCTGTTTGTAGTGTAGGTTCTGATGCTATGTCTTTACTGGTCTGACCCACTTCAGATCCAATTGGGCTGAATGTGACGAAATGACTTTGACCCCCCCTGGTTTAAGTCCTTCAGCCTCAGTTGGCCTTTCCTTTGGCCTGTGGATCCAGTATTAACTACTAAACTAAATGCACATTTCACTGCATGTCTGAGTCAATTTGCTGCCTTTATGATTCTTGTCCAGCTCCATGCATTTTAGCTAAATGCTAGACAGGAGTTTAGCATTTAGCATAACCTCATAATTGCCAGTTGCAGCCGCAGTGGCCACTGTTTTGAAAAAAAAGATCTGGTCTTGCTTTAACATTTACTTTGGATGTGGGCTGATGTGGTCTTCCACCGAGTTGCCTGCACCCGGGTCTCAACCTGTGAACTGGCACCAGAGTCGGTCACCTCAGGTTTTCTGTTTTTATTGTGCATTAAGAGTGTGGTTTTAAGCGGCCTCTGTTTTCCAGTGGCTCGTCGAATCCGTTTGTGCCTGTTTAACCCGTTCCCTGCTTCGTAAACCGCCTTTAAAGCGAGGACCCCCCCCCCTGCATTGGTGAATCTACATCCCAGGAACACTTTGACTGAGCTAATACGTCTGACAGCCAATGTGTTCTTTTTTTTTTTAGTAGTGATAGTTAACAAGACAATGTGGACAGAAAAACAACAACAACACATAAACAAAGGGAAAATCAAATAAATAAAAAAACCAAAAGCAACAACAACAACAACGTAGGGATGTAATGATTACCGGTATAACGATAAACCACAGTAAAAATTGCAGATGGTCAGTATCACTGTTTAAATTGTAATTATCATAATAACTGTGTTTGATTACTGCATTTTTCCAGAGAAAACGCCCATGTACAGATCTGCTTTTATGTCAAATATTTGAGGATAGTTTTAGTTTATTACAATTTTGATTTGATACATCTTATATTTGGAACCAATATTCACTTTTAAAGTCTTTGAAAAGGTTCGTTTAAGCATCTGTGTGTTATTTATGCAAGAAATTCTATACATTTTTCAAATTGGATTTTACATAAGTTTTTGTGTTTTCTGTCCTTTTATGTTTTTATAGTAGGTTAAAGTGAAAAAAAAATAAAAGGCAGATGATATAAATGAAGTTGTGCTGAAAAAAAAAAGATCCCAAACATGGGAATAATAAATATTTGTTTATATAGTATATAAAGGCAAAATCAAAAGGACTGAAAAACAGCCCCAATAGGCTCAGACCACCAAGGGTTAATATTTGAATGTTTCTGCAACAGATAGTACATTGTTCTAATTATTTTGTTTGTTTGTTTTTTTTTTTGTTTGTTTGTTTGTTTTTTTTCAAAATACAACTTGGTTCAATTCTTTCAGTGTGTGTATTAGTACTTTTTGAACATTTTGAGCACAATTTCAACAATACCATGATAATAATGATAACCGTGATAATTTTGGTCATAATAACCGTGATATGAAATTTTCATAGGGTTCCATCCCTACAACAACAACGGAGTACTGACAAACAACAACAACAACATCATATTACAATGAAAAAGATCATAAATGTAAATAGCAACGAAACAATATAGCTTGGTTGGGGGGTACAGGGAAAAGGGGAAGAGGGGGGTGTGAATGACAGTGAGAAAAAGAGGGGGGGGGATAATAATTGTTGTAATAATACAAAAATATATAATAATAATAATACCAGTAGTCTAATATGCTAGTATTATTGTGGCGGTGGTTCATTGTGCATTAACCTCCTCAGACCCAGCTATGGGTTTTCTGTCCACATTTGTGGACAAGAGTTTCACAACTTTACACAAAAAAAAAAGAAAAGAAAAGAAAACTGTCCACCACAAAGGACATCCCATAAAAATGTTAAAAACTGCATCTGAAAATAATGTTGCATCATAATGTTTCCAATATAGACACTTATTTAATAAAAACAAAAAAAACCTTGTACTTTGCTGACATTTCAGCGTATTAGTGCCATGTAGGAAAAATAAAAACACCTGTCACAATGAGATTAAAATAATAAATTTGAGAATAAAGCCAATATTACAAAGAATAAAGTCGAAGTTTAAAAAAAACTCGTAATTTAATGAAAATAATGTTGTGCTTTGCTGAGATTAACATTGTAATATTTTGAAAATATTATTATTCAGTGACATAGGTCGGACTGGATGGAGGATATTTATACATTTCTTCAACAAGTAGATGATTTTATCACAGTGGTGACGCTTGTCAACTGTGACCTCAACCTGAAAAATCACCTTAATGGGTCTATATGTCGCATTTTTACTTTGAAATGGTAAAAAATGAGCTAAAATTCTAATTGTAGTGTTTAGAATAAAGGTCTGTGAAGTTCTTTCGAAGATGGTGATCTGTTGGATTGAACAGATATGAAGGGAAGTTATTTCCATTGATGAACCGGGGCATTTATTTGACCACTAGAGGGAGTAGTGAGTTACTCTGAGGATGAGAACCAGAAAGAAACAATCGTCAAGAGTCAAAGAAAAGAAGTTTTGTCCCCTGGACTCAGCTGTAAATGTAAAAAAAAAAAGGTGTTTGATTCTGAAATAGCATCGTTTCTTCTACATGGATGAGTTTAATTCCGAGGCTTATGAAGGTATAAAGTCATTATGGGATGTTCTTATTGTTGCTAAGTTGCCGTTTGTTGATCCACGGTTCAGACTAAACCAGAGGTTTCAAACTCATTTTCTTTCAGGTTCCACATTCAGCCCGATTTGATCTCCAGTGGGCCGAACCAGTAAAATACTAGCATAATAACCTATAAATAATGACAACTGCAAATTGTTGTCTGTTTTAGTGCAAAAAAACCCCATTAAATTATGAAAATACTTACTTTTATAAACTATCCAAACAAAAAAGATGTGAATAACCTGAAAAAACTGAAATTTCTGAAGAAAAATAAGTGCAATTTTAAAAATATTATTCCTTAACTTATCATTTCTACACGTTCATTATGAATCAGATCTACAAAGACACTAAACACTGAGGAACAGGCAGAAAATAGTTGAAATTGTGCTGAATTTTCTTTAGACATTTCAGGTTGTTCATATTTGTTCAGGTTCTTCATGTTTTATTGTTACAGGATAGTTTATAAATGTAAATATTTTCATAATTTAATGTTATTTTTTACATTACAACAAAGACAAAAATTTGAAGTTGTCATCATTTATAGACATAATGTAAGTTGTTTTTTTTTTTTTTTTCATATCAAGCCAAGAAGAAAATATGGAGTCATTCTATTTTGTCGGCTATTCTGCTGTTATTATTGGACTGTAGATCATATTGGTCTGTATGTAGAACCTGAACTAAAATAAATTCAACAGCCTTGACTGTGGAATTTTTGCACTTTGTAAATTCATCCCAGGGGCCGGATTGGAACCTTTGGCGGGACGCATTTGGTCCCCGGGATGCATGTTTGAGACCCCTGGACTAAATTGTGACAGTTGTGACCTACAAATAAAAATTTTAAAAACTGCATCTGAAAAAAATGTTGCACCATGATGTTTCCAATATAGACACTTACTTAATAAAAAAGGAAAAAAAACTTGTACTTTGCTGACATTTCCTGGGTCTTAGGAGGTTCAGAGTGAGGCTTAAAGTGGCCCCTGTTTTCCAGTGGCTCGCTGTTGGATCCGTTTGCGTCTGTTTAACCCGTTCCCTGCTTCATAAACCGCCTTCAAAGTGAGGATTCAGATCTGAACACCCCACCCCCCACCCCCACCCCGCCCGGTGAATGTACATCCCAGGAACACTTTGACTAAGCTAATACGTCTGACAGCCAATGTGTTCGCTCCGTCTCAAGCTGCAAAATCATTATAAAAAGCAGGACGCTCCTAAATTATAAACATGTGCTTACAGTACGATCTGTTAAAGTAAACCGGGGGAGAAAACATAGATCCTAAAACCTGACTATTTCCAGCTGGAAAAGAGTCGGAGGCAACTCCAACATATTTTCTGCTAAATTGGAACAGAAATATGCCGACGTCCACCCCCCCCCCGCCCAACCGTTTTACCTCCTTAACTCTGCTTTTTCTCCTCAACTTCTGAGCTAAGTGCGACTTCCAGATCCTCGACAAATACAGTCAAAAGCCTGAATCGCGGTGGGTTTGATGTCATTTTCCATGTAGGAGCTTTTAACAAGCGTGAACGCTGTTGATCCGTTGCAGCGGCGGCTGAACTCGGGGTCGACAGAGTTTTTAGCTGGTGGCTGCAGGACTCCCAGCTTTGTCTTTTTCCTCTAAAGTGGACCAACAGTGAACGTATCCCATATTTATTTGGGTCTGTCCATGAAACTGGGTTTGTTTTAGTATCTGTTATTTTTCCATTGTTTTAGACCCAATAATAAAAGGTAAATGTAGACATATTTACCCCCAGGATGGACCTAATGATGACCTCAGATAAATACAAAAAAAATGGTACTCTTACTCTGAGCCATCCCATAATTAATTAATTTTTTAATAAAATATTGGACCAAATATGGACATTAAATCTTTCTAGGTGTCAGTGCATTAGATGTGAAAACATGCGTGTAAATGGTCTTCTATAGACTCTAAACAAAGACACTGTGTTCAATGTGTGGATCCTAGTGGTTTTTCTAATCCACACGTGGGTTTTTCATTAATCTCAGTGTCATTCCAGGTTTGGTGTGGAACCCATCGTGTCCACTGGTGTTACATACAGAACCTGACATTTAAACACAAACAAATCGTGAGTGATTTTGCAACAGCGGTCATTTTTATCAAACACTCTGCCTTGCATTTTTACTTCGATTCCCAAAATGCACCTGTGACAGAATAAAGAGATATTTTTAAAAAATAGTAGTGCGTAATTTTCGTGTCCTTTTTACTGTGTTACATGCAGATTCTTGTATGCGCGTTTTATCTGAAAAATAGTTTCTCTTTTATGTCAGTAAATATTTATTTTTAAAATAGACCCAAAGTGCTTCCAAACTTGCTTCATAACATTCGTCTACATCTGGTTTGGATTTTTAGCCCCATGTCCTGCTTTTAGGACCAGCTCCATCGAAGAACCCATTTACAGCAGGGGTGTCAAACATAAGGCCGGTGGGCCAAAACTGGGCCACCAAATGTTCCAGGGTCAAAACACAGTGTTGGAAATCTCTCTGACGGGACATTTTAGAGACAATTTGACAGTTTAGTATTGCATTAATGACCCACATTTTTACTTTTAAACTCATTTTTGCTTTAGTTGGACCATAAGAGATTATCCAAAACAAGGAGCTGCTTTATATTGAAATAAATGTTGGAATGGCAATCAATTAAAGTTTTCTCTCTGACAGGACATTACTGTGTTTTGACCCTCCAATTTGGCCCCCAGAATGAATTTCAGAAGTGCAAAAAATTACACTGAAGACACTAACAGTTAAGAGTGTTCAGGGGCTACAAACAACTCATTGTGATATTAACTTCAGACCCAGTTAATATCACCTCAGACCCAGCTATGGGTTTTCTGTCCACATTTGTTGACACGAGTTTCACAACTTTATACAAAAAAGAAAAGAAAAGAAAACTGTCCACAAAGGACATTCCATAAAAATTTTAAAAACTGCATCTGAAAAAACTGTTGCATCATGATGTTTCCAATATAGGCACTTATTTAATAAAAAAAAAAAACCAAAAAAAAGCTGGTACTTTGCTGACATTTCCTGGGTCTCAGGAGGTTAAATAATATCATAATAACCTACAAATAATGACAACAAATTTTCTTCTTGGTTTAATTTGAAAAAAAAAAAAAAAAATCTTAGATTAAGCCTTAAAATAATGACAACTCCACATTTTTTTCTGTTTTAGTGCAAAAAATACCATTAAATTATGAAAATAATTAACTATCCTTTAACAATAAAATGTTAATAACTTGAACAAATTTGAACAACCTGAAATGTCTTAAGAAAATTTAAATTAAGTGCAATTTTAACAAAATTCTGCCTGTTAATAAATGTTTTGTACCTACGTTGAGGCATATATTGTTAAAATTGCACTTATTTTTCTTAAGGTTAGATTATTCACATGATTTTTGTTTGGATAGTTTGTAAATGTAAGGATATTTTTGTAAATTTTTTGCACTAAAACAAGAAAAAAATGTAATATTCATTATTTATAGGCTTTTTAAAATTATCTTACTGGTTCTGATCCACTTCAGATCATATTAGGCTGAATGTTGAACCTGCACATAAATGAGTTTAGACGATAAACAATAATTATCAGACGGAAAACGTCCCCTTCTGTTGATACTTTGTGACCTTCTGCTTTATTCCACATCCTGAACCCAGACTCCAGCGCTTCTTTACCGTCGGACATTTACGTCGAACACAGACGTACTGAGGAAACGTAGTGGATCCAACCCTACGTTCCGCTGTACTGTACATATGTTCTCCATACAATGGTCAGTGTGGCTGCTGCTTAGTGCCATTCAGCGTCTGTGTTATTAGATTTACATACCAGGGGCCCACGCAGAAACGCACAAGTGTCAGAATACAAACTGTTGTGTTTCCATAAAGCTGTTCGATCCTGTTCGCTGTGTTTGGAATTCGGTGTCACATGTCAGATGCATGTCCAGGTGACGTCAGCAGATATCGGCTCATACACCTCGTCCTGATGGTATTGGGCAGAAACATTTTTATTGAATGTGGAAAAAAAGGTCGTTTACAAACCTGTCCTGTCGCTGTCTGGCCCATAGAGGTCCTTTAACCACCAGATAATGTGCACAGTGTTGTAGTAATGTCCAAATGGTTTTCATAGTTTGTTTTAGGGCTGCATGACATTGGGAAAAAATTGACATTGCCATTTTTTTTTAACCCTGCGATATTTACATTTATATTTATGCATTTATGCATTTGGCAGATGCTTTCTTCCAAAGCAACTTACAGGGGAAAAACCAAAATAAAAGAATAAAATACAAGAATACACGAAAGACATAAAAAAACAGCTGTACAATTAAAAACAGTGTCATACAGAAGAATAAAAAGCAAAATGATAGACGAAAATACAAGAATCGATTAAAAAGACATAAAAAAAAACAGCTGTGCAATTAAAATCAGTGAAATAAGAATACCAAGTAAAACAACAGAATAAACATAATAATACATTTAAAATGGAATGTTTGAAAGTGCTGGGACAGGAGGTGCTCTGGACTGTCTTGTGCAAAGTTTCGGGACTTCTATGCGATATGAAAAAAATACTCAGGATCTAATATCTGTGCGGTGCCGACGTAAATGATCAAACTAATTAGTTGTTTCCTCTCATTAAAGAGCACATGTTTCAGTTTCATCCTTCTTGTAGCTGAAATAATTCCAGATTACTAACGTTGCTTTTCTTTTTGGCATCAAGTCTTTGTTTTCGGTGATTTTCTCTTGTTCGTTGCTCATTTTTCAGCGTTGTTACCAGCGACTCACTCCAAACTGATTAAGAACGATTGTGATTGGTGGATGGCTGTGTGCAGTGTGTGTCAGGTACCCAGGATGAACTTAATTGAGAACATGTTGAGTTCATTTGCCTCCTACAATGCAGGACCTGCGATGCGACTATTACGCACACGTACATCATGATGACGATGCTCAAATGATATATCGTGTGGCTCTAGTTTGTGTTTTTCTTTTTTTTTCCAGTTTTTTTTTTTTTTAATTTCAGCAACTTGAGCCATGAACAAAAGTACCAAATACTCAATACCTGTCGTATTATTAACCCTTTAAATGCCGTGTTTGTAATGTAAACAAAACTGATTTTTGGATGCAAAAAACACAAAAAAAACTTTTCTTCCTCCATTATAGTACGGAGGCTCTCCAAGGCAGGTCGCAGAAGCCAGTCATTCTAGGAATATTAAGTTGGATCCACACCTATGGCTGAGTGTGGGGTTAGAGGAATAGTAAAGCGTCTTCAGTTTCACTTTCACTTTGTACCGCTCTGACAATCACAGACTGCTGCCAAACTGCCCAAAATGTCAGACTATTTTAGGGACAAGACTTCACTGCCTCTGGGAACACATGTAAGGTGAAAGGAACATGTATTTTAGAACATTAGAACATGAGTTTTAGAACATTAGACCCCCATGCGTGCTGGTCTAGACCCCTGTCCACATCCATGTGATCCCTTTGAACATCATTCCTTACATTAGTTCCATTACTTCATGGAACCGAACAAAGCAGGTTAGGGATGGGAATTGAGAACCAGTTCCCAGTAGCTCGATTCCTTGGAATCGTTTGCCTGCCTGCTTAATGATTCTACTTATCGATTTCACCTTCGTTGCACATGCACGATGACATCACACACACACTGCATTGTTTTGGTCAGAATGTGGCCAACATGGTGTTGAGGCAGAAACGCTCCAAAGTATGATGATATTTCAGGTGTAAAGACGACACCAGGTCCACTGGAACACCGTCACAGCTTCCACGTCTTCAAAAGGGTGAAATCCCTCCAATCTGCTCAAACATTTTGTCCACAGCATTTGGTTCATGTATGGGAATGTCATGTATTTGATTTGCTACTTAGCGACACTTGTGAATCTAGAGGCAGAGTGAACACCAGGCCGTCATCTGAACCCAGTTCTGGTGCGGGCAACAAACGTCCTGCCCCCTCAAATAAAGTTTCCGAAGGTAGGGGAAAGGAAATGAGGTGGACAACAACAGGAGACATAGAGGAATTAGTAAAGTGTCTTAAGTTTTCTGTGCAGATGGAAATATAAAAGACAGCTGATGCAAACACACCCCTTTGTACTCTTCTATTCCCTCACCCAATGAGAATCAATAAGGAATCAGATCGATAAGCAAAATCGATAATTGAATCGGAATCATTAAATTCTTATCGATTCCCATCCCTAAAGCAGGTCCACTCACTGTTCATGCAAAGGTGGACCTTCCAGACCCTGGAGACCACATTGGACCTTCCAGACCCTGGAGACCACATTGGACCTCAGATTTAGAGCTGAAATGATTAATCGATCAGATGCTTGAAGCAAATACAAAAATTCATGATTCGATTAATCGACTGCAATTGATTGAAGGGAAATATTCTATTGCAGTTTTCCTGAATTGAAGCTTCTTTGTGCGTCACAATAAGCGTCCGTGTGAAACACAACAGTGGAACCAATATTTAACAGCAGAGAGATGAAGGAAACAAAGCTTTGATTCAGGAGAATTGTGGCTGAATGATTTTTTTTTTTTTTTGATCACTTTGATTTGATTAATCGTTTCAGCTCTACTCAGATTGTTGACTCACTGTCCTCAATGGAACTGTTGATGTCACTGTTTTGAAATATATGTGGAAATGACCAAAAATAGTCACTTGCCCAATAAAGGGTTAAAAGCATCTCAAAGCAGAATCTGATTCAATCAGTTGTAAAAACATCTACATCCACATTTATCCTTTTCCCATTTATTTGCAATGACTCTTTAATAATATAGAAGCTAAAGATCTGTTTAGTTTAGTAGGAAATGCTGATTAGAAGGAGGTTTATAGAAGTGGACAGTGTAATAGAAGAGAGGGCTGGTGTTTTCCTCCTAAAATATGCAATGGGTGAAGAAAACTTAAGGAATTTGTCGGTCTTTTATTAAATAGAACTCAGTCCAGGTCGTACTGACGCTGATGTTATACATACATCGCATGATTATTGCCCAATTTTGTACGTGATTAATGATGCTTTTGTAACTTTTCAATAAAAATGTCAAATTTAAAGAAGTGAAAACGGTTTAAGCAGTATCAGTTTTCAGCAGGACCAGCTGGATTTTTTCCTTTTTTTTTTTTTTTTTTTTCTTTCCCGAAATTGAAATTGGCCCACGAAGACCGACCCTACGTAAGAATGTCTTCTTGTTCTCAACGTTGACTTCAGGCTCTAAAAGCAACAGAAAAAATATGTGCAATTTGCCTTGTTAGGGTTTCGGGTTGCAGAGTTGGAACAGGTCAATGTGAATGATTTCATGGGTAACGGTAGGTGAGTGGAAGGCAGGAAGTTCTGGGTCCGTGGGTGGAACCGTTGTTCGTGGAGGCTTTGGCAGACCTCGGCGCCGCCTGTCACGCTCGCTCTGGACTCATAAAAACCTACCTGAGACAAAGTTTAGGTTTCTGCTGGAACTGGCCAAGGCTCTAATTGCTCCTGAGCTGCATTTTGAACAAACCTCCCAGAAAGACTGAGAATGAACGCTCTGCTCTCCAAACGCGCCATGGTTCCTCATGTGGAGAACCAGAACCTCACCTGAGCAGAACAGATGCTGGTCTGTGGATACTGGAACATGGACCATAGAATGGGGATTTCATGGGTTACATTATGACGATTCAATTTGTCAAATGTAATATGGAAATGTGCGTCGCTCTTTTTTTTCTTTTTTTAGCTCACCAGTCGATGGGACATGAGCTACTGTGAAGGTGTCGTCTTTGTTAGCAAGTTCCTCAAACATCTTCTCCAACAAAACAACTGGTTGGATTCATTCTGCCTTTAAATGAGCCTTTACTTATAATGGTCCATATTTGGATGTAAATGGTTACAGATATCGATATAATTCCTATTGATCACTGATAGAAGTCATATATGGACTTTCATTTGGGTCCATGACCTTTGACCCTGAGTGACCTTGAAGGGTCCAACTCAAGGTCACAAATGTCTAGATTTCAGCAAGCTTCTCCGAAACTACTAATTGGATTCATTAAAAAAAAAAAAAAAAAAAAAATTCCTTGGGACAATGTCTGCAAAGTTTTTTTCACAGTTTTTAGAATTTTGAATTCTTGTATTTTTGACAAATTTTTGAATTATTACAAATGTGGCTTCTAATGGTCCATATTTTGATGGTTTATAACATGCAAACTGTTAGAGATATCAGTATAGTTCCTATGATCACTGATAGAAGTCACATATGGACTTTCATTTGGGTCCATGACCTTCGACCTCGAGTGTTCTTGAAGGGTCAAACTCAAAGTCATCAGTGTCTATGTTTCAACAGTCTTCTCCAAAACTGTTGGTTGGATTTCTTAAAAAAACAGGAGAAAACGCCTATGTAAAGATCTGCTTCTTTGTCAAATATTTGAGTATAGTTTTAATTTATTACCATTTTGATTTTATATACCTAATATTTGGAACCAATATTCACTTTTAAAGTCTTTGAAAAGGTTCGTTCTGCATCTGTGTGTTATTTATGCAGTAAATTATGTACATTTTTCAAATTGGATTTAATATTCATTGTGTGTTTTTTTGGCCTTTTGCATTGACATAGTAGGTTAAAGTGAAAAAATAATAGGCCGATGAGATAGATGAAGTTGTGCTGAAAAAAAAAACGATCCCAAACATGGGTATAGTAAACATTTCTTTATATAGTATATAAAGGCAAAATCAAAAGTACTGAAAAACGGCCAAAATCGGCTCAGACCACTAAGGGTTAAAAAAAAAAACCCTGTTAATTACAGTCTAATAACAATTAGCATTTGATTTACATTCAAACATGTTAGTGCAGATCAGGTTTATCAAGAACATACAGTTACAGTAATGGTATGAATGTCAGTGTATTATGGGATAGTGCAGAAGCGTCCACTGTGTTGGCTGATATGGAACTAAAACAGCTGTAGAATAACTGTCCACTGTGCATGAAAGGGTTAAAATTCAAAATGACATTTTCCACCAGATTCCGCCTCAGTTTTTTCTGTCGTATTGTTGATGGGAGTTGGAGGATATCTGAAGGTTCTTCATGTGGTTCCTGTGTTCCAGCGGCGTCTGTAACCGACCCTGTGTCGTGTAGAAATGACACGCCGAGGCCGTCATTAAGCGTCTGTGTGATGGGTTCTTCTTCTTCTTCGCTGACGTTCACATGGACCCTGGCTTTTGAAAACGTTATACTCCGGCCTCAGAAGTGTCTCCACTCTGCTGTCAGAAGTGGGAACTGCGGATTTGTTTTGTTTCACGTAATATGTATTCTGTGGTTGAAACTGTAAACGGCCGTGGGTTATTCGTGCGCTCGGAGTGGCAGTTGTGATGGCGGTTGCGTTCGTCTCCTGTCTGAAGAACAACGCCTGCCGAACCTGGACTCTGTGATCTCACAATGACCACTTTATGTGCGGCTTCTCCCTACGTCTGGGTCACTTCTGTTTCAGCTTGACTGACAGAAGAAACACCAGAGGAGCCCAGGCATGACAGGATTTGTGGGTTTGAGGAGAAGCCGTGGAAGGCAGACCTGCATGTGTCAAAACACGGGTCGTTTTTGGGAAGAATCTGCAGAAAAACACCATGTAGTATGAAAAACAACCACCGCATGTTCAACACTAAACATACGGTTTTATGTTGAGAACACATTTCACACAAAATTAGGTTAAGTTACGAGGATCTATAGAGACTTCTATCTATAGAGACCCCCCCCCACCCACACACACACACACACACACACACGCACACACACACACACTAGATGCTTTTTTATTGATCCTCAGATTGCACAAGTATAATTTGGGTATAAAAATTTGCTTAATGGAAAAACAATAATTTCACCAAAACTCTCATTTTTGAGTGTAGCAAAATTGATATCGATACATAAAACTGTAATAGAAAGACCGTTTTACACAACTAGAGTCACGTGAACAAAAAACCCCCGGATGTTGAGGGATGTTACAACAAGTGAAGAAGAAGAATAACAAAAAGTTATTAAAAAAAAGTATTTCTGTTCTATTATGTTATGTTTTATTCTATTCTGTTCTATTATCTTCTGTTCTATTATGTTTCATTGTATTCTATTATGTTCTATTTTGTTCGGTTCTATTCTGTTCTGTCCTATTCTATTCTATTCTATTCTATTCTATTCTATTCTATTCTATTCTATTCTATTCTGTTCTGTTTGGTTCTAGGATGCAGTGTGATCCATATGGTTTTCGATTCTTCCTCGTCCTCGGCTCTAAATTGCTCTCTTTCCTCTTCCAGATGCTTCTCTCCAGGGTTTTTTGCTTCTTCTGTTTCTTCTTGTCTAAAATATCCAGTTCATACACAGGAGTGTTTTCTTTAAGCGCTGCTCAAACCTGCTGGCAGTTCGCAGATTGATGTAAAGTGCGCGGGCCGTTGTGTTGGTTGTGGAGGACGCTGCCTCTGCTGCTGCTGTGGCGGTGGCCTGTTTCCTCACATACCTGTGGCCTGAACGTCCAAACCCTTCCACACACTCACTGGGGCAGATCTACCAGATCTGTGCTGCAGCTCCTTCCATCAGTCCTGCACTAATTCCAGGATGTGGGATCTGCTGCGTTCAAACGCCGTGTGATTATGTTATCCTCAATCATCGCTCATTGCGAGATTAGCAACTGGCAAAACAAATGTTTGACAACAACGACGGTTGAGTTTGAAACCAGACTCATAAAGGAGCGTTTCAGTGATTGGAATTTACCGCTGACTGATCGGACAGTGGGCTACGATGACCACAGGCCCAGATTGTATTATTCTATTATTGTTGGGATGGTGTTGTTCGCAGACTGTTAACGGCTGTAGAGTGGATTCAGCTGAAAACAGAGGAAGACGCTCTCCAGCCTCACACTTCTTTGACTTTTGCCAAGTTGGCTTTGCTTTTCAGTCAGAGTTGTGTTGAAGTTTGGAGAGGGTGGAGGGAGTTGAATGTGACTGAGTGAATGTAGATGTCAGTTTGCTGTAAACACATCCAGACTGTATACTCTACATAAGTGTACGGTGAAGGACTGAGGTTTGGTCCAATGTTCACTTGAGTTTTTACTGAATGGAACGATTGACAGAATGAAACGGGAGACGAGACGTCATGGTTTAGAAGTTTAGTTTGGGGTGAATTAACTGACAGGAAAAAGAAACTTTAAAAGTATGACAATGATTACACTGATATTTACCATTGAGGAATGAAGTGATCAAATACGATCAGAAAAAGTAGAAGGAAAACAGGTAAATCAGCTTCAGACCTGTTCTGTGGAGTTTTATTGAATTTATTGTGACACATTTTTCCATTTGTGAATAAATCGGGTTTTTGCGTTTCTCCTTCATGACGTGCAGACCAAGTACTGGAGATTCAGAGTTTTTGATTTCTATATGGGTAGAAGTGGGCGGAGCATAGAGCAGCAGAGTGCAGTCAGTGAGAGAGACATGGAAGATTTGTATTAGTTTTAGCAACGTTTGAGCGGTATTTTTGTGATGAATTCTTGTAAATAATTGTATATAACAGTGATAGTGTTGTTTTGGAGTCTTCTAATAGTGTGTTTAACTGTTTTTCACTTTTTTTCACTGTTTTTAATCTGTATTTTTGTGGTTTGTATAGTCCATTGATAGTTGTGTTCTAGCTGCAAATTATATATTTATTTATGCAGAGTGTTATCCAGGGCAGACGCTGAGTTTGGGAGTTAAGTGATAGGAAAAAGAAACTGAAAATAATCACAGTGATATTTGCTACTGAGGAATGAAATAATCAAATATGATCAGATAAAGTAAAAGAAAAATGAGTAAATCAGCTGCAAACTGAGGTTTTATTAAATTTACAGACAATTTGCTTTGGCCGAACTCAAAATGATAACAGCTCAGACACCGGATTGACAGTTGAACATAAGACACATTTTTCCGTTCGTGAATAAATCGGGTTTTTCGTTTCTCCTTCATGTCGTACAGACTGAGAACTGGAGATGAGCAATCACCGCTGTGGTTGATGAATGGGTTTGGAGCGCTCATCCTGGCTGCCGTGATGGATGGGGTGTCCCTGTAAACCTCATCCCTAAAGGCCATGAGAGACACATTCTGATTAGCACTTCATCTTACTTCCACCGGCTCGGCTTCAGGAGGACGGGAGTAGTTTGGCAGGGCCGTCGTACCTCTCCGAAACCTCCCACCGCTCCATCAAAAGAAAGGAAAAAAAGACGGGTCCAAGGCAGCCACCGACATCCGCCGACTGATTTTCACATGATTACAAACTGATGCTTGCGCTGGGCCCACTTAGCGCTTACTTTTGTCTGTTCGGAGAAATCTAATATGCGAATCCGCGGCCAGTAACGCAGCCTGTCTCTGAGGATTTGTCCAGTTTGCCGCTCAGTGTTTTATTAAGCGTTGTGGTAGGTCGCTGCGTCGGAGCGTCGGTCGCTCTTACCCGGTCCCTGCTTGTGATATTTAAGACTTGGCTTACATCAATTGAAGTGTCTTTCGTTGGGAGAGATTGGATTCGCCCAAGGACATTTTCCTGTAAACGGGATGTTAAGAAGTTTACAGTGAAAGTGGCTTATTGTGGAACGGACCGTCTTTTTACTGGCTCCTTTGTCTTCCGCAGGGAACTGGAGCCGAGTCCAGAGCCACTGTGGTTTTAGGGGCTTTCATCGGCTGTCTCAACACAATCGTTACAGAAGGCCAGCTCTGACCAGAATTAATGCAATATTCACATTCACAACCAATCAGCCTTCGAGTACAGAGAGGGGAACCAGAGTTTGCATGAATGACAAATTGTTGAATTGGACATATTTACTATGAATTAAAGAATATCCTGTTGATATTTCTATTACGATTGTTTGGGTTTTTGTTCTTGGGTTGTGTTCTGCTGGTCAGCCCTCCCACAGTCGACTTTGTTACGTCCAGTTTCCTGTGTTCTCGTCATCAGTTGAAGTGGAGGTCAACCATACATGAGTAACGATACGACAGCGCGATATCATGAATTGCATACAGATAACACACCACTCTAACAATTAGCAGTTAGGCTTTGGGTTAGCGGTTACAGATATGTAAAGTGGAGATCTTGGCGTACATTGGCATGTCATCAAATGGCGTTGAATAACATGCAAAAGGACGAAAACGCGTACGTATAGCACGCCAAATGCCATAACACCTGGCGTGATATATATATTATCTGTATTTTTATGGTTTGTGTAGTTCATCAATAGTTACATTTTAGCTGTAATTAAATGTCTGTATATTAGTATTTATATGTAAATCCATATGCAGATCTATCCAGGGCATACACAGATGCAGTGTGTGAAAAGAACCAAAAAGAACAAGAAGAACATGGACACACAATGATGTAGACAAACAAAAATGTATGAACACATGGAAAATAGTTGGAAGTTTATGTCTATAATCTCATAAATTTTCCTTTAGCACATTTACAGTCGTTTTTCATAATAAATGTGATTTTTAAAAATGCAAGTCACTTTTTTTTTTTTGCTATCATGCACTGTTTTAAGCATTTATTACATATAATAATGATAATTAATGGCCAGATATTTAAAATTAAGCCCTTCCTGAAAAAAGAATTGGAAAAAACTCTCAAACTCACCTGTTCAAACTTGCATTTTCTTGAGCCCCTTTGTTCTTTTGTTTGTTTGTTTATGAAGCGCCTTTGAGTGTCCAAAAAGCGCTGTATAAGTGTGATGTATTATTATTATTATTATTATTATTATTATTATTATTATTATTATTATTAAAAATACATGTTCGGATTTTTTTATTGCAAAAACAACATAAAGTAGTGTACTCCTGTTATAATGGTAGTCCTTAAAGGGTTAATAAGAGCCTGTCCTTTGCTTCCCACAGTGTGAAAAAAGATAAAACAGCAGAAAATCTTGAGTAACGCCTGTTTGTTGGATACTCACCTCGGTGGGATCGTCTTTTTAATCGTGTGTGTTTTGTGTTTTTGCGTCCTCCAGCGAGCTATGGAGCATATCCGATCTGTAAAGGCTGCTCGGTGTGCTCCAGGGACAACGGCTGCGTAAACTGCCAGCCCAAACTCTTCCTGTTCCTGCGGAGGGAGAGGATGAGGCAGTATGGGGAGTGTCTTCACGACTGTCCGGCCGGGTACTACGGCATGCGCAGCCCCGAAGTCAACATGTGCTCACGTGAGTTCATAACCCACCTTTGGTTTGTTAAATGTGTTTTTTTTTATTAACACACACATAAAACCATTAAGGCTTGTCCAGACATAGACTACTACTACTGTGACCGACCACAGACTCACTAGACTGACCCTCATGAATATTCATCCAGTTATGGTAATTCACAGTATATAATATATTTCTGAGTCCAACAGAACGATCAGATTACCTTGTTTGAACTAAAATGGGTTTAACGAAAAAGAAAATGTCGGTTTTGTCCAGACTATATTGACCAGGTTAAATAGAACTGCACGACTAAAAAGAGACTAAAATACAAATTTCATTGACTAAAATACGACTAAAATGTCATCAGTTTTCGTCAACTTAAACTAGATGATAATAGTCATGTATTATTCTGACTGAAATACGACGAAAATTCTCAGAGTTTTAGTCAACTAAAACTTGGTAAGATGAAAAAACTATGAACGGGACTAAAACTAATAAAGACTGAAATAAGAGTTTGGCACAAAGACAAGACTAAAACTAAAATGAAAACAGGTGAACAAAAACAACACTAGTCACGAAAACAGAATAACAGTAATAGTAACTATCATAATTCAGACAGTTGTAATCGAAATACATCGACTATCATATGTAAAATAATAAATATCATGGTTTACCAAACAATTTATATGTCAGTACTTATAAAATATGGACTAACATCTTTTCCCAAAAGTCAGCTCTGCCCGACAAAAACTACCACATCTAGAACCCATAAATAAATAAATAAATAAATAAATATTCTGTATTGTCGCTGTCGGACGAAAACTTCTTATGTCCAAAATGGTTATTTTTCAGGAAACTGGAAAAACGATGTATATTCTAAATAAATAACTGGAGTTAAGAGATGTCGTCACAAGCCATTTTCAACATGTTTCATTGGTTAAATATTTCTGAAACCGCCAGACCAATGTGAAGACTAAACAGAGCCGAATTTTATTTTTTTGTGTGAATGCAATACGCTTCCGTAGAAGACTGAGCAAAAGAATCGTTTTTCAATATAATACAATGGGAGTTTGATAAAAAAGAGAAAAAAAAGCACCACTTTTATACAAATGCTCTAGTCATTACGGCAGATACATTCACATTAATGTAGTCAAGTTTATTAGTAATAATATTTATTATTAGTAGTATATTAGTATCTGTATATTCCATGTTCTTTCAAAGGTCTTGGTCTTGTGGTGCAGGTCTCAGGTCAGATGGATTCCATTTCTATCTTATACCATCCTTTAACTGAGGGGGCTTCATCCCAAATCCAACGCTGTAGAATGTTTTTCACCACCCGCCTTTAACCCCAGACACCCCTGACTCCGCCCCCTTCATCCCCAGACACCCATCCAACCTCCCTCTACGCTCCCTTTTCTCACAACACATGATTTATTGTCAATTATGGGAAGCAGACACACATACTTCACAGTTTGAGCGGCTCATCTGTTCACGCAGGTGGATGTGAGGAGTCCAGCGTCCTGTTAGCGGCGTCTCACTGGGGATTTAACCGACAACTCCCACAACCACCAGCCCTGTTTCTCATTTCTCCCTCGCACTCCCCTTCCACCTGCATTATCAAACATCCTATAGTTACGAGGAATGTCGAAGGCATGAAATCCAGGAGGAAATTCAACCAAGATGCACGAAAAGACTGGGACAAAGCCGGTCCACAGACGTGTATCCTCACGCTAAGGCCAACATGGAAACGCCAGCACTTTCAGTCCTGACATTCAATATCATTTGAACTACAAAGATGATTATATATTAGCATTAGGGCATGAAACTAACTGCTCTGGTTGAGTGTCTGCTGGGGCTTGTGGATCCAGACTCTCACCAGACAGTGTAATTTCTTGGCGCTCAAAGTGGTTTTTGACTTTGAACAGAGAAGCAGTCGCAGCACAAGTTCAGCTCCAGCAAAACTGTTGATTGAACTTTGATGAGAAAAAAACAAGGGATTATGAGCATCAAAAACAAGGCATTAGCTCCTAATATGAACACTGTTTACATGTCGAACGGTAAGGAACGCATAGAAGTCATGCATCTGGTGTAAGATTAGACTCATATTATAGTATATAGTGGAAAACGGTCGTATAATAGTCGTTTTATTGCACTGGTCTGAAAAAAGGGAATATCTGATTTAGATAAACTGACTTGAATTTGGAATTTTTATCTTGAAAGATAATTTTTTTAGATTTATTTACTTATTGAGACTTAATCTTGTTCAGATTATTTGACTTGTTCCAAGAATTTCCATCCCTAGCTGAACCCCACTGAGATATTACAACTAATTTAAACAATATTTATAATAGAACCAGCTAATGGAGGACACAGGAACTGTTTACCCCCAAGAACTTTTGACTTGTTTTATGCAGTTTTGACTATAAATACATACGTACTGAGTGATTACATCTTCATGAGACTAATATATATACAGTATCATGAAGATATATATATATATATATATATATATATATATATATATATATATATATATATATATATATATATATATATATATATATATATATATACACATACATACATACATACATACATATATAGTTGTATTGTTGTTCTCCTCCACTGTTCTCCCTTTAACACTTGTGCAATGTTGACATTTTGTTTCTGTTTTTATATTTTAACTTGTTTAATTTTTTTATTTTAATTTGATTTTAACGTTTTTTTTTATGCTTTTATTAATTTTTATTGTGCTTTTAGTCTTCTGTACAGCACTTTGGTCCACTGTGGTTGTTTTAAAGTGCTTTATAAATAAAATTGGATTGGATATATATATAATCCCATAGATTAAAAAAAATCATACTATGAAGACTTGAGACAAGTATATTTTTCTTAAAATAAGAATGTTATCATTCTATAATCCTAACATACCGTACTTTCTGGACTGTTGGCTGCACCTCACTGTAAGCCACACCCACCCCATCTCCAACGTCTCACCATTGATTCATTGATGCTAAGTTTACGTGCAGCAGCTCCATTTCCTTCTTCGACAGCCGGATTGATCATTAGCCCAGAAAACATAAATTAGCCGCATCATTTTTGAGCCACAGGTTCACAGCGTGTGGAAAAATATATAGACTTATAGACTGGAAATGACGGTATATGTTCTTATTTTAAGAAAACTTAATAAGTGTAATTTTCTTTCTGCACTGGCAGATAATTATACTTAAAGTAAGACATTTTAACTCAATAATGACTTTCATTTTCTTATTTTTGTTACTGATGTAGTTTTTGAGACCAGTTTTTTTGTGGTCTCGGTCTTGTCAATGACTCAACTCATTTGGTCTCGGTCTCTTCTTGGTCTCGGACGTAGTGGTCTCGATGGGATTTGTACAAAACCTGCATCATAACAGAATAGTATCATTATTTATGACACGCCCTCTTCAGATCCAACCAGTCAGATCTAGTTTAAAAACATGTTCCATTGTTTACATTTTCTCAACGGACAATGCCAGCCTGGACAGTTTCAGGCCAATGGGATCTAAGGTGGGCCGGACCTGGAAAATAATTATATAATAACCTATAAATAAGCCAAAATTTTCTCTTTGTTTTGGTGTGAAAGTTAAATTTCTTTATGAAAATCTGAATAACCTGAACAACCATGTCCATTCTGAAATATCTTTAAAATAAATAAGTGTGAAATTACCAATATTGTGTCGCAGCTTAATACTAACACAGTTTAGGGATCACAGTCGATCTACAAATGAGGAAAACACTTGTAACAGGCAGAATACGGTTAAAATGGCACTTATTTTTCTTAAGAAACGTCAGGTTTATTCTTATTTATTTATTTCAAACATGCAAAGAAAATTAAACAAAACAAAGCAAAATAAGCCAAATACAAAATAATATTTAAATGAACAGAATCTATCTTCAAGTACGTGTCTAAATGTACATGGTATTTTCTCATATTTCCTCAGGTTAGTCACATTTTATTGTCACAGGATTTGTAAATGTAAATAATTTCATAATGTAATTTTACTTTTTCCACATTAAACCAAGTAAAACATTTGGAGTTGTCATTATTTATAGGTTAATATGTTATTATTTTATTTGATATCACATTGAGTTGAATGTGCCTCCTGAATGCCCTTAATTTTTGGACTTCTGAAAGTCATCAAGTGGGCCAGACTGGACCACATAGAGGGCCAGTTTTGGTCCGCAGGCCTTATATTTGACACCTGTGGGTTAATGAGTCAAATGTAGTAATGTTTCCCTCTTTTTATTCTGGAGGTTTTTTACTCGTAGACCAGTGTTTGGCGCTCCAGTTAACAGTAGTAAAAGTCGATTTTTTTAGGAAACAAAACACACTCAGAAAGTGAAATGTTCTCAGGATTCAGAGGAACATCTCCAAAGTTCAGTCCCTGCTGTTTTCTTCTCCTTATGTGTCACTTTGGTCTCATAACCTTATTTTAACCATGAGAGAGAGACTGAGACCTTTGTGTGTTTACACGGAGCCCGAGGTGTTGGCCGAGCGTTTCCTATGAAAACACGGAGGAACCTGAACCCGTTTGGGTCCGTGAGCCAAACCTCTGACAGACGCTCAGAAGTGAAGGCCCAGAGGACGGAGCTCCAACCTGAAGGCCCGAGAATATGAACAAGAAGCAACCGCAGCAAGAAAGAAAGCAGGATTCTTACCCGAACGTCCATGCGAATATGTCCACCGGCTCCGTTTGATGATGAAAATTAAAAACACATTAAAGCAGCATCAGTCGGTTCTGTTTGTGCCTGTAGCAAGGTTATTATCGTGAACAAAAACTAACGAAATGACAAAAACTAGAACTGAAAAAACATTTTCATTAACTGAAATAAATAAAACTATAATTAAAAGAAAAAACGAGAACTAACTGAAACTGTATTGTGTGCTTACAAAACTAACTAAAACGGATAAAAATTATGGATAAAATTCCCTTCGTTTTCGTCTTTGTCAATGCAGGATTGATATGAAATTGATTTATTTCGCACTTCATGGTCCGTCACTTCTCGTCACTTGTCGTTGAGAGTCATCTTCTGGTCCCCATTCTACTTGGAAACATGGAGACTGAAGTTGGGAGAATGCAGCAGAGTCCTGTCTGGGATTTCTTTGAATATGACAGCGAAGAAGAGAAAAGATAGGACAAAACTAAACTAAAACTAAGCATTTAGAAAAAACACGAAAACCTATAAAAACTAGCCAACCTGCTCTGAAAACTAATTAAAACTAACTGAATTAGAGGAACAAAAAGGTCAAAACTAAATAAAACTATAAAACTATAATGAAAAATCCAAAACTATTAGAACCTTGGCCTGTAGATCTAATTCTGTAAGAGGAAAAGGCGAAAGAGACAATAATCGCTTTTCCATCGGATATCTGTGCAAAACTTTACCGATATTTACTGAATGTCGAAAAAACAGAAGTGTGTAATGTCGATTTTTCCATTAAATCACGCAGGCAATGATTTGTTTATTTATTATTATGAGAAGTCAGGAGAAGTCCTTCCATATACATGGTGACGAACGAAAATATGGTGTTGATTTACAGATATGTTCATTATTATTATATGTTACTCGTCTATCTCCTATTAAGGCTAATTTTTATGTGCAAGTTATATTTGCACAATTTGTGGGTCAGTGGAAAAGTGACTACTTTTTCACCATCCATCCATCCATCCATCCATCCATTATCTTCTGCTTTATCCGGGGCCAGGTTGCAGGGGTAACAGTCTAAGCAGGGATGCCCAGACTTCCCTCTCCCCAGACTCCTCCTCCAGCTCTTCCGGGGGGACCCCGAGGCGTTCCCAGGCCAGCCGAGAGACATAGTCTCTCCAGCGTGTCCTGGGTCTTCCCCGAGGTCTCCTTCCGGCAGGACATGCCCGGAACACCTCCCCAGCGAGGCGTCCAGGAGGCATCTGAAACAGATGCCCGAGCCACCTCAGCTGGCCCCTCTCGATGTGGAGGAGTAGCGGCTCTACTCTGAAAGTAGAGCCGCTCCATTTTCACCATGGGTAGAAATTATTCTAATGCACAAACTTTACACCAATCCAGTTCCATTTTAGCATTTAATGTGTCCTTTGACATTTCACACTGAAAATGTCTGAGAATTTACTGAATTTTGCCCCAAAAAAAGCTCACTCTTTGGCAATAAATGTTTAAAAATCCCCTCATGAGACTGAATAAATGTACATAGAGAACATGGAAACACTTTTTTGAATAAATTCTGTTGTAGGGAACATTTAAGTCACATGATTGATCTATTATTATTATATTATCATCTTCCAGGTGTAAAACATGTCTGATCTGACAGATCGTAAAGACAAATTGTCTAACATATTGTCTGACGTAGCTTACAGCGCCACCTGCTGGTAGTGCAACACAGTATAGATAATTCACCATCAGTTTCCATGTTTACCTGATGAATTCTTCATACAGAGGAAAGTAGAAAGCATGTGATTCTATTAAGAGGAAAAGGAAAAATACACACTTTTTCTTTTTTTTTTTTTTACGTCGTGGGAAGAAATAATTCTAATGCACAAACTTTACACAACTCCAGTTTTATTTTAGCCAATAAGGTCAGGTTTTGTTAGCGGTGACAGGATGCTCAACTCTCAGAAATGTATCTGTTATATGTATATGTAGATTTTAATACACATTTTGACATTTCACACTAGAAAATGTTTATGGAAACACCAGAAAATTTATTGAACTTTGCAAAAAAAAAAAGGCAAAAATCACCTCATGAGACTGAATAAATGTACATAGAGAAAATGTCTGATCCGACAGGTCATGATGTTTCATCCACGAAAAAGGACATCGCAGACATTTTTGATTGCGTCTTCTATTCTGTTTATATACAGTCATTTTTAATGTAACTTACAGCGCCTCCTGCTGGTAGTACAACACAACATAGATGACTCACTTCATCATTTCCATGTTTACCTGATGAGTTCTTTAGCCAGAGGAAACCAGAAAGCATGTGATTCTTTATGAGGAAATGGAAAAATACACACTTTTTCTATATATATATATATATATATATATATATATATATATATATATATATATATATATATATATATATATATTTTTTTTTTTTTTTTTTTTTTTTATATATATATATTGTTTTACATCGTTGGAATAAATAATTCCAATGAAATGTGGTGAAATGCACCTGTTATGTAGCTTTTAATACACATTTTGACATTTCACACTAGAAAATGTTTATAGAAACACCAGAAAATTTACAGAATTTTGCCACCAAAAAAAAGTTTACTCTTTGGCAAAAAATGACAAAAATCACCTCATGAGGCTGAATAAATGTACATAAAACATGTCTGATCTGAGTAGTACAACACAGCATCGATGACTCACTCCAAGCACATCATTTCTATGTTTACCTGATGAATACTTCATTCAGAGGAAATGTGATTCTTTAAGAGGAAGAGGAAAAACAGACACTTTTTCTTTCTATTATGTTACGTCGTAGGAAGAAATAATTCCAATGCTCAAACTTTACATAACTCCAGTTTTATTTTAGCCAATCAGGTCAGGTTTGCTGGGCCGTGACAGGATGCTCTTCACTCAGATACGATCACAGACCATTTGCAGAAACTTCTTGGCTACTGCACTTTTGAAGTCTCTTTTAGTAAACTGATGGTATCAATTGGATTTCCCCAAATGAAACGCTTACTCTCTGCGTACTCATATACACCCACACATACGGTACACGTTCATCAAATCTCCCACATTAGAGGCGGATCTGAAAGGCCCTACAGTCATTTCACCCTATTTTCATAACTCAGAGAAAATTGGAAGAGAAAGACATCTTGTTCTCTGGTAAAAAAGCCTTTTTTTTTTTGTTTTTTGCTTGAACCCCGCTCTGTTAACCGCTGTATCCCCACGCTGGGTGAATTTTGACTATAACCGATCCTGATGTGTGGCAAGTTAATCTGAATCCCCTCTCCGTACAAACTGCTCGTAGAACAACATCTTGTATTGTCACATAGCATCAGATCTCGGAGTAAGACCTACTTTGATGTGATCGCTGCTTCAGTCATGGATTTCTAATCCAGTTTCCTATTTGACCCTTATTCTCAGCTGAGCTCTGCATGTCATTTTCACTGAACGGAACAGGTCAAAACCTCCAAAAAGAGATGTGTTATTGGGCTGGAAGCTATTTGTCATTGGATCATCGAGGAGTATTTACAGGTTGGCACTAATAAGGTGGGCTGGTGGGGGTGGTGGGGGGTGTTCTGTTAAATATTTAATTTTGATATCAAGATTTTAAAAAGCTGTATCTTGGAAGTGGTTTGAGATAAGGTAAATGCATAAATTTTTGCATATTGTGACGTTACAGAGTGGCAGCCATATTGCATTGCATAACTTTTCGTAAACTTGAACTTTGGACATATTTACATGGAAGTTTACTATGTGTGTTTTTTTTCTTCTTTTGTCATCTTATCCTTAAAGTAAATGGATTTAAACATTAGATAAAAAAAAAAAAAAAGTAAAATAAGTAGAGTTAGTAAATAAGTAAAAAAAAAAAAAAAGCAAAATACAGTATCTTGCATCTTTTTATCCAAATCTGTCCTCATCTATTCAAACTAAAACTAAATCAGCTTTACATGGATGTTTACTTTGTGTTTTTGGTTCTTTTGTGATATTATCCTTAAAATAAACTAAAACAATTAACTTAAATATTAGTACAAAGTAAAATACAGTAAGTTTAGTATCTTTTATCCAAATCTGTCCTTATTTATCCAAACTAAAACTACATAAACTTTACTTTATTACTAAAACACAACTTTAAACTGGATTTTCTTCTTCATTTCCAATAGAAACATGCCTTGTAATGGTGTTAGGATTGAAGGGGAACATGCCCGCCACCTGTTGGTGGGAGGTGGTGACAACATTTGATAATTCTATCCGCAGCTATGACACAGTTTCAGTCAGTTATTTTGCTTGTCACAATTTTGCAACTTTAGCACTTAAAGGGTTAATGCAGGGGTGTCAAACTCATTTCTGTTCAGGTTCATATTAGGTATGATGGAAGTAAATGTACTCATCTAATTTGCATATTGTGAGGTTACAGAGCGGTGGCCATATTGGATTGCATAACTTTTCGTAAACTTGAACTTTGGACATATTTACATGGAAGTTTACTATGTGTTTTTTTTGTCACCTTATCCTTAAAATAAATGAACTTAAACATTAGTAAAAAAAAAACAAAAAAGAAAAGAAAACGTAAAATACAGTAAGTTTTAGCATCTTTTTATCCAGATCTGTCCAAATAAACTTGAACTTTGTACATATTTACATGGACGTTCACTAAAAGACCAAAAAGAGATGTTTTATCGAGCTGGAAGCTATTTGTCATTGGATTATTGAGTATTATTTGCAGGTTGGCACTAACAGCTGGCATGCCTGGGCTTTAAGGTGGGCCGGTGGGGGGGATGGGGGTGGTCGCCGTGGACGCAGTTGGAGCTGCCGTGTGCTCCTGGTTTGAAAAAGGCCTGGAACGTAGCATTACGTCTGTGTTATCATGAGCGTTTTCAACCCGGCCTCTGAAATCACTTAGGGAGCAGCTGCTTATTATTACACCAGAGTTTGTCTGTGTGATCTTATCTCATTCAAGAACTTTGTGTGGACTGCATGGGTAAAGGAAAACAAGAGCTAGACAAGCAAGAGGCTTCTACACTCAGCCACTCGCTGGCTCAAAGCTCAGTTTTAGTTTTCCTGAAGGGGTTCTGGAGGATCCACAGGCATGTGACAGCGACGGGGGGGGGGGGGGGGGGGGGGGGCAGTACTTTTTACACTGGGAGTGAATGGAGTGATACAAAAACAGGAAAGTCTCACAATTACACAGTTTTAATGGAATAATTCTCACAGCTGTGTGACTGAACCAGTAGAGTTCAGTTTTCTGTATTTGAAGCCACATGACTAAACCATCTATTGATGACATTTAGGAGGTTTTTACCATTTACTGAAGGATGTGACATCTGATCATTCTCCTAGTGCACAGGTGTCAAACATGCGGCCCAGGGGCCAAATCTGCCCCCCCCACATTTACATGCAGTTTGAACGGAGCCTATGAGGGAAACTATGAAATACCTGATAATGAAGAGGAGCAAAATAAAATAAAGTAATTAAAAGTGTTTTCACGTATGCAGTTTGCAACGTAAATCACTAAACACTAGGGCTGTGTATTGTCAAGAATCTGGTGATACGATACAAATCACAACACGATATATCATGATAGTGTAAAAAATGCAATTTTTTGCTTGTTTCTTTTTTAAAAATGATTTTTTTCCTGGAAGAATTGAATTACACCAGAAATCTGCACAAATACTAAACATATTTATATTTGATCCCAACAGGATCTAATGCTATATCACAAAATGTTCCTGTGTTCTAACTGAAATGATGCTTTCCAGACATTACAGTTTAAGATCCTGTTCACATGTTCATATTCTATTAGTTCAGAACTAACATCACAACATTATTTTGGTTCAGTCCCAACAAAGGAACTACCATCTGCCTCTCAGACAGTAAAAGTGCTTTTAGGATGATTTAAATAACCATTATTTAATAAAACAGTGTTAAATAATAATAAATAAGATATAAAGAATAAGGAAAAACAAAACACAAAAATGAACCTCCACAATATCTACATTTGAATAAATACCTAAAAATATTGATACAGTACTTTTTAATATCGATACAGTATTGTGAAATGAAATATCGTGATATATTGCAGCCCTACTAAACACTAACCAAAAATACATGCAAAGAAATAAACATCCATCCGTCAGGAAACTTGTAATACGTCAGAAGGAACCCAGTAAATGATGTACAACTATATCAGCAGCAAATAAAAGACCATAATCGTTTGTTTAAAGCTTCATCGCCCTCGTTTGCGTGTACACAATGCCTTCTGTAACCTAGTATTTGCTTTGACTTATTGAAGAGCTGTGCCTCACATGATGAATTTTAGATTTAAGGCGTTCTGTTTGAGGGGGTTTCCCTCGGCTGTAGAGAAAATAACAGCCTTTTCCAAGCCAAAAACAATGGGAACTATACTTTTCCGAAACATAACGTAACCGGAAGCCCATTTACAGCCACACTCCAACTGGATTCCAAAGAGGCCCTGGACGTGGGAGCCTCAGCGCTAAGTCCTACTCAGTAGAAGTATTGTAGTGTCGGACAGGACCTTTCTGTACATCCAGATATTATGTCCCTGGGTCTTTGGGCAGCTAACAGAGGGGGCTGGTGGTCATAAAGTATTCGCAGTAACTCCTGGGGTGTGTATTGGCAAGAATCTGGCAATGCAATACGGCTAAAATTTCCTTAGGGGGTCAAATGAGTGGCCATTTTTGTCAAAAAAAAAAAAAGTTTTAAGAAATGCATAGAACTGTGTTGAAATGATGCTAATCCATTTGTGCTCAGACTACTGATATTATTTGACAGCGGAAGCTCTATTTTCATAAATATTGGATTTTGAATAGCACGTGTATGTGAAAACTTTTGCTGGTGAACAGACGTGACATTACCCATGATGCTCTGGTCAGTACCAGTACTTTATTAGTAATAAACTTATATACTTACTATTGCTAATTCTCTTCTTATTCATAAATGTTAGTGTTGTGGATCTAAACCAATAACAGCTGACACAAAAACACAAAATGTGGCAGTGGACGGATGTGACATGGTTGTTCTGGATCCCATCATACTGATGCTCAGCAGCCATGTCACCGTTTACACTAATGATCCCTGTGCAAAAACTAGGATCAGAATTATTTATTGTATAGTTTATCATCAGACTAAAGAGTAAATAACAATATAGAATTGTTATTTCTTTAAAAAAATGCTTATTATTAGAAAACTGTTGATTTAAAAAGTGACGTGTGACATTCTTAATGTATGTATTGGCGTAACATAAGCAGGATGGATCAGCACCATACTCCATATTCAACCTGTAAAAATAAAACATGTGATATGTAGGAGAGAATCTTGTAAGAAAAATTGGGGAATCTAAAAGAATACAATATTTGTTTTTCAGGTAAATTCAGTTCAAATATAACTTGGCCATTTGTGACATGAAAATATAGCATTAATTGTGATGAAATTAGACATTTTTGAGCTGAAAACATAGTTCATATGACCATCAACATGTTGAACAGAACTGAAATCCTGTAAATTTGCATAACTTGCATTTACCAACACAAAGTTCCTTTGGGGATTCACTTAGATTGATTTCTTACGCACAAAGACAGAAATAAATAAGACCTCTAAGCAGACTTTAGCTGAATACAAATCACAATACTAGGATCCCAATACGATATATCACGATACTGTTAACAAGGTGATATTTTTTGTTTTCTAAACCAGCAGAGTGGAAGTGCTGCTGGGTCTTCTTCTTGGTGATTATCCACAGGTGCTTTTTGAAAACTTGAGGTGTGTCTTACTATTTAGAGTCAAAAAAATTCACATAAGCATGCAAGATTTCAAAAAATATTCCAAGCCACACTGTAGGATTTGTGTAAAAATAAAATGCCTTTATTACTCCATGGCAATTTTTTAAAATACAATGTGTTGCGACCTCTGGTCTTCATCAGGGCTTTTTTCACTAGTGAGTCACACACCTTCATACAATCACTTTAATGACCTGAAGGAGGGAGGTGTGAGGAAAAACAAAACAAAACGTATTTAAAAAAATACTACTACTACTAATAAAAATAAAATAAATTAAATAAATTTAAAAAAATTTGAAAAATAATAGATAAATAAAATAAAATAGCGGGTTCAGAAAATGAATAGCGGGTTCAGAAATAAAATAAAATAAAAAATAAACAAAACAAAAAAAAAATCACACTTCTAAAGTTAGGTCTCACATGCTCAAATACAATACACTTTAAAATCTTGTTTAATTCATGTTGTCATGCTGACTCATTAACAATTTCACATAACCAAATATCTCCGCCATATCAGCATTTGAATAAATACCTAAAAATATCAATACAGGTACTTTTTAATATTGATACAGTATTGTCAAGTGAAATATCGCAATATATTGCGATATCACTCAAACAACAGAGCAAAATACCCATGTGAATATAGAAATAAGACTTTGAAAAACAAAAATGAATCTCTGCCATATCTACATTTGAATAAATACCTAGAAATACCGATACAGTACTTTTTAATATCGATACAGTATTGCGAAGTGAAATATCACAATATATTGCGATACCGTTATTTTCTTACACCCCTGGTAACTCCAGTGTTGCGTTCGGAGGCTCTTGTCAGCCGCCCAGACGAGGCCTCACACCAGTGACTGTGGGTGTCAAACCCGCCGCTCTGCAGGGAAGACTTGTAGCGAGGCGTCCACAGTGCGCTGCTTTATGTGTGTGAATGCGGTGTGGGCATGCTCTGTCCTCAGTCACATTTCATAACGGCTGGGTTTTAACACGCATTCCCAAGCCAAAGCGTATTGTGTCATTCCGTATCACAGCCGAGCTCTCTGGCTGAAAGAGTTACGAGCTGAAAGGCGACTATCGGAGCTGTCTTTACTACAGCCAAAGTGTTGAGAGGGTCAGCACCAGTGTTCAGAGCCCCCCTCCCTCAGGATGAATTACGGACCCCCCACCACTCAGCGTGCATGCACTCAGCCTCAGCCCCCCCGCCCCCCCCACCCAGGCCTGTACCCCACCACTACCCACCACTACATGACTGAAAACACACAGAAACCCCAGCTGTGTTCGCTGCCAGCCCGTCTGATGAAGGCTGCGATTGCCAATATCCTGGAAGTGCAGTTAAAATATCACAGTTTCAGCCCCCCCGACCCGGCCTGTACCCCACCACCAGTGTTGTGTTAGTTACTTCCAAACTGTAATCCATTAGATTACTTGTTACTGTTATTTAAAAGTAATTCCCTACCTTAGAATATTACAGTCACAGAATTGTAATGTGTTACATGACTGATGACTACTTACTTGAGGGGGGGGCCATGGTTCAGGAGGTAGAGCGGGGGTCTCAAACATGTGTCCCGGGGGCCAAATGCGTCCCACCAAAGGTTCCAATCCGGCCCCTGGGATGAATTTACAAAGTGCAAAAATTCCACAATCCACATTGTGGAACTCATTTTAGTTCAGGTTCCACATACAGACCAATATGATCGACAGTCAAATAATAACAGCAGAAGAACCGACAAAAAAGAATGACTGCAGATTTTCTTCTCAGTTTGATGTGAAAACAATATTACATTATGCCTATAAATAATGACAACTTCAAATTTTTGTCATGTTTTAGTGCAAAAAATAACATTAAATTATGAAAATATTTACATTTACAAACTAACCTGTTACAATAAAATGTGAATAACCTGAACAAATATGAACAACCTGAAATGTCTATAGAAAATTAAGCACAATTTGAACTATTTTCTGCCTGTTCCTCAGTGTTTAGTGTCTTTGTAGATCCGATCCATAATGCGCATGGAGAAATGATAAGTTGAGGCAGAATACTGTTAAAATTGCACTTATTTTTTGTCTGAATAGTTTATAAAAGTAAGTATTTTCATAATTTAGTGGGGGTTTTTTGCACTAAAACAAAGACAAAAATTTGGAGTTGTCATTATTTATAGGTTATTATGCTAGTATTTTACTGGTCCGACCCACTGGAGATCAAATCGGGCTGAATGTGGCCCCTGAAAGAAAATGAGTTTGAGACCCCAGAGGTAGAGCGTGTCGTCCAATAACCGTTCGACTGTTTGGTTCGAATCCCGCTCTGTCCTCGACACACGACACGACATGTTGCAAGACACTTCACCCTCCTTGCCTTCAGTGTTAATTACACTGGTGTATGAATGTTTGGTGGTGGTGGGAGGGGCTGTTTGGCGTGAATCGGCAGCCACGCTTTGGTCAGTCTGTGGTTACAAAGGTAGTTTACCACCACCAGAGTGTGAGTGAATGAATAATGGATCAAAAATGTAAAATAATGGATCGATAATGTAAGGTGGTACCTTGAAAAGTGCCATAGAAATCTAATCCATTATTATTATTAGTTGTTTTACTTGTGAGTTACATACAGACTCTTGACATAGATGGTCCCCCCCCAATACAAGACATAGAAAAGCCTTGGGATGCATACATTTGTGCAGTACATATGGACGATAGCTCTGTAAGTAACTCTACAATCTATGATGTTTGAATCCCAGCAGGAACGTTTACATTTTTTTCAGCATTTCACATGTTCAAACAAGGGGCGGGGCCGAGGACGCCGGTAGATAAATCTGCAATCGATAAAGAATTCTAACTAGTCATAGAAATGTTAGCTTACCTTGTCATCGCTGATCACAGGGATCATGCTAACGAGCTTCTATAAAGCAGGGTTAGGGTTAGTACTGAGCATACGTCCATGTGGACAGTGGACTGTCTTCTGCCGTCTGCACCCATTGGCTGAACACCAACAGGAAATAGAACTTTACAGACGCATTTTTGATTCCTGAAGGTTTCGCAGTCTTGCTCTTTTCTTTTTTTTCATTTGAGCAATTAAATTATGGGCAAAAAAATGTGTTGTAATGCAGGCGCTATTGAACATGTACAAAGTAAAAAATATTACTGACAGTTCTTGGTAGTTTTTATTAGTTTTTGGGGTTTTTTAAATGCTTAGTTTTAATTTAGTTTTAGTTTTTTCGTCTCTTTTCTCTTCTTCTCCGTCTTATTCAAATAAATCCCAGACAGGACTCTGCTGCTTTCTCCCAACTTTAGTCTCCATGTTTCCAGGTAGAGTGGGGACCAGAAGACGACTGGAAACCACAAGTGACGAGAAGTGATGGACAGTTAAATATTATGTGGTGCCTCCAGCTAAAATTGCTAGAGTGAAATTAATCGATTTCATATCAATCCGACATTGACAAAAACGAAAACGAAGGGAATTTTATCCATAATTTTTATACATTTTAGTTAGTTTTGTATGTACACAATACAGTTTCAGTTAGTTATCATTTTGTTTTGTTTTTTAATTATAGTTTTTATTTATTACAGTTAACGAAAATGTTTTTTCAATTCTAGTTTTCGTCATTTCGTTAACAATAATAACTTCGGCCCAGGTCATCATTCTCGGTTCAACTGGACTGGTTCAGCTCTTTTGAAAACATTTTGTCTCTCATCCAAGAGACTTCTTCTGTTCTAATGATTACAACCGAAGATTGATTGATTAATTTGAACTGAAGAAGTCACAACAATAGTATCACCTCTGTCATCTCCATGTTTGTTATTGCTGACCAAGGTTATTATTGTCAAAGAAAACTAGCGAAATGACAAAAACTAGAATTGTAAAAACATTTTCATTAACCGAAATAAATAACTATAATTTAAAAAAAAAAAGATAACTAACTGAAACTGTATTGTGTGCTTACAAAACTAACCAAAATGTATAAAAATGATGAATAAAATTCCCTTCGTTTTTGTCTTTGTCAATGTCGGATTGATGGGAAATCGATTTATTTCACTCTAGCAATTTTAGCTAGTGGCACCGTACGACACTTCACGATCCGTCACTTGTGGTTTCCAGTCGTCTTCTGGTCCGCACTCTACCTGGAAACATGGAGACTAAAGTTGGGAGAAAGCAGCAGAGTCCTGTCTGGGATTTATTTGAATACGACAGAGAAGAAGAGAAAAGGTATGACAAAACTAAAACTAAACTAAAACTAAGCATTTAGAAAAAAAATAAATAAATAATAAAAACCAGCAAACCTGCTCTAAAAACTAATTAAAACTAACTGAATTAGAGAAAAAAAAAGTCAAAACTAAATAAAACTAAACAATAATGAAAAATCCAAAACGATTATAACTTTGACCTAGGCAAATGAGAACGAACAAAGACATTACGGAAAATTGATTAGCAATGCCTTACACTACTGCATTACAGCAAAAAGTAATCCTTTACTGTAATGCATTACTTTTGTATCGCATCACTCCTACCACTACATGACTGAAAACACACAGAAACCCCAGCTGTGTTCGCTGCCAGCCCGTCTGATGAAGGCTGAGATTGCCAATATCCTGGAAGTGCAGTTAAAATATCACAGCTCTCGGTGCCAGCGTAATGTGCCACCGGAGACTCTTCTGTCGAGGGTAATTTTTGTGCGTTGCCAGTGTGATTTATTTTTTACTGCTTTTCTCATACTGAGGAAATCAGTTACCCAAGTCTTATTGTTGCGTTTTTCACTGCTTTGTCAAATCAAATTAGTGGCTGGAAGTCGGAGGTAAATTGGCTGTTCCTTCTCAAAGATCATTTGAGTTTTAAAGTGCATCATGGGAATATGTGGAGTTTGACTTGGGTGGGGGCCATGCATCACGGGCATCAGCCAAATGGGTACCGGGGCGGTGTGAAGGAATTACCACGGGTTTTGCAACCTTAAGTTGGCAACGCTGGCAGCTCTTTCTCTCCATCTGTGTTTCCCTTCCGTTCAAACTCTCTGGTCCTCGCTCTAATTCTGTGTTTGTGGGTATTTCCATTGCACAGTCTAACCAACAAAAAGACCAGTTGCTTTTGGCCTTTGAGCTTTGCCGAGGGACATTTAATCATCACAGCTTTACTAACCGCACCTTCGGATTTGCCAGACAATACAATGGACCCACCAAACCAAGCCCTGCTCCCAGGACATTACAACCAGACACTGCACTGAACTGTTTTTTTTTTTCTTCCTCAAAACACTTCATAATTTCACACACTCTGGTGTTTGTGGAATAACTGTCTGAGCTTGACCACTGTCTGAAGCCTGAGCAGCTGAACAGATACCACAGCAGATCGGAATATGTAGGGATGCACCGATTTCGATACAAGTATCGGCATCGGCGCCGATATTCAGTGTGTGTACTTGTACTCGTAAAAGTAATCCGATACAACTGCACCGATACTACTTATGACTGTGTGACATTCACAGTTAGTGCAGCAGGTACACAGCGGTGGAATAATATGTGGGGAGTGTGAAGAGTGTGGAGATTTTTCAAAATAAATGACGGTGATAAAAGTAACGCTGATTGCAAGTAACGTTAAAGACACAGACAGATACGGACGCAGCGTTCTGTCCGTCCTCTGCGTACATTCCATCCGTTTTCCAGGTGTTTGGTGGATTCGTACCCAAACGGAGAATACCAGCGGAACCGTGGAGGCAGAGGATCTGTTCAAAGAGCAACTGTGTGAGTTAGAGAAAAACTACTGACACATTTAAGACAACTACCCAGGGCTGGGCCGGTTTCCATCCTACTTATAATACTATCGAGGTACGGAGCGGTGCGGACATGAAAACCAAACCTATCGCTTATTTCTCTTTTCTCTACCTGCTAAAGCAAAGCTTTTAAACCTTACCAGTGAAAACGCTGCAACATTAGTATCACATTAGTGTTACCTCTGTCGTCTCCATGTTTGTTATTACTGACCAAGGTTATTATCGTTGACGAAAACTAACGAAATGACGAAAACCAGAATTGAAAAAACATTTTGTAAACTGAAACACATAAAAACTATAATTAAAAGAAAAACAATAACTAACTGAAACTGTGTTGAGTGCTTACAAAACAAACTAAAATGTATAAAAAATTATCAAAATCAATTTATTTTGCTCTAGCAATTTTAGCTAGCGGCACCATACGACACTTCACGGCCCGTCACTTGTGGTTTACAGTGGTCTTCTGGTCCCCACTCTACCTCGAAACATGGAGACTAAAGTGACTAAATGCTTAGTTTTAGTTTAGTTTCAGTTTCTGTATATCTTTTCTCTTCTTCTCCATTGTATTCAAATAAATCCCAGACAGGACTCTGCTGCTTTCTCCCAACTTTAGTCTCCATGTTTCCAGGTAGAGTGGGGACCAGAGGACGACTGGAAACCACAAGTAATGACAAGTGACGGACTGTGAAGTGTCGTATGGTGCCGCTAGCTAAAATTGCTAGAGCAAAATAAATTGATTTCCTATCAATCCGACATTGACAAAAACGAAAACAAAGGGAATTTTATCCATAATTTTTATACGTTTTAGTTAGTTTTGTAAAAACAAAATACACTTTCAGTTAGTTATCTTTTTTTCTTTTAATTATAGTTTTTATTTATTTCAGTTAACGAAAATGTTCTTACAATTCTAGTTTTTGTCATTTCATTAGTTTTCGTTAACAATACTAACCTTGCTCGGTATCGGCAAGTACTCAAATGTAAGTACTCGTACTTGTGCTCGGTCTGGAAAAAGTGGTATGGGTACATCCCTAGTAGTATGTGTAGATTTTCCACAGGGTGAAGACTTCCCACCGCTGTCATCCTTTATCAGATGCTGACTGACAGGAACACCACCTCTGCTTCACCCAGGTGCGTAGGTGCACCCGTGTGGAAAAAACAGCACGGAGTGAAGCCGGGAAGAACATGGCAGCTTCGGCCTCTGCCATGAACTTCTGCCATCTGCAGCTCCACATGACATGGCTGGGTGGCAGCGAGCAAAGCTTCCATGTCAGCCAAACCCGGAGCCTAGAGAGTAGGTCAGAGCTGCTCGACTCGACTCAGCTTTGGAGGCAAAGGATGGAAAAACAGGGCTTGTTTTCCCCCTTCGCTCTGCCAGGCCTTTTTTACGACATGGACACTCCTGCTGCGCAACATTGAGGCTGGTTTAATTTTCTGGAGTAGGCTGAAACTCTGGTGGTGCACCGACGAGTGGTCTGACAACCCACCTCTCGCTCCGATAACATGAAAAGACCCCATCCCCAGACCAGAAATGATTTAGCACCCTTTCTTCACACGGGCATTATTCATGTTAAATAAATGGAGTAATTACATGTGGCGCTGTCAGCCCTGCAGAGAAACAAGGTTAAGACTGGATCTGACATGAGGTTTTTGAGCGTCCGTGATAAAATCGGTGGGTTCTGCATCCAGACCACAGTTTGAGGGACCGGGTTCCTGCCAAGCATGCGCCATTAGATCACTCACGATGCTCGGTGTGACTCATCCCTTCAACTTCAAATGCACTTGACATGAAAACCGCATAAAATCAAAATAAAACGTGTGAGAAAAAAAAAAAAAAACTGTAGCTGAGATACGAGGCAGAGCGCTGGATGCCGTGCAGGACTCAAGGACTCAAGCAACTATTTTTTGATGAAAAGTTTTTGCGCTTGCCAGAGGTAGTTTTTCGAACGTAGTGAAATTGGTATATCGCACAAAACTGTATTGTAAAGACCTTTTCATGGGTTTCCTGGTGTGTTCACACAAACCGTGACATGTTTCTGTTAAAACTCTTCTTCTTCTCTTGTAACATCCGTCAGCAACGATAATAACCTTGGTCCAAATACACAAATAAATAAACCACAGACTAAGAAAAGTGGGTTCAGAGAAATACAACACCTTTAAAACTGTATGTAAACACACCTGTGACACTAGGAGAAAGATCAGACATCACATCCCTCAGTAAATGGTAAAAACCTCTTAAATGTCATAAATAGATGTTTTAGTCGCGTGGCTTCAAATACCGAAAACTGAACTCTACTGGTTCTGACCGAGGTTATTATCGTTAACGAAAACTAAAAACTAGAATTAAAGAAAAAAAAAAAAAGATAACTAACTGAAACTATTGTGTGCTTACAAAACTAACTAAAATGTTTAAAAATTATGGATAAAATTCCCTTCATTTTCATTTGTGTCAGTGTCGGATTGATATGAAATCGATTTATTTCCCTTCAAGCAATTTTAGTGGCTGGCACCATATAATATTTAACGGTCCGTCACTTCTTGTCACTTGTCTTTTCCAGTCGTCTTCTGGTCCCCACTCTACCTGGAAACATGGAGACTAAAGCTGGGAGAAAGCAGCAGAGTCTTGTCTGGGATTTATTTGAATACGACGGAGAAGAAGAGAAAAGACATGACAAAACTAAAACTAAACTAAAACTAAGCATTTAGAAAATAATGAAAACTAATCAAAACTAGCAAACCTGCTCGAAAAACTAATTAAAACTAAGTGAATTAGAGGAAAAAAAGTCAAAACTAAATAAAACTAAACTAGAATCAAAAATCCAAAACTATTAGAACCTTGGCAGGACTGAGAACATCCTGTGAAATCATGCGCTTTTTTTTTTTTTTTTTTTTTTCTGAAAGCTTTTTTCCTCCTTCACAGCCAGAACCAGGAGAGAGATAATGATGATAATACGTTTAAGTCCCGGGAACACCAGGCCTTCAATGGGATCTGATGACCTCATTATTTCTCATTAGTCTCCCTGAGGCACCTAGATGAAGACTTTAAAGGTGGTCCAGAGGTTAATCCTGCAGGGGGAATGAACCCACTCCCCTGTTCTGGAGCTGCTGGACTGGCTGCCGGGGCTGCCAACTTGGCCGACTGAGTGTTCGGCGGTCAGTGAGGGAGGTTCTCCGGTGACACAGATAGCCTCGCGGTGTCCCAGATAGCCCTTTCCTGATAGCTAGACAGATGGATACATGTCTGTTGTAGTGATCCCTTCCTACCCGGCCCAATCTCTGGTGACCTTTGACCCTTAAGCTTCGCCTCCCTGCATTTTAACTCCCATGGAGCCACAACGATGTGCCATCCACCTCATCCATCTTACACAGTGACATTATTACTTATCTCCTATTTACAAAACACAACTTCCATCGACCGACAACCTACACTTCTGTGAAACTGGGTTTATTTTAGTATCTGACACTTTTCCATCTTTTTAGACCCAATAATAAAAGGTAAATGTAGACATATTTCCCCCCAGGATGGACCTAATGATGACCTCAGATAAATGCAAAAAAAATTATACTCCTGCTCTGATCTATCCCATAAAAAAAGAATTTTTTAATAAAATATTGGACCAAAAATGGGACATTAAATGTGAAAGATATGTAAACATGTGTGTAAATGCTCTTCTATAGACTCTAAATAAAGACACTGTGTTAAATGTGTTGATCCTAGTGGTTTTTCTAATCCACACGTGGGTTTTTCATCAATCTCAGTCTCATTCCAGGTTTGGTGTGGAACCCATCGTGTCCACTTGAGTTACATGCAGAACCTGAACATTTAAACACTAATAAATCGCAAATGACCTTGCACATTATTTTTGTGAAATACTTTGCCTTGAATATTTACTTGGATTCCACAAATGTACCCGTGAGAGAATAAAAAGATAGTTTAAAAAAATAGTAGCGTGTAATTTTCGTGTCCTTTTGACCACGTTACATGCAGATTTTTTTTTAGTAAATATATGTAAAATAATTTTTAAAAACATGTTTTATCTGAAAAATAGTTTCTCTTTTATCTCAGTAAGTATTTCTTTTTAAAATAGGCTCAAAGTGCTTCCAAACTTGCTTCATAACATTAGTTTGAATCTTTAGCCCCTCTGTCCTGTTTTTAGGACCAGTTTCAGAGAAGCACCCACATAAGAAATTCCAACCAAAAGCAGTGTTTTAATAAAAAAAACAAAAAAACCTCGCTGTCAGATGCTACCGCTGCAGCGTTCCTCGCATCTTCGTTTCTCGTATTTATTGTCAGTACTCGAGGATTGCACAACAAACCAGTGGAGTGAGTACTGCCAGATGTTCTCGTTCCCTGTCTTGGTCTTTTATTTTTTTGTTTGGGAGCTAAAAGTCTTGCAGGTGATGACAGGCCTGGGAAGCGTGAAGGCTAAAACACAGCTTTGTGCTTTCCAATTAGCCTAGTGATTTATTAGCCCTGCTGCCTGTATGGGACTCAACATATCGAATCCAAACCTCATTCAGTTTGACTCTGAGGAAAAGAGGAAACGGCACAGAAAAATAGATCCTTACCTTGTCCTCAGCTCGGTCCACATCAAAGTTCAGGGTTCGTGCACATTTTTCAAAGTCAAATCCAAGCACTTTTAAGGGTTATTTTCATCTTATCACTCAGGTAAAATACATACGTACAGGAATACATATACTGTTGTCACTTTTTATCACAATGATGTACATTGCATTAAACTATAAACATGTAAAATTATGTTTCATAAGAGAAAAAAGTGTAGGAATTAAAGGAAAGCACAGTTTGAACCAAAAAAAGGGAAGCCACTTATTGGTGTTTTCAGACACACTCGCACTGAAACAAAGATTAAGATAAAAACGTACCTGGAGTCGACCTGAGAACACCTGGAAATGTACATTTTGGACATAAAGTTTTATTTTTCAAAATGTATGACCTCTGTATAAGTAGCTTTGGCTGGAGTTAATAGTAAAATAAATAAATAAATACATAAGTACATAAATACATAAATCACAGATTTAGAATTCCCAACACTTTCAAACACTTAAACAATAATTCAAGTACTTTCAAGCTCTTAAACTACAATTCAAGTACTTAAACTACAATTCAAGCACTTTCAAACACTTACACTAGAATTCAAGCACTTAAACTAGAATTTAAGCACTTAAACTAAAATTCAGGTACTTTCAAGCACTTAAACTAGAATTCAAGCACTTTCAAACACTGACACTAGAATTCAAGTACTTTCAAGCACGTCAAGTAAAAGTCAAGCACTTAAACTACAATTCAAGTACTTTCAAGCACTTAAACTACAATTCAAGCACTTAAACTAGAATTCAAGCACTTAAACTAAAATTCAAGTACTTTCAAGCACTTAAACTACAATTCAAGCATTTAAACTAGAATTCAAACACTTAAACTGAAATTCCAGCCTTGAAACCCAACACTGAAATTCAAGCCCTTTCAAGCCCCCGTACCAGCCCTGACAGTTGGGTCTGACCTGTGGAACTCCACATAAATCCTGTCAGATCAGAGGTGTATTAGCATAAATGTATGAGTGAAAGCAGGAGGTGATTAGTGCGTCTAATGGTGAAGAATGTGCAGAACAGCGTCTTTACGCAGCAGCTCGTATCTGCAGCCATATCTGATTGGTATGTGTGTGTGTTTGTGCGTGTGTGTGTGTGTGTGTGTGTGTGTGTGTGTGTGTCCACAGTTTGTTTAGACTGGAAAGCGTGAGACCAGAGTGAGTGGGCAGAGGCCATACTTTAGGGTTCAAAGTAAAGCGGGGAGGGACCCCCAGCTCGTTTTGGAGGAATGTCGAGGAGGAGGCCTGATGGTTAGCTGGAGATGGTGTAATTAAGGGGTGTGATTGTGAGAACCTTCCCTTCCCCGGGCCCAGCGAGGGTCACAGATAAAAGAGCAGCCATCGGCCTCCGTCGTACTCACATGTGGAAAATCACAGCCGCGTACATTAACGCCGACGAACGCTAATGCACAGTTGCGTCCCTGTCGGAGACACAATCAGAGGCCTGGAGGACACCATACCTGGAGGCCCCCTGCGGGCACCGAGGGGAGGGGAGGGGGTGTCCCTGACGCTCGAAGCTGATTGGCCAGTAGGGTCACCACGCTGCTGCCGAGGAGTGTCATAAATTAGACAGCTGTGGGAGGCTCCTTCTAATCATGTGGGCCTGTGCGTCGCCCCGTTGGTGTGGTCGGTGTAATTTGGCGCTGCCTGACGTGCTATTTGCAGAGTCAGAGCTTGATGACACATCGCTGAGCCTTTCTTTGTGAGCGCCGTTGTGTGTTGAGCGCAGCGGCAGGGTGTGGCGTGGGAGGATACAGTAAGTGTGCCGCGGTGTTTACAGACTAAATGCGACACCATTTGTTTGGTGAGGCAACGCAAAATATTGTCACCCCCCCACACACCGCCACCACCACCGCCTGACCCTTCATAACCCTTCATAACCCCGCTTCCCCCTCTCATTTCACAGCCAAAACCTTTCGTTCACACTATAACCCATTAAGACCCAGAGCCACTTTAGTGGAAGTTCCCATATGAATTTTCTCTCTATGTAACCTTTTTCAGTGATTTATCAGCACTTATATTATCCTCTATATTTTGCATTTTTCATTGTAAACACAGTATTTTCCCCCGTACTTAATTTACTTATCATGTAGATCAGGGGTCTGCAACCTTTATTATCAGTCAGAGCCATTTTGCCCCCTCTTTCACCAAAAAAAAAATTGTCTGGAGTCGCAAAAAATAACAGCTTATAAACTTTTAAAAGTTTTAATCTTTTTTTACATTTTATCTGTTACAACCACTGAATACAACAAACAGAAGTGCAGTGTGGAATGGATTCTGGAGTATGATTACTCAAAGTACACAGTAAAAGTAGTTCATAGTATTTGTGCTAATAGTATATGAAGTACTAATACCAAAAATACCGAATTCATGAGGTACTTATTGGAAAAAATAATTCATCATTGAATTTAGTCTTAAAGCCTGTTTCAGATGAAAAAACAAACACTTTGTAGCTTGGAAGGGAATCTGTTGTAGGATTACCCCAAAAGTACATAGTACTCACACTCATACAGTCGCTCTATGAAAAGTATTGCTATTTATGGAAAGAGGCCTTTTTCATGCTTTATAACCTGATACCAGTCGTTTTTTTTCTATGCACAAAATGAAGGGAGTTACGGTCAAAAATGGAGTATCTTGAAAATCATGACCTTGAGTTTGACCTTTCAAGGTCATCGAAGGTTAACAAAATTGGTACCAAATGAAAGGTCATATCTGACTTCCTATAGGTCGATAATACAAAGTTTGTTGGTATCTGTTTTAGTTTTCTTAGATAAAAGCTGTTTTCTGAATATGCAAATGAGGCGCTTGACTCCAACTTTGCCCGATAGCTCAGCTGTACTTTAGCTGACTATTGACAAAAACTAACCAGGTGGACTACAGACCATGGCAAATCATTTGTTCATGGTTTGATATCAATAATGTTTGAAATGTGACCGCTACAGTGTATACAGACAGACAGACAGACAGACATGAACTGACCAATATGCTAACCCTCTGGTAAACAACAACCATCTACAACTTCTGTTGTTGATCCAACTCCATGGGGTTTACTGGTGAATCAATGCTTATCAATACTTGTTATTGCTCATTTTCTCTTTTTTTCTTCAATTTTGTTCAGTTTGTGGCTTATTTTGTTAAAGTTACTTATTATTTTGTTGATTAATTTTGAATTTTTGTTCATTTTAAGAAATTACTTTGCCTCATTTTCTTCATTTTGTTGCTCATTTTATATATTTATTTATTTATTTATTTTAACTTTTAGTAAGTTTTTGCTTACTTTTTCCACATTATTTATTTTCTGGGTTGTTTTTAATTCATTTTTGTTGATTTTCTCCACTGTCATTGATCCAACTCCATGGCTTTTATTGGTGAATCAATGTTGTAGAAGATGACAGTGTTTCCACGGTAACTATGGAGCCTCTGAACATCCAAATGGGTCATATCTGATGACCATGAAAAGATGAAGAACTGTATTTTACGCCAATTATTTCAACTTAATGTCATGAAATCACATAAAAATGCATGCCACTTTTGATTAGCGTTAATTGGCATGCTATCTGTTCATATTATACATTTTCCGTGTGTATATTCACACTGTGTCAAATACCAGGCACTGAGGTTTAGGGTTATGTGAACTGGAGATCTTAGCATAAATTGACACGCGATCAAGTGGCGTTGAATAACACGTGAAAGAACAACAATGCGTACGTATAGCACGCCAAATGCCATAAGAACTGGTATGACATGTAATGTGATTTCCTGAGATCAGTCTAAATTATTTGTTTTAAACAGGTTTTAAACAGTTCAGATCAGTAGATGCTTTGGTCACAGTTTGGGTCTTGAAGGGTTAATAAAAACCTGCCTTCTCATAGTTTACAGTCATAGAAACAGGCTCGGACCGGATCGGTATGGAGTGTTTAGACGGCTCATGGACGGCACTGTTCCGAACCCTGATTGGACGGGTTGTTCCCGTTGCACCGCACCATTAGTTGAAAACATGTGCCCTTGTGTGTTTGCATCCAGACTGTTGGATGTAAGTGTCATCTGTTGAAAGAGGTCGTCATGACAAAGTTCCTCACTCGTCTCATTTATGCCCTGAAAAATACGAGCGGTATTGACTAAAAACTGTGTCAGGTAAAAACAAGTTCAGTGAAATCCACTTGAGCCCCAGAAAGAGCCGGGCACTGGCAGCTCCGGTTCCTTTTTTGTGGCAGAGACAGTATAATCCTTTCAAGAACCCCCTTTCCACAAACCTCTTAGCTTTCGATCAACTCCAGATGAGAAGTTTGCTCAGACCCTGATGACTCTTGTCTTTTTCCTCTTTCTCCCTCCAGGGTGCAGGATAGAGAACTGCGAGTCCTGCTTCAGTAAAGACTTCTGCACCAAGTGTAAATCTGGGTTTTACCTACACAAAGGGCGCTGCTTCGAGAAGTGCCCAGAGGGTTTCGCCCCGCTGGACGACACCATGGAGTGTGGAGGTACGGAACACTGTTGACAGGTTTGAAAACAGGGGTTCTCAACTGGTGGGTTGCAATCCCCTTTTCAGTGGGTCGCAGGCCTTTGCCTTGTGGAAAAAATAATGTTAAGAAACCCTAGTTGTACTTTATTAATTGAACTGATTTAGCATAAAAACACCAAATGTGTTAAAAATGGCTGTTACTGAAATGTTCTGATTGTGATGTCATCTTTAGGATTAATGCTTGAATAAGTGACTGAATGCACTTTTAATTTTAACCCTATAATGCCAAACATACCATATTTGATACATGAGTTTTGAAGCCCTCTACGTGATCAGTGTGATATTTTTCTTTAACATGATATCATGAATTGCGTACAGATAATATGCCACTTTTAATTGGCGTGTTATCTGTACGCTTTATGAGCTTTCAGCGTGTATATTTACGCTGTGTAAAATAGCACGCAATTAGTGGTTAGGGTTAGCGATTAGCGCGATTAGTTTTAGGGTTGGCGATTAGTGCGATTAGGTTTAGGGTTAGGTTTAGGGTTAGCAATTAGTGCGATTACTGATTAGCGTGATTAGGTTTAGTGTTAGGGTTAGCGATTAGTGCAATTAGCAGCTAGTGCGATTAGCGGTTAATGTTAGCGATTAGTGCAATTAGCGACTAGCGCATTGATACGCCATCAAATGGCGTTAAATAACACATGAAAGGATGAAAATGCATACGTATAGCACGCCAAATGCAATAAACTGGCGTCACATATAACACAATTTCATTGGAACAGTCTGTTTTTCTTCTTGTAAAACCTGATGTATACAATTATATACATGCAATTCACAGATAATCCATTAGGGGGAGGAATTTATTCACCAGAGGCCTTTCCAGTGACACTATAAGACTGTCATTAATGAGGAAGGAGGAAGACTTTTGACAGTTTAGAAAAGGAATTAACAATTTGTTAGACATGTTTGTGTTATATTATGTTTTTGTTTGTTCAAAAATAATAATATTTGAGCATTGAGACCTGATGTATCAAATATGATACAAAATTGAAACGCATACATGGAAATTGATATTTGTTCAGAAGGACCAATAAAGGCTCCAGTTTCAAAGAACTGGAATTTTTTGTCAATGATTCAATGGTTCAGACTTTACAGGGTTAACTAAGTACATGTTTTGGTTCTGGTTCAAATGGACCTAATTTAATGTTAAAGGGCATATTTCACTCTTTAGTATCATCACCGACTGGGCATTTTAGTTTGTCATTAACCCTACAAAACCATTTGTATCAGAGTGTTTATCTAATAACCAGGATCAATAATCTCCTTAAAAATTGTCCACACACAGGAAAGTCTTTGGTAACTTTCAAAAAGTTACGTTAAGAAGAACATTTAACTTGTTATTCATTTTTGAAAAGTACTTCATAGACTAAAATAATGCATAGGTACTTGAAAGTTGTTATTGGTTTTTTTTGTAGTGAAGTAAAATTGTGTATCAAATTTGATACTGCAGGTTTATGAAGTGCTTTATAAAAATGCCCCTATTATTAAAAGGTCTAATAAACATCTCAGTTCTAAAAAATGTGAATTTTGTGGCAACTTTTTGATGTGTCAGGTTGTACAGGGTTAAACTTTTTTTTAAAATTGATTTATTTTGAATATGGAAGCGGTACAAGCTTCCTGATTGCTACTAATTGATTAATTTTCATAACATAATATAGAAATGAAAATTCAAGGCAGCAAAACGTAATACTACACACAAAAAAAGAAAAAACAAAACTTGTCTTCTGTATTTTCGTACTGTGATATCCTGCATTATTATTATTATTATTGTGAGGTTTATCTTTTATCAGTTTGGGTCAGGGCTCGTCATTGAGGGGTCCTGAACCCAGACCAGTTGAGAACCACTGTTTTAAAAGACCCGCTTCAGTAAGAACAAACCCAAAACAGCTTCTACCTGCTCTCAGTTTTCTGTCACATCTCAGTTTATCCTCCTTTTACACCTAGAACAAACGCTTCAACAGGACCCCCCCCACACACACATACACACACGCACACAGGGGTTACAGTGTCCTAATAAAGTCCCTTCCCCCTGTATTTAAACCTGACCCGGGGTCTTGGGGTCACCTCCAAAGGTTCCTCTGCTGTGGTTTCACTGCTCATCTTTGTGGGCGTGTCTTTGCAGAAGGCTGCGAGGTGGGCCAGTGGAGCGAATGGGGTGCTTGCACCAGAAGAAACAAAACCTGTGGCTATAAGTGGGGTTTGGAGACCCGGACGCGGCACATCGTAAAGAAACCACCCAAGGACACGATACCCTGTCCCACCATCGCTGAGTCCAGGATGTGCAAAATGGCCATGAGGCACTGCAGGAGAGGTAAGGGTGTTCCTACGTCACTCATGCTACGTTAACATGGACCCGGTTACTTTTGAAAACCCATATTTGCCCCTCTCCGATTAAAAAAAACTATGTCCAGATGTGACTATTTTCAGAAAAATCTGCATTTACACAGCTCCGTATATCCACACCTGACCTGTAGATGGCAGTGTGGTGAGACCGTCGAGTACCATTAACCAATCAGAAACCTGAGAAGAATCACAACAAAACGTTACTTCCGCTATGAAACTATGGAGATGTACACTCACAGTCAATGAAAACTTTGAGACCATATTGTTCGACATAATTTTAATTTGGAAACCCTAAACTGGAATTTTTTCATATGAATCATTTGTTTAGAATATTGGCATACAGAAACAAAAATTTTAAAGTTTCAAGAATAATTTCAAAACAAAAAACTTAACAAAAGAAAATGGCACCTGCCAAACTCGAAGTCACAACAGTCAATACTGGGTATGGCCTCCGTTTGCTTCGATGCAGGCGCCGATTCGTTGGCGCATGCTTCGGACTAGGCGTCGGATGGTGTCCTGCAGAATCCTATTCCGCTCTTGCTGTAGTGCCCAGCCCATACGCCTGGCTATATCACTGTAGCTCAAACCGGCCTCCACCATACCCAGTGCCCAGAGACGTTGTTCACATGATAGACATGGCATGATGCCATTCACTGGACTAACAATGGTGGCCTTTTTGGGCCTTTATATAGGCCTTCAAAACCAATCCTCAAATTGTGCAGATACCCACTGAGTATTGCTCAATGTGTATTTGGTCCACTTTTGCAAAGAGACCAACCCATGTGCAATGAACCATGACAACATGACAACTCATCATTATCTGAGTTACCCGAACACTAAGTCATCAATAAATCCACAATGAATAATTACAGCCCTCCTACAAGTAGAAATACGCAGACATTTCTACCTCAGAGTGTCTATTGACTGTCAGTACAGTTTTCCTGGTTCCGGGTCCAAACAAATCTGAGACCAAGACTTTTTTTTCTGATGTGTCTGAGCAGATGACGCAGGGTTTGACATTTGAGTCCAACCGTGTTAGTTCTGTAGTTGTTTACAGCTGCGTCTGTTTTTTTAGTCAGGTTTTGTCTTTAGTTCTTGAAGGCCGCTGTGCACGGACATAAATTATGACTAAATTTGCCTTCGACTGAACTGGACAGAACAAATAAAGGACTGATAAACAAAATATGAAATATGACGATGTGGAAAAGCCTTATTTTATATCAAGTAAATACACAAAGATCCTGTTAAGCAGATGTAGTAGGCGCTAATTAGCTAAGATGCTAACATTCGCTAGCATCAAACTTCCTTTTTTTCTCATTTAATATTTGTAACTTCCTGTATCAGCTCCATCCTCTTCCTGTAAACCAGCCTTTCTCAACCTTTTTTGAACAAACGCCCCTTTACGTCATCATGAGCCTCCTGCCGCCTCCCCGGAAAAAACTTAGCGATGAAGGTTGATATAGTGCTTCGTAACAAGTTGTTACCGCTGAAGATCATGGCGATAGAAACTGATACTTAAACAAACTAACGCCCTCCATTTTGGTCTCAGCGCCCCCTTCTCAGCTCTCTCGTTCCAAATGACCCCCGAATGGAAACACTGAGAAACAACAAAAAAGAATAAGAATAAAAGTGACATAGCCATAAAAATAAAAGTGACATCGCCTATAAGACACAAACAGAAAAATAAAGAGCTATAGCCCACACAATAAAAAACACACAATAGAAACACACAAGACTAGACACAGGTACGTTGCAATAACGATGCTCAAATGATATATTGTGCACCCTAACCCCAACCCAAACCCCATTCCTACCTCTAACCCCAACCCTAACCCCCAACCCTACCCCCTAACCCTACCCCTAACCCTAACCCTTAACCCTAACCCCAAACCCCAAACCCCAAACCCCAACCCCCAACCCTACATCTAACCCCAACCCTAACCCCCAACCCTACCCCCTAACCCTACCCCTAACCCTAACCCTTAACCCTAACCCCAAACCCCAACCCCCAACCCTACATCTAACCCCAACCCTAACCCCCAATCCCAACCCTAACCCCCTAACCCTACCCCTAACCTCTAACCCCTAACCCTAACCCCTAACTCTAGCACAAACGCATAGAAAAGTCTCTGTTTTCAGAACCACTGGGCTTCATGTAACTGTAGTCTCAGCCCTTCTGTCAGTCTCCACTCCATCCATTTTCACTTTAAGTTTCCTCTACTTCGGTGAATACTAAAGCAAACAGGCCCTTTATGCCACAGGGGAACTCTTTCCACCTGTCTCATGTAACCTTGTACCTTGCACTCAGCTTTTTTTTTTGTTTTTTGAGGTGCATGCTGGTGTTTCCGTGCTTGAAATATCAGTATTTTTCCATTGCAGTTTTGTTCGAGCCAGCTCTTTTTCTGAGGTATATTTTTCCCCCTCACTCCCATCTCTCTTCCTGTCCTCAGTGGAATTCTTCAAAGTACGTACTGCAGGTTTCCTCAGTGGACGTCTCTGTTTCCTCCCGTCAGTTTGAGAGATATTTGCGGTGTACACAGCATGTATGTCAGGCCATTAAACGAGAAGTGCAATCTGGAATTTCTGTGTGAATGCAGCTAACGTTTTTTTTTTTTTTTTTAAGTAAACCATTTTTCCCAGACAGTCCAAACACACCATTTGGGGGTGAGGGCCTCAGTTCACAGTGCTTTTAAAATAAATGTCTTTTCCCTTAATGTACTTTTACGTCTCTCATAAACCTTGGATTAGTACGGGCCGAGTGTAAATATTTAATTTGCCAAATAAGGAAGCAATTACGGTGGCAGATATCATTCAGCCTGTCAAAAAAAGAAAACATTGTTTAACAGAAAGAGGAAAATATTCTAACCTCGAGGGTTTTTTTTTCCATTTTTGGCCTGGAGGGCTGAATTGGAGGATCATTGAGTGAAGTGGTGAAAGAGTAAATAAACTTGAAATAAACCCCTGATAGTTTCTCATATTTCAGCACTACCGAGGCCGTCGCTGCTGTCTGGGGTGGAAACTGTGATTCCATGGCACATTTAGTTCCTCGATGCCTGTCTTGTTTGTCAGGGAAACTCTCCCCAGCCCCCACGCACTCTTGAATTTTATGACCTTCTTTAATTAAAATTTGGCATTGTTGCGCATGGTTACTGTCGTCAATTATCTGGAGCTTGAAGTCGCTGATGGGAAGTTGTTGTGAAGTCTAAATTGAGCGCATAGCTGAGCAGGCCTTTAGAAACCGACAGCAGACTCCCCATGTCTATCTTGCTTAAAGCTACTGTTCCCTGGTGAATGTGGTTCTAGTAAAACCTCTCAGTACAGTTCCTAATGCCTGAGGAGAAGATCTACAGCAGGGGGGGCAAAGTCATTTTAGTTCAGGGGCCACATTCAGCCCAATTTGGACTCAAGTGGGTCCAGACCAGTAAAATAATAACATAACTTATGAGTAATGACTACTTTTCCTCTTTGTTTTAGCACAATGAAAACCATTAACCTCTTAAGACCCAGCTATGGGTTTTCTGTGGACAAGAGTTTCACAACTTTATACCAAAAAAAAAGAAAAGAAAACTGTCCACCACAAAGGACATTCCATAAAAATTTTAAAAACTGCATCTGAAAAAACTGTGGCATCATGATGTTTCCAATATAGACACTTATTTAATAAAAAACAAAAAAAGCTTGTACTTTGCTGACATTTCCTGGGTCTCAGGAGGTTAAAGGAGTGATATTTAGGTTTTTTAATTGGAACTAGAAAAGCACTCAGAGAGCACAGACCTCCACCAAGGCAGATCAGTCCCCCCTGATCACCGCCAAAATTTGATCATTTGTTCCTTGTGCCACTATCAACATTTCCCGGAAATTTTATCAAAATCCGTCCATAACTTTTTGAGTTATCTTGCTAACATCCAAACAAACAAACCTTGATGAAAACATAACCTCCTTAGAGGAGGTAATTCTTCCTTTTCCCACATGTCCCTGTGGTCTCCATAAACTGTAAATGCTCTGCTTGGGTCTGAATTCTTCATTCATTCAACTCCACAGGTCCATCTTCAACCTTGTTTCTGAGTAATGACACCAGAAAGGTGGTTTGGAGTGCTGGTCCTTTAAAGGGTCCAATCCAGGCTATGGGATGAATTTGTGAAATACAAATATTACACTGAAGATATTAACAATCAGTGGTGTTAAAATTATTTCTAGTTTAGGGGCCACATACAGAACAGTACAATACTATCATAATAACATAGAAATAATGACAACTCCAAATTTTTCTGTTTGTTTTAGTGCAAAAAAAGTAAAATTACATAAATATGTTCACATTTACAAACTCTCCTTTCATAAAAAATGAGAATAGCCTGAACAAATACAAGAGAAATAAGTGCAATTTTAACAATATTCTGCCTGTTACTAAATGTTTAGTGTATTTGTAGATCCACAGTGATCTGTAAGTTGTAACGCACATGTGTAAATGATAAACAGAGGCAGGACATTGTTGAAATCCCACTTATTTTTCTGTCTAAATTTCTTTTTTTTTCATGTTTGTTCATGTTATTCACATTTTTTAAAGCAGTGATATTTAGCTGTTTTAAATGTTATTCTTCCTTTTCCCACATTTCCCTGTGGTCTCCATAAACTGTAAATGCTCTGCTTGGGTCTGAATTCTTCATTCATTCAACTCCACAGGTCCATCTTCAACCCTATTTCTGAGTAATGACACCAGAAAAGGGGTTTGGAGCGCTGGCCCTTTAAATGCACATGAGCCATTTCAGGCCCCGCCCCCTCCAGGTTATTGGCTGTGCTGCTCTGTCCCATTCAACCAACAACTGAACGTTTTAGATAATGGGCTCCAAGTTTGGACATATTTTCAGTATGGACTACAACCACTGCTGCTGACAAACAATTATGGAGAAATACTGGAGAAATGTTGGTCTGAAGTCTGGACCTGATATGAGCAAATGTGGAGACGGAACTAGTTAAAAAACATAACTAATTAAGAAAGAATTAAAACAGGTTGTAGAAATCCACTGGATTTTTGCCGTAATGAATCTAAAGATAGTTTTGCAGCAGCTGGAGGGTTCAAAGTCAAACTGTATGAACTATTAGGGTCCAAATACACAAAGAAATGAACCACAGACTAAGAAAAGTGGGTTTAGCTTTAAAGGCTTCCTGTCCTTCCTGTCCCTATCTGTCCCATTTTCATAGACGTACTCAGAAATAGTTGAATGTTTGATTCCATCTTCTGATGCCATATATTGATCTTCTCCAACTATCTAAACCTCCAGATGCTGCCGCAGCCAATGTGATATCATGAACTGCGTAAATATACACGCCATTTTTATTTGGCGTGTTATCTGTACGAATTAGCTTTCCACATGTATGTTCACGCCACATCAAATACCACGCAATTAGCGGTCAGGGTTAGCGGTTATGGGTATGTAAACCAGAGATCTTGACATAAATTGACACCCAATCAAATAGCGCTGAATAACACGCGAAAAGGACAAACTGGCGTGACATCAAGGTTTTAATAGTTTGGATTTTTCATTATATTTTAGTTTTATTTAGTTTTGACCTTTTTTCCTCGAATCCATTTAGTTTTAATTAGTTTTTAGAGCAGGTTTGCTAGTTTGTATTAGTTTTCTTTTTTTTTTCTAAATGCTTAGTTTTAGTTTTGTTTCAGTATTAATTTTAGTTTTGTCGTATCTTTTCTCTTCTTCTCCGTCGTGTTCAAATAAATCCCAGACAGGACTCTGCCGCTTTCTCCCAACTTTAGTTTCCATGTTTCCAGGTAGAGTGCGGACCAGAAGACGACTGTAAATGACAAGTGACGAGAAGTGACGGACCGTGAAGTGTCGTATGGTGCCGCTAGCTAAAATTGCTAGAGCGAAATAAATCGCTTTCGCACCAATCCAACATCGACAAAAAAGAAAACGAAGGGAATTTTATCCATAATTTTTATAAATTTGAGTTAGTTTTATAAGCACACAATACAGTTTCAGTTATCGTTTTTTTTTTCTTTTATTCTAGTTTTTTATTTATTTCAGTCAACGAAAATGTTTTTTCAATTCTAGTTTTCCTCATTTCGTTAGTTTTCATTACTGATAGTAACCTTGCGTGACACAATGCAATTTCATGAGATCAGTCTGTTCCAGCAGCAGCTGAACTCAGCCCCATTTGACATCAGCTTGAACCACCAATATTTACAACAAATCCCATCAAATCTGTCATGGGAAGAAAATTAGACTGTGACTAGATAGATAGATAGATAGATAGATAGATAGATAGATAGATAGATAGATAGATAGATAGATAGATAGATAGATAGATAGATAGATAGATAGATAGATAGATAGATAGATAGATAGATAGATAGATAGATAGATAGATAGATACTTTATTAATCCTGAGGGAAATTCCAGTATTCATCAGCTTTACACACAGCACAACAAGATAAAAAACAAACAGAGCAGAACACAACAGTGGGTTAGTACCAGGTTGACATTAAGGTTACTGTATATACTCTAAAGGACACTCACTAAAGAACTACCTCTAAAAGAGCTTCCTGTACAGTACTGTAAATAAAGACTTCTGATTGTTTTTACACATTTCAGGACATTGATATAAAGTGAAACAGTGATTTAAGTGTAAGATCACATTGGTCTGTATGTGGAACCTGAACTACAACATGTTTGACACCTTTGATTGTTCGGGCCGGATTGGACCCTTTGGCGGGCCGGTTTTGGTTCGCGGGCCATATGTTTGACCCCCTGTTCTCCAGCCTCCAGTGTGTGTAAAAGTGTCACTCTGTTCATCTCAGGACTCTCCAGACTCAAGCAGAGCTATGGTGGCCCATTTAATAAAAGGTAAATTTCAGGCTCAGGCATGTGTTGTTAATTCCCTTCCATTTAACCGCAAGTGAAAAATCCACACTTGGCAAAAGCCGGTGAAACGTAACACTCTTTAGTTCAAATAAATATAATGTAAAATTCTGAGCCACTGGAGTGAAACAGGATGAAGAAGCCAAAAAGGAAAAGGGAAATACTTCAGAGACCCAACACTGTCATATGGAAGCTCAACAGACTGACATCGTAAAATAATCACTTCCTTTGAGTGATAATAAAGCGGAGTTCAATACGAGGAGAGGCCAGGAAGTGGGTTGAAGCCTGTGGAAACGGACCCAGAGGTTCAGTGGAGGAGCTCGGTACACCCGGGTTCATTATAAAATCACTGTGCGACTGTTAATGAAATGAAATTTCAAGGATTTTGAAACTATAGGCCCTTGGCGCCTTTAAAATAATACTTTATGTGCTGCAGTTTGGTGAGTTTTAACACTTAAAGACCTGACCAGCAACTGGGACCAAAACCATCGACTGATCTAAACAGTTGAAAACCTGCTGATCCACTAATCCTATCAATACATGTCAATAATTGGTGTAAAATTCAGTTATTCATCTTTTCATAGTCATCAGATATGACCATGACCATATTTGGACGTTCAGAGGCTCCGTTGTTACCGTGGAAACACCGTCATCTTCTGCAATATTTTTATTAGTGACACAGTTAACGAGACATAGTGGACAGAAAAATGACAACAACACATAAGCAAAAGAAAAGTCAAGCAAATAAACAAACCAAAAACAACAAAATGACAAACAACAACATCATCATATTGCAATAAAAAAGATAATGAACGTAAAGAGCAACTAAACAATATAGATTGATTAGGGGCGATCTTCTACAAAATCGATTCACCAGTAAAACCCATGGAGTTCAATGACAGTGGATGGACACACTGGGTTTATGTTCAGTTAATGAGAGATTTGACTGAAAAACTCACTTTTTCTTCACTTTTCTCTGTTCTGATATAAAAACAGGTGAATTTGAAGGCTTTGAGGTGCCTCAGGGTTCTATTCTGGATCCTGTTTTCTTTATATATGCTGCCCCTGGGTTCCATTTTTAGAAATCACAACATCCATTTTCATTGTTTGTGTAGGTTCTCATTTGCCCAGGTCATGGTTCTTCTTGGTAGTTCTTCTCGGTTCAACTGGACTGGTTTAGCTCTTTTGAAAACTGGATGAGACACAAAATATCTTTTCTTGGATGAGAGACAAAACGTTTTCAAAAGAGCTAAACCAGTCCAGTTAAACCGAGAAGAACTACCAAGAAAAAATCAAATTTCATTGTTTTGCGGATGATGTGCAAATCTATTTACCCCTTAAAGTAAATATTAAAGCCTCTGTGCAGGTCCTAGTGGACTATCTTTCATCCATTATCATCTACAACATTGATTTCATTATTGATATATTTTGCCCCAAAACTCAATTTTTCTTCAGTTTTCTCTGTTCTGATATGATAACAGTTGAATTTGAAGGCTTTGGGGTGCCTCAGGGTTCTATTCTGGTTCCTTTTTTTCGTTGTATATGCTGCCCCTGGGTTCCATTTTTAAAATCACAACATCCAGTTTCATTGTCTGTACAGATTCTCATTTGCCCAGGTCATGGCTCTTCTTGGTAGTTCTTCTCGGTTCAACTGGACTGGTTTAGCTCTTTTGAAAATGTTTCATCTCTCGTCCATCTCAAACATCTTTTCTTGGATAAGATACGAAACATTTTCAAAATAGCTAAACCAGTCCAGTTGAACCGAGAAGAACTACCAGGAAAAAAATCTAATTTTATTAAATCAAATTGTATTGTTTTGTGGATGATGTGCAAACCTACTGACTCAAAGTAAATAATAAAACCTCTGTGCAGATCCTATTGGAGTATCTTCCGTCCATCATCATCTAAAACATTGATTTCATTGATATATTTTGCCCCCAAACTCACCTTTTCTTCAGTTTTCTCTGTTTTGATATAATAACATTTTAATTTTCTGAGTTTTTATGAATAAATACATGATCAGTGAATTAAATATAAAAAAAATACCAGCTTTTCACTCACGATATCTTTAATTAACGGCAATAAATCACACAGAAAACTTTTAATGTCGGGGAAAAATGTATTTGGAAGTCCATGAAACTAATGCTAGGGTTTAAAGTTGTCATCAGACTTAAACGGTTCAGATGTTCAGATAGAATTCTACATGTAATGATCAGTTGAAACTCAAGCCAGTCTGAAATGAACATTTTCTCCATCAGCTGCTCTCGGCGGACACCAGACACCGATGTTTAGCATAAGAACAGGGTTGTTTAACTGCAGACCGTAAAGATGCTGTGGATTAAATGTAGACAGGAAATAAGAGGAAGCAGCAGCATGTAGGTATATACGCTATTTCTGGCCACGCTTATCTGATCACACTGGCTTGCATTTCTACAGATCCACGTCATTGACGGATCCCTGTGTCCCAGCTTAACCGAAGCACAAGGACACAAATGATTTTCCTGTGTCTGTGCAGATCTAATCCCTCAGTGAAACACACACAAGCAGCCAAAGCAAAGCCCAGATAATGTCAGGAGGAGAGGCTTTTTCACAGCAAACACCGACACTGGTGGAAACCGTATCTGATGTTTTTTTTTTTTTAATTTCAAACATGCAAAGAAACAGAATAAAACAAAACAAAGCAACACAGGTTCAGGTTCCACATTCAGACCAATTCAATCTCAAGAGGGAAGGATTCAGTCAAATACTATCATAATAGCATAGAAATAATGACAACTCCAATTTTTTTTTTCTTTCAAAATGTAAATATTTTCATGTATTTACACTAAAACAAAGTACAATTTTGCAAAAAATGTGAATAAACTGAACAAATATGAACAACCTGAAATGTCTTAGGACAAGTACATAAAATTTTAACAAGATTCTGTTTGTTACTACATGTTTTGTGTATTTGTAAGTTATAATGTACATGTGTAAATGATAAACTGTGGCAGAATGTTGTTAAAATTACACTTATTTTTTCATTTTGCTTATATTATTCACATTGTTTGAAAGGATAGTTTGTAGATGTAAACCTTTTCATAATGTAAATTTAGTTTTTTCACTCTGAAACATAGAGAAAAGTTTGGAGTTGACATTATTTATAAATTATTATGTTATATTGTTATATATATTATGTTATTTTACTGGTCTGGCCCACTTAAGATCAAATTTAGCTGAATGTGGCCCCTGAACTAAAAGGAGTTTGGCACCCCTGCTCTAGTAGTTATTTATGTTTTTTTTTTTTTTTATACTTTCTTTTTATTGAACATTTTCAAAGTTATACAGTCCAGCACAGCACACACAGGTTGCACAAAACACACAGCAAATCCAAAATCAAAAGTTCCCACTAAGTCTATCTCAGGTAGTTGCAGTCCTAGCTCCCAGATACTCCAACACCCCACCAATCTCCGCTGCAAAGACGTCCCTCCGATCGTCAATACAAAATCTTAGTCTTTCCATAGAAACACAGTCTGATATCAAAGATTTCCACAGATGCTTTGAAGGAGGTGCTTGTCCTACCCATTTGGTCATAACAGCCTTTTAGCCGGACATAATCAAACAATTGACAGTCTTCTTATGTGATCTCAGTGATTCAGGGACACATCCCAATAGACACAATAATGGATTGGGCTGGAATTAGTGCTTAATTACCACACTAACTTCAACACATATGGTTTGCCAAAACTGTTGAATCTTTTCACATTCCCAGAGGCAGTGAAGTCTTGTCCCTATAATAGTCTTACATTTTGGGCAGTTTGGAGAGGCCCCTTCCTGTATATTTACTGTACATATATGTTGTTTTGAAGTTCATAGTCTCTTCACCACTGCTTTCGAGTCTTGGATTCATCTGTACTGCTTCCTTTTATCTGTTTTTTCTGTTTTGTTTGATTTTGTCTTTGTTTTTGTCTGTTTTGGCCTCTTCCCAGGTCAACATTGTAAATGAGAAGCTGTACTCAATTGATTTTAGCTGGTAAAGCAAAGTACTTGAAAGAACCAGTCAAACATATTTCAGACCAGGTTTGAAGATCTGCAGAGATGACATCGGTATCTGGTGGATTTCTATTAAAGGAGTGATATTTAGCTTTTTTTTTTTTTTAAATGGAATTCTTCATTTCAAACATTTCCCTGTGGTCTGTATAAACTGTAAATGCTATGCTTGGGTCTGAATTCTTCATTAATTCATAATGAAAAAAACTGACTCACTTTTTTTATATTAAAAAATATAGTTTGTTCACATTACAAACATGGCATTTAAAGGGTTAAAAAAATATGACAAGTATTGAGTATTTAATATTTTTGTTTATGGCTGAAGTTGATGACAAAATATGTACAAAAAAAAAAAAAAAGTTTAAATTTTTTTTTCCATTACTACCGGGCTGTGCAGATGATGTGCTTTCGGTGATTAGGAAGGACCTCTGAAGGGTTAATCCACAATGTAGAAAGTACTAAAGACAAACCAGTGAATGAGAAGATGTGTCCAGTCTGTTACTGGTCCTGTAGATAGACGTATATACATATGTGTAGCCATGGAAACGGGAGGATGAACGTATAAATCATACAAAACGGCTCCAAATAAACCCTGAGCTGATGATGTAACTGGACTGGAAAGTGAAGTGCAATGTGAGCGCAGACCAGCAGGGGGGTGGGGACAATTAGCGCCGGGCACGGTCCAACCCAACCGTGGCGAGTACGAGTCCGCCCTGAGTGCCTGTTGAATTGTTTGGCAGGAACATTAAACCGCCTGCTCCCTTATTTATGTGGGAGAAAAGCTCCACTTGCTATAATCACATTAGCTCTGAAAACATTAAGTCACTGGGAAACTGTTCTGGTAATATTGATTAAAATCTTTGACATTTTTTACCATTTCAAGCATCAAATGTTCATGTTCTACTGAAACTGTACAATGTTTTTAAGGAATGAGGTGGTTTAACCCATAAAGACCCAAACATCCACCATCAACCAAAACCACCTACTGATCTAAACTGTTTAATACCTGTTGATCCACTAATCCTATCAATACATGGAAATAATTGGTGTAAAATGTAGTTTAACCTCAATTATTCACAGAATAAAATCGACAAAAACCTGCAAAATGAGAATGAAATGAGCAAAATACTTGAAAAATAAGGAAAAAATGAACCAAAAAGCCTTGAAATATGGCATAAAAGTGATGAAATACATCTAAAGTGAGGAGAAAATAAGCAAAAATACTTGAAAAATGAGGATGAGTTCATCATTTCATAACATCCAGAACTTTGTATTTAGTCTGAAAACCCTCAAAAACCGAAACCATCTACTGATCTAAACTGTTTAATACCTGTTGATCCACTAATCCTATCAATACATGTAAATAATTGGTGTAAAATACAGTTCTTCATCTTTTCATGGTCATCAGATATGACCCATTTGGATGTTCAGAGGTTCCGTAGTTACCGTGGAAACACCGTCATCTTCTGCAACATTGATTCGCCAGTAAAACCCATGGAGTTGGATCAGTGACAGTGGATGGACACACTGGGTTTATGTTCTGTTAATGAGAGATTTTGCACAACAAGTCAGTTTTTCTTCAGTTTTCTCTGTTCAGATATAATAACAGTTGAATTTGAAGGCTTTGGGGTGCCTCAGGGTTCTATTCTGGATCCTGTTTTCTTTGTATATGCTGCCCCTGGGTTCCATTTTTAGAAATCACAACATCCAATTCCACTGTTTTGCAGATGATGTGCTAATCTACTTGCCCCTTAAAGTAAATATTAAAGCTTCTGTGCAGGTCTTATTTGGACTATCTGCAGGATGTCATCTGTCATCTTCTACAATATTGATTCAACAGTAAAACCCATGGAGTTGGAGCAATGACAGTGGAGAAAATGAACAAAAATGAATAAAAAAAAACCTACAAAATGATAAATAACATGGGGAAAATTAGCAAAAAAAAATTCCTAAAATGAAGTAAAAAAAAAAAAAAAAAAGCACCAAAATAAACAGGAGCCAACATAATGAATAAAATGAACAAACATTAATAATAAATTACCAATATGATAAGTAACTTTAACACAATAAGCCACAAACAACTAAACTATATGAGAAGGAAAAAAAGGGTAAGAAAATGAACCAAAAAAATGTAAATAATAAAATAAAATGAACAAAAGTGCTGAAGAAAAATTACAAAATAATAAATAACAAACAATAAAATGAACAAAATGAATAAAAAAAAAAAATCTCAGGTCATTATCAGTTAATGCTATATTTCATTGAAAAAGTCACCTTTTCTTCAGTTTTCCTCTGTTTTTTATGTCATAACCCTCAAATTTAATGTGAGTTTTCATGAACATCTACATGATCAATGAATTAAATATAACAAAATACATGATTTTGACAGGAAAAAATGCAAAATACAGAGGATAATATTACAATAAAAGGTGATAAATCACTATAGGCAGGTTAAATAAGGCTTGGAGCTGCCGTAAAAGGGGCACTGGGTCTTTAAGGGTTAATGTTACTGCCAAACATTTGTACCTGACATGATAAAGTGCCTTTTTTATCTTCTGCATCCCTGGAGAGATGCTATAAACAATAAAAAGACCTTATTAATAGCAGCTCCGGCTTTATCAGCATTGACAGACCCCCACCTCACCCCACCCCAACTGGGCATCGAAGCGCTTTATTGATGCCATTAAGGAACTCCCTACGGACATTTCCCAGCATCCTCTGTCATCAGATTCACTGGTTTATAAAGAGACGTATGTGACAACTGCAATTCCTCTTGGGTTTTTTTTTTTTTTTTCATCTGTTTTTCCGCTTAACCCATAAAAACCCAAACACCCACCTCCGACCAAAAGCATCTACTATAGACTGTTTAATACCTGTTGATCCACTAATCCTATCAATACATGGAAATAATTGGTGTAAGATGCAGTTTTACCTCAATTATTCATAGGATAAAATGTACAAAAACATGCAAAATGAGAATAAAAATGCACAAAATACTTGAAAAATAAGGAAAAAAATTAACCAAAAAATTTTGAAATATGGCAAAAAAGTGAATAAATACTTCTAAAGTGAGGAGAAAATGAGCAAAATACTTGAAAAACGAGGAGGAATTCATCATTTCATATCTTTTCATGATCATCAGATATGACCCATTTGGACGTTCAGAGGCTCTGTAGTTACCATGGAAACACCGTCATCTTTTACAACATTGATTCACCAGTAAAACCCATGGAGTTGGATCAATAGTCACTTTTCCATTGACCCTCAAACTGCACGAATATAACTTAAGCATAAACATTTGTCTAATGGAAAAACGACAATTTCGCCAAAACTCTCACTTTTCGATTAAAAATTTTTGCGCTGGCAAGAGGTGGTCTTTCAGGCGTAGCACAATTGGTATGTCACGCAGAACTGCAATGGAAAGGCCTTTTTTTGCAACTAGAGTCACGTGTATTAAAAAAAAAAATGGATGTTGACGGATGTTACAGAAGAAAGAGAGTTTTAACACAAACATATGTCAGTATGTGTGGACACACCAGGAAACCCAATAATTTTTTAATTTAGTACAAGATAGAGAGGTAAATATAAAAATAATGAATATATCTGTAAATCAACACCATATTTATGTTCGTTGCCATGTTTATGGATTGACTTCTCGTGTCATCTCGTGATAATAAATAAACAAATCATCGCATTTGTCATTTAATGGAAAAACCGACACTATGCACCTCTGTTTTTTCTACACTTTGTTCTGTTTTTTCGACATTTAGTAAATATCGGTAAAGTTTTGCGCAGATGTCCAATGGAAAAGTGACTAATGACAGTGGATGGACACACTGGATTTATGTTCAGTTAATTGATATATTTGCGGAAAAACTCAATTTTTCCTCAGTTTTCTCTGTTTTTGAGCTTTGGAGTGCCTCAGGGCTCTATTCTGGATCCCATTTCACCTTCAGCTTTCACTATTTCTGATATAACAACTCTCACTTTTACTCAGAGCTTTTATGAACATCTACATGATCAGTGAATTAAATATCGGAAAATACCTGATTTTTACAGAGAAGTGCAAAATACAGAAGATAATATTGTAAAAAATGGTGATAAATCACTTAGTAAAGGTTTAATATTTGCAAACTACCACAAAAGTACCACTGGATCTTTCCGAGTTAAATCAACCCATCTGTGCGTTTCGCGTTCTTTCTCCGTCGCCCACACCCTTTATCGTAATCTTTCAACAACAGCTGCTTCTGTGTCACTGACATCAGCTGGTGTGTAAACAACTTCAAATGTTAAGTCTGTTGAATTTCCACTTTGTAATCCGCTGATTTGGGATTGAAGGAGTAAAGTCCAACACAAACACACAGCACAACGGCTCGGGCTAATTCCAACCACTTTGACAAATCCGATTGGACTTTCTCAGACGCCACTAAAGTCATTTGTTTGTACAGCTCCCATCGCTGGTTTTCAAAGGTAAAAAGGGTTTTTTGGAACAGGACCAAACTCAGGACCAAGTCTGAGGTGAACCCAAACAAGAACAGGAGTTTGATCGCATACTGAAAAAATGTAGAACAGCACAAATGGTGGACCCGGTTTTCCTGAACAATACAGTTCAATCTGCAGTTAAATGGTGTCTGTGGTCTGTTAGAATAGAATAGAATAGAATAGAATAGAATAGAATAGAATAGAATAGAATAGAATAGAATAGAATAGAATACATTAAAATAGAATATAAATTTGATAATTATACAAAGTAACATAAGAATAGAGCTGAGTAGAATAAAAAATAAAAATGAATAAAATATAAATAGATGCAATGCAAATTTACAGTGACAGTATGTATATATGAACAATATTAATAGTATGTATATCTATGGAAAAAAAAATATATATATACATATATATATATATATATATATATATATATATATATATATATATATATATATATATATATATATATATATGAATTTATATCTATGTAACAGTATTAACAGTATGTATATTAACAGTATTTAGAGTATATGAACAGTGTGTATATGTATTAACAGTATTTATATTATGTATATTAACAGCGTTAACAGTATGTATGCCTATGAATCATGTCTATATAAAAACAGTACATTTATATTTGATAAATATTGCATTATTATTTCAGAACAGAAGGTTATTGAATTGTAAACATCCAGAATGGTTCTAGTCTTTGGCTGTTCTACCTGTAGTTCTGTAGTTCTGCAGGTCTGCAGGTCTTTATGGGGGTACTGGTCCAGTTTGGAACCAGAGACCCCTGGGCCCAGGCCAAGCCCTTCATCCCATCAGTCATCAGTCCAGAGCTGGGATCCAGCCACTGATAATTCTGTCAGAACTTCTGTGCAGTTTATGTTTCTACTGTAACTGTGACAGCTCTATCACACTGCACCCCCTCCTCCTTAATGAAAAACTTTGGGTAAATAAGACTCCGTTCAGACTGCAGGTAAATTTGGCCCAAATCGGATTTATTCACCCATATGTGACCTGTATCTGATCTGTTACAGACAGTTTGAACAGCACTAATCTGACCCAGACCACTGTCATATGTGGTCCTAAATCTGATACAGATCTGATATTTTCCAATGTGACTTCAGTCTGAACAGCCAGGTCACATTTATCCGACTTTTCGTCATTAAAATGTGACAGACGTCACAATTCTGCATCCCAGGAGGAGGAGTGGAGGAAAACCATATTTCCTTCCGTAAACCCAGTCTGTGTGGTCTCGTATTCCATCAGGACCTCTTTAGTGCATGTGGGTCACTTCAGGGTCATATTCAGTTCAGACTCAAAACTGATAGAAGTCGCATTTCAGGTGGAATATGAATGAACACACAAAAAAAATCGGATTTCACCAAAAAATCCGATTTGTGCATTAAGACCTGCTGTGTGAACAGAGCCCATGTGTTGTGGCTCGTCTTTGAGGGGCAATAGTGGGTCCTGAAGCCAGACCAGTTGAAAACCACTGGTTTATAGATGAAATTCAACAAAACCTACACAGACATAAAATATCATCTGGTTTTTTTTTTTTTTTGCATCACTCCAGTCCAAAATATCCAGTGCTAATCAAGGTTCTAATAGATTTGGATTTTTCATCATAGTTTAGTTTTATTTAGTTTTGACTTTTTTTTTTTTTCCCTCTAATTCAGTTAGTTTTAATTAGTTTTTAGAGCAGGTTTGCTAGTTTTTATTAGTTCAGATTTGTTTCTAAATGCTTAGTTTTAGTTTAGTTTTAGTTTTTTCATATCTTTATCTTCGTTAACAATAATAACCTTGGTGCTAGTATCAGGCTATAGCCCTAGTCTGGAGTTTTCCCTCATCAACAAAATCCAAATTGTGGGTTTAGACCTGAACGTGTCCTTAGACCGGTTCTCCACATCAGACCTCCATGGGTGGAGGAGGAGTTCCACTGTTTAATTTACTGACATGAACCTGCATCTGAAGCAGGAACCAAAGTCAACTCAGATCTGCCCCGGATCAACGAGGACCCCGGAGGGTTTTGGTGGACTGGTGGGAAGTACGCCAGGTTCCGTCTGAAGCCAATCTGGTTCTGCGGTGAATCTGCAGCGCTGTGGACCTCCTGGTCCTCGCTGTCTGCAAACCATCTGCTCCAACGTCTCTGCTCCTGTAAAACCACGCACAGAGACACGGCCATCGCCTCAGATCCACTCCGGAGGAAGCGCCGCCGCCCAGACGACGAACGACCCGGGGTTCTGTCAGTCTGTGCGGACCGGCGTCCTGTTAATGTGCATGCATGCGTCTGAGTGTTTATACTCACTCAGCCAAAGAGGTTTAAGCTCTGGCGAAAGATGCAATTCACTTCTGAGCGTTTTAGTTACGCACTCAGCATGATCCCATCTGAGTCCTGGCCTGTGTTTGGCTTGGAAACCTGACATCCAAACACATTTCTGGATGTGTTTTTGTCAGATGCGGCCTTCTACCATAAGGCCAGCAGTTTTTCTAAAACAGATGCATGCTTTCAACTTGAGGCTAATTGATGGAGCGTGTTCTTCTTGTCTCAGCAAAAGAGCTCACGGTTGCAGTTTGTCCAAGTCAAACAATAATCCAGCTCCATCGAACCGCCCTCTGAACGCTAACCAAAAGCACTTGGGAACGGAGGTTTGCACTTCTGTTCCTCCATGTATTTATCTCATTATTCCAATTAATGTTCCCAGCAAGGTTATGATCGTTTTGGATTTTTAATTATAGTTTAGATAATTTACAAATAATGAAAAAATGAGCAAAAAATTCTGTAAAAAAGAATAAAATTAGCAACAAAATCAACAAAAACAGCCTACGTAATGAATAAAATGAACACAAATTAATCATAAATTAACAAAATAATAAGTAACATTAACAAAATAAGTTACAAACTGACATAAAGTGAAGAAAAAAACAGGTAAGAAAATGTGCAAAAATCAAAGTAAAATAATAAACAAAATTAATAAAATGAACAAAAGCGAATAACAAAAATTTACTAAATAATAAGATGGAGAAAATCAGTACAAATATGAAAAAACTAAAATTAATACTAAAACTAAGTAAAATTAAGCATTTATAAAAAATAAAAATAAAAACTTATAAAAACTAGCAAACCTGCTCTAAAAGCGAATTAAAACTAACTGAATTAGAGAAAAAAAAGTCAAAACTAAATAAATCTAAACTATAATGAAAAATCCAAAACTATTAGAACCTTGATCCATGTGCAACGTCACTTACGTGTAAACGAAACTGCAACTTTCACCGTTGGCCTCCCGACTTCTATACCTCTCTTATACTGCTGATCTTAGATGAAATTTTCACGTTCTGTCCTATATCAACATTGACAAAGACGAAAACAAAGGGAATTTTATCCATAATTTTTATACATTTTAGTTAGTTTTGTAAGCACACAATACAGTTTAGGTTAGTTATCGTTTTTCATTAACGATAATAACCTTGGTTCCCAGGCTGCGCTCGATGGGAAGTCGAGAGTTTTGGAGTTTTTTTTTTTTTTTTTTTTTGCTGCGGCGTATTGACAGGTGGTGATTAACGGTGATCTCTGGCCTGGGTAATATCACGGACAATCCGGATCAGTTCTTCCCGCCAGCGGGAGCAGAGTGAGGTGTGTTTTCCCAGGACAGAAGTAGAGCGCTAATTGGCAGCCGTCCTGTCATAGTGATTATTGGAGCCTCACTCTGCAGCCTGTTGTGACTGGGGGAGTCACAGCTTAATCTTCATTTAATAAGCCCGCTCCGTAGGGGCCGACACAGTAGCTGGGGAGAAGGCCTCAGAAGGGCCCCGCCTCCTTTGGACGCCGTGGACAGACGACCGGTCTTGGTTGGTGCTATTTCCCCCCCTACCCTGACACCAAAAATCATCGATCAATAGATTTTTTTTCTTTCTGATATTTATTTATTTATTTGCACATACAAATATAAAATAAGACAAATACATATACATATCTCTGTTGGTGGAGAGAAGGGTACGATAATGGGCAGGTGAGGTGGGAATAGAATGACCTCACCTTGACCTAGATGTATTTTTTTTTTGTTTCATATTTTTATTGATGTGTATACAAGAGAATTAAATGTACATACCAATACCATGGCACGCTGATGTCAACATTAACCAGGTTTGTAAACACCATTACTTTTAGATTTGCATATTTTTTTTTAGAAACAAATAACAATGAAACCCGTCAAACAATACAATGAAAACAATACTAAGACATAGTCTGAATAAAATAATTAAACTGGTGACATAAACAAAAGAAAATAAATACATAATAATAAATAATAAGAATGAATAAATAAATAAATAAATACATTAATTAATTAATAAATGGGGGGGTTACATTGTCTCAAAAAAAAAAAAAAAAAATCTATAAAGAGCTGGATGTATTTTAAACAAAATTTAAAAAAAAAGTCATTTGCATACCTTCCATGAACTACTAGTCGCTTTTCCAGTGACCCTCAAAATGAGTGGATATAACTTACATATAAAACTGTGCCTGATGGAAAACTCTATTTTTGGATGAAAAGTTTTTGTGCTGGTAAGAGGTGGTGTTTTGGGAGTAGTGAAATTTGTAAATCGTGCAAAACTGTAACAGAAAGACCTTTTTGTGCAACTAGAGTCACATGAACAAACAAAACCACATGTTGATGGATGTGACAACAAGAGAAGAAGAAGAGTTTCAAACAAATATATGTGTGGACACCCAGTTACTTTTAATTTTGTACGGGATAGAGGAGTAACGAGCATTCTAGATTCAAAACAGCAGATATTTACAGAAAAATTCTTAGCCCACCCCTTGTTTTCTTCAGTTTCTTGTTCATTTTAATTCCTGGTCCAACAACAGGTCCATTTGTTCGGACAAATATAATGGTACCAACAAAAATAGCTCATAGTAGTTTAATTTCAGAGCTGATATCTATCCATTTAACATGTTTTCTTGATAAAAAACAAAATCACTTAAGTGATTTTTACTCTTGCAAGAGGTGGTTTTATGAGCGTAGCAAAATTGCTATATCATGCAAAACTGCAACGGAAACAACTTTTTGTGCAACTAGAGTTAGGTGAACTAAAAAAAAACAGATGTTGATGGATGTTACAACAAGCAAAGAAGAAGAGTTTAAAACAAACATGTTGGGGTATGTGTGGACACACCAGGAAAACCAATAATTATTGAATTTCGTACAAGATAGAGGAGTAACGAGCATTCTAGATTCAAAACAACAGATATTTACAGTCGTGGAAAAAATTCTTAGCCCACCCTTGTTTTCTTCAGTTTCTTGTTCATTTTAATGCCTGGTCCAACTAAAGGTCCATTTTTTCAGACAAATATAATGATACCAACAAAAATAGCTCATAGTAGTTTAACTTCAGAGCTGATATCTATCCATTTAACATGTTTTCTTGATAAAAACCAAAATCACTTCAGTTCTTCCATCAGTATCTATGGCATTGTACTGACAAAAACAGTGCTTTTATTCATTCCATGTTTTCTTTTCTGTCTGTTTTAGTCACATGACACACACAGGAGTTAGGACTGGACTGCATAACCATTGTTTTTGATGACTTTTGATGGTCTAATAATTTTTTCCGCGACTGTATGTTCGTCGACATTTATGGAATGACTTCTCCTGACATCTCACTGACTTAGGCACTTTTGTTTTTTCAACATTTAGTAAATATCAGTAAAGTTTTGCGTATATGTCCGATTGAAAAGTGACTATTGACACAGACGTTGAATATATTGACAGTTTTCCTGATCTGGCATCCAGAGCTGCTGCTGCTGCTGCTGCTTTTGGAGTTTTTCTTTGCTGTAATGAATAAGAATATGGATGACGAGGAAAGACTCATCAACCTGTCACTGACTTGGCCGAGTCCTCGCCGTCCCGATGCCAGCGGTGGTTACAGTCGCCACCGCGGTTGTACTCGCAAATTAACATGAGCTCTGTTTCAGCTATCTAATATATTCCTCTTTTTTTTTCCTCCCCATATGCTTGTCGTTCCTTCATATCTCCTCCTAACCAGAAGAAAATTGATTATCTCAGCTCATGTCTGGACAGGCCATCAACACTTGCTTCATACTGATGTTCTCAAACCCCCAGTCCAGGGTTTATTTTTCTGCCGTTTGCACAGTTTTCGCAGTGTTAAATCTTCCATCGGAGGAGAAAGTCATTACCAGTAGTGTCTGAGACTTGTCTGCCCTCTGTACATTCCTTATCGGGGGGGTTGAAGGGGGGGGTAGGGGAGGGGGGCGGGTTCTCTGATTAATTTCCCACTAAGTGCCCCCGGTCTCTGACCAAAATAAATATGGTTGCTGTCATTTTGTCAGCAACTGTCTTCAGAGAGCAATATTTGAAACACCCCATGATCCTGCTGGCTTTTATATGGAGAATCCATCGTCATACCACAGGCATGAGCCATAAACATGTGGAGGCCTTTCAAAGACCAGGGGATGGGGGTTGGGGGGGGGGGGGGGGGGGGGGGGGGGTTGGAAGAGGAGGGGTCAGCGCCGCTCACTGGGGCTCCACACTCCACATTATTGTCATCTGGTCTTTTCCAAGCAGGAAGAAAGAGGAGGGTGGGAGGGGTTTTCACACTCTGTGGAACCAATGGAGTGGAGGTTTTTCTGAGGTTCTGCCGTCAACTCGTAGAGTAGAGTAGAATAGAATAGAATAGAATAGAATAGAATAGAGTAAAGTGGAATAGAATAGAATAGAATAGAATAGAATAGAGTAAAGTGGAATAGAATAGAATAGAATAGAATAGAATAGAATAGAATAGAATAGAATAGAATAGAATAGAATAGAATAGAAAAGAGTAAAGTGGAATAGAATAGAATAGAATAGAATAGAATAGAATAGAATAGAATAGAATAGAATAGAATAGAATAGAATAGAATAGAATAGAGTAAAGTGGAATAGAATAGAATAGAATAGAATAGAATAGAATAGAATAGAATAGAATAGAATAGAACAGGTATAATGGAATGGAATGGAACAGAATACAGTAGAATAGAGTAGAATAGAAAAGAATAGAATAGAGTAGAATAGATTAAAGTAGAACAGAATACAATAATGTAGAGTAGAATAGATCAGAATAGATAAAGTAGAATAGAATAGAATAGAATAGAATAGAATAGAATAGAATAGAATAGAATAGAATAGAATAGAATTGAATAGAATAGGCTAGAGCAGAATAGAGTAGAATAGAATAGAAAAAAATAGAATAGAATAGAGTAGAATAGAAAAAAGTAGAGTAGAGAATAAAATAGAACAGAATAGAATAACGTAGAGTAGAATAGATCAGAATAGAATAAAGTAGAATAGAGTAGAATAGAATTGAATAAAGTAGAAAAGAATAGAACAGAATAGAATAGAGTAGAATAGAATAGAACAGAATAAAGTAGAATAGAATAGAATAGAATAGAATAGAATAGAATAGAATAGAATAGAATAGAATAGAATAGAATAGACTTTATTGTCATGACACCAGTTGTGCAACAAAATTGCAGGTGGTTTCTACCAGCGACTCATCTAAATAACAGAACAATAAAATAGACATATATTCGAAAATATAAGATATAAAGTAGCGTACAATCAAAATATGTGCAAATAGCAGATATACTGTAGGAAAGGTAGAGTTAAGAATGCTAATAGTATAAAAAAGTGCAAATGTAACAGTGTAAACAATGTAAACATCCATTTAACAGTGTGAACTGCAAATGTAACAGTAGCTGCTTTTTCATTGGACATGTGTGCAAAACTTTACCGATATTTACTAAATGTGGAAAAAACAGAAGTGCGTAATGTCGGTTTTTCCATTAAATATGTAACTAATGCGATGATTTGTTTATTTATTATGACGAGATGTCAGAAGTCATTCTATAAACATGGCGATGAACATAAATATCACGTTGATTCACTGATATATAGTGCTCTATACTCTATAGTGCTCTATCTCGTACTAAATTCTAAAATTATTGGATTTCCTCGTGTGTCCACACATACCAGGACATGTTTGGTTTTGGGTTTTTTTTCAACCTTTGTTTATTTGGAGTTTTGCAGAAATTGGGCAATACAAACACTGTATCATGTGTGACAAATCAATTGAAAAGGAATTGTTGCACAATTTCCTTCTTTTTTTTTTTTTTTTTTTACATGTATACGAAAACAAAACAAATAAACTCAAGAACAACTACACTAACCTTCTCCATTAACAAAAACAAAAAAAACTCACCATGTTTGTTTTAAACTCTTCTTCTTCGCTTGTTGTAACATCCATCAACATCCGTTTTTTTTGTTCGTGTGACTGTAGTTGTGCAAAAAGTCTTTGCCATATTTCAAGGTTTTTTTAGTAATTTTTTCCCTTATTTTTCAAGTATCTATCTATCTATCCATCTATCTATCTATCTATCTATCTATCTATCTATCTATCTATCTATCTATCTATCTATCTATCTATCTATCTATCTATCTATCTATCTATCTATCTATCTATCTATCTATGTTACATCTGGCTTATGACGCTGCAAAAGAGATGAAAAATGCAGGTTTCACTATTTCTTTACATACTATATACAATACAAGTTAACAGAACTGTATTCGGATTGAGGTCTGCAACAAAACGGTGAAATGGCTGGATGTGGCGTCGGAGAGTCCCACTGGAATGAGGAACAGCGGCTCTTTTAAACTCCAGTGGAAGCAGCGGGCCCACATGCCTCCAATTAGCTGATAACTGTTCCCGCCTCCTAGTACCTGGACAAATGTTGTCATGGCAACAGACTGACTCACAGGCCGTGACAACTGACTTATAGGAAGTCGGATATGGTCTTTTATTTGGTACTTATTTTGTTGACTTTCGATGACCTTGAAAGGTTAAACTCAAGGTCATGATTTTCAAAACACCCCGTTTTTGATCATAACTCTCTCACTTTTGCAGAAAAACGACTAGTATCTGGTTATAAAGTGTGAAAATATCAGCCAGAGTTCTGTCTCAAAGGCCTCTGGCAAATGCACCACCTCTGGCAGTTTAATTTTTTTGTTTGTATTTTTTGTTGGTCTCGACCAGCTCTATATGTAAAGTGTCATGAGATAATTTTTGTTATGATTTGGCGCTATATAAATAAATTATGATTGATTGATTGATTGATTATTTGTTTGGCTGTTGAAGTGTACGTCAGTGGTGGGACGTCTAAATGTGTCAGGGTTCAATATGTGTAGATTTGGCAGCAGAAAGTGCATTTAATCACCAACTATTACCTGTAGAGTCGCTGATTGAAGCCTGAAGAACCTGGATATCGTCAGTGTTGGGAGAAAAGGGGAACTGTGTTGCTCACAAAGCTTCCGATGTCGTGTTCTGGTGGAGGAAATGAGGCATATGTGCCGACATCAACAGCCCCATCAAAAACAGACGTACGCAAACAAACAAAGTGGCAGCAAAACCGGAGAGAGGGGTGGGGGTGGGGGGGTGTAATACTGTTCAGGAGCTGGAATGTTTTCATGTTCTCATGCCCCACAAATGGGAGCTATTTCCCCCCACTGTGTGCAGTTGTGGGGCTGATATTGCCCATGACATGGTCGGAGCCATAAAACGGACCTGGACGGGCAGTTTGTGCCGTTACACCCTGTGATTTTTTACAGCGGTTGAGCCTCGGCCTGTGTCTTTTACAGGGATGGATGGGAACAGCTTGTGATGAGAACCTTAAACTCCAGTTCCAGTGATATATGGAGTTCTCATCGGTCTTCTATAAAATATCTGCCAGCCGCGACCCGCCGGTGATATGATAGCGATGAAGATTTCCTGGTTTTTATATCAGCTTTGCCGAGCACAGAAATAAATACAGTGAAGGGTTTTTATTCAACGGCTTCAGGGGTGGCAATCTGTAAAAGCTGTAATGAAACCTGCGAACCTGGCTTTAAAACCTTTTATTAGGATGGATTTGGACTCTGCTGCAGCGTCGGAACACACTTTCAGAGGCCGTCCGGTTCTGGAAGGACTGAAATATAGTCCACTGGACTTTATAGCAGTGATGCTCAACTGGTGGGTCATGGCCCAAAAGGGGGTCTCAAACTCATTTCCAGTGGATCACGGGCCTTTGTCTGGACAAAAAATAATGTTAACAAACCAATCCTAGAATTACGGTGACCCGAAGGTGCAACAGCCCAAAAAATGATCCACTATAAGAAAAAAAAGAGAACAGCCCAAAAAATAATCAACTATAAGGAGAAAAAAAAAGACAACAGCCCAGCAGACCGTGGACCCCTAAGGGTTAAGACCTGCTGTCTGAACGTAGCCCATGTGTCACAGTTTGTCTTTTAGGGGTGATAGTGGGTCCTGAACAAGGTTATAATAGTTTTGGATTTTTCATTATAGTTTAGTTTTATTTAGTTTTGACTTTTTTTCTCTAATTCAGTTAGTTTTAATACGTTTTTAGAGCAGGTTTGCTAGTTTTTATTAGTTTTTGGGTTTTTTTCCTAGATGTTTAGTTTTAGTATTAATTTCAGTTTTGTCATCTCTTTTCTCTTCTTTTCCGTCATATTCAAATAAATCCCAGACAGCACTCTGCTGTTTTCTCCCAACTTTAGTCTCCATGTTTCCAGGTAGAGTGGGAACGAATAGATGACTCTAAACGACAAGTGACGGACTGTGAAGTACCGTATGGTGCTACTAGCTAAAATTGCTAGAGCAAAATAAATCGCTTTTGTATCAATCCGACATTGACAAAGACGAAAACAAGGGGAATTTTATCTATAATTTTTATGTTTTAGTTAGTTTTGTAAGCATACAGTACAGTTTCAGTTAGTTATTGATTTTTTCTTTTAATTATAGTTTTTATTTATTTCAGTTAACGAAAATATTTTTACAATTCTAGTTTTCGTCATTTTGTTAGTTTTCATTCACGATAATAACCTTGGTCCTGCAGCCAGACCAGTTGAGAACCACTGGTTTATAGATGAAATTCAACAAAACCTACACAGGCATAAAATATCATCTGTTTTTTTTTATTTGTTTTTTTTGTGTCATTCCAGTCCAAAATATCCAGCACTAGTATCAGACTATGGCTCTAGTCTGGAGTTTTCCGTCACACTGAGGTTTCTCACTTCATATTTAGATAACCTGAGCTGGTCTGGACTGGGATGTGTCTGATCACGCTGCATCCCCGTCTGCCAGACCTCCAGATCTGCAACACTGAGCCAGACACAGTGTGAGAAACACATAATAGACACCAACAAACAATAAAACAGACCTCACAGGCAGAACAAGTCACCGCATTATCTACTCTTTTTCCTACTTTTTTCCTTCCCTGTCTCGCAATCAGACGACGCTCTCTCACTCATGTATCGCATATCACAGCACCAGAACAATGTGCATGCCACAGAGGAGGATGTGTTCGCGTGGCGCACATTGTTTGAATCAGCCTTGTGTACACTGGAGGACTCCTTCTACAGCAGGAAAGAAGAAGGCGAGTAGGCGAACAGGGGAGGCTGCAAACATCTGGTGCACAGTTGCACCGACCGAGCCACCACCAGACCCTCGCCTCCCCTCACCTCCAGACACACTCCTTTGCTCCTTTCCTCCATTTCTGACGCTGTCTTTTTACTGAGACGTCACAGATTATAACCGATAAAGACCCAAACGTCCACTGTCGACCAAAAGCATCCACTGATCTAAAATGCTGAATAACTTCTGGGTCATTCCATCCCAAATCAACCAGATATCAAAAAGTGCCCTGCATGACCCCCTCAGAAAATTCTGAAAAAATTCACACTTGTTCACCTACCAGATAAACAAACACATCCAGAATTTTAATGTCATATCTGTAATAGTTTAGGAGATACAGCACATTGAAAATTAATGTTTTTTTTTTTTTTAATTTTACAAATTTGCCATAATGGATGAATGTAGACCCCACAGTGCAAGCCTGAAGAGAGAGGATATTTTGAAGAATTAGCCTTTTCGCCTGATTTCAAGGCCTCATGGACTAAACATGAAGGCACCTACAATTATTTTGATGCAAAATATGCTCTTTTCAGGGGGATTTCACCCCAGACAGTAAGTTTCAGCAGTGTGGTTTGAATGCCTAAGGAGATATAGCTCCTCAAATTTGGCCGAAAAACAAATTTGCAAAATAAATTAAAAAAAAAAAAAAAACATACATTTTCAAAGGGCTGTATCTCCTAAACTATTACAGATATGACATTAAAATTTTGGATGTGCTCGTTTATCTGGAAGGTGAACAAGTGTGAATTTTTTCAGAATTTTCTGAGGGGATCATGTGGGGACCATTGGTTGAATTGCCATGGGATGACCCTTCTGATGCACTAATTCTATCAATACATGGAAATAATTGAGGTAAAACACAATATTCATTCAGCATCGGATATTACATGTCTACAATTTTTTTTAGAAATGATCTGCTTCAGAGATTAAATGTGATAAATGTTACGTATTTTAATCAGATTAATTGGAAAACAAATGACAACAAAGTGCTGGTTTGCCTGTTTTTTCACTGCAAAAATCTAAATCTTACCAAGTGTATTTTTCTCATTTTTTGTCCAAATATCTCATCACACTTAAAACAAGATGTAATCACCTAAAGAGTAACTTTTCTGTGAGATACAAGAACTGATTTATTGACAATAGATCTAGAAAATCTGCTTTCAAGAAATCTTACTCAGATAATTTTCACTTGTTCCATTGAGAGATTTTTTTTTTTTTTTTTTTTTTGGCTTGAATTAAGCAAAAAAATCTTGAATTAAGCAAAAAAAAAAAAAAGCTTCAGTTAGTGAGAGACTTTGTTGAAAAAGTCACTTTTTCTTCAGTGTTCTCTGTTCTACCATAATAACAGTTGTATTTGAAGGCTTTGGGGTGCCTCAGGGTTCTATTCTGGATCCTATTTTCTTTGTATATGCTGCCCCTGGGTTCCATTTTTTAAAAGCACAACATCCAGTTTCATTGTTTTGCAGATGATGTGCTAATCTACTTGCCTATTAAAGTAAATATGAAAGCCTCTGTGCAGGTCCTATTGGACTATCTGCAGGATGTCATCTGTCATCTTCTACAGCATTGATTCACCAGTAAAACCCATGGAGTTGGATCAATGACAGTGGATGGACACACTGGGTTTATGTTCAGTTATTGATAGATTGTGCTGAAAAACTCACTTTTTCCTCTTGTTTTTCCGTGTTTTGATGTAATAAACACTTGAAATTACTTTGAACGTCTACATGATCAGTGAATTAGATATAGGAAAATACCAGATTTTCACTGAAAAATACAAAATACACTGAATAATATTATAATAAATGGTGTTAAATCAGTTGGGAAAGATTAAAAAAATCATTTGGGAGTTGTGATAGAAATAGTCGTGGGCCTTTAAGGGTTAATTACCGCCAATGATTTAGAAGGAGGCTGTGGCTGCTGACCCACTCATGTCCGTGAACGTGGACCCAGAATCACAGACGTGCAGACAAAACAAAGCAGCAAGTATAGGCCTGCCGCTGTGGCTCTGTCTACATCTGTGTGTTTTCTGTTTTTCTGAGTGTGTGAACGCTGACAAATACAGGGGGATGCAGACTAAAAGCAGAGCCATTACAGCGCTAAGTAAAGGCCTGGGCCGACTTACAAGGTACAAGTGAACTACCATCAAGAAAACACACATACCTTCACATAAGTGAGTGACCCTGACTCATTTCAGAATGCATGAAGTACAGTACGTGCCCCGACTGGTCTGCAAAAGTCTCCTGAGAACCAGGACAGGGGATGCATCCAATATACAGCACTGTGGAGAGGTCTTTGAACGCCACATGTCTTTGGTGTTTCCAGGATTTCAATTTACATGTTTCTTTATTTGCTGAATTTCTTTATTAACCCATAAAGACCCAAACATCCACCATCGACCAAAACCATCTACTGATCTAAACTGTTCAGTACCTGTGGATCCACTAATACATGTTGATAATTGGTGTAAAATACAGTTCGTCTTTTCAAGGTCATCAGATATGACCCATTTGGACGTTCAGAGGCTCTGTAGTTACCATGGAAACACCGTCATCTTCTACAACATTGATTCACCAGTAAAACCCATGGAGTTTCACAAAAAAAAACAAACAAAAAAAAAAAAACAGTGGATGGAGACACTCTGTTTATGCTCAGTTAATGATAGATTTAGCTGAAAAAGTCACTTTTAATTCAGTTTCTTTCTATTCTTTCTATTTTTCATATGGTAATCCTCAACTTTACTTTGAGCTTTTATGAACAGCTACATGATTAGTGAATTAAATGTAGAAAAATACCTGATTTTCACATTTAAAAAAAACACAAAATACAGTAGATAATATTGCAATAAGTGGTGATAAATCACTTAAGGATGGATAAATATAGAAGAAAATTAATTTGGGAACTGCCACAAAAAACTTTATACTTAAATTTTTATACTTTTAATAACGTTTATTTCTACCTGCCTTTTCTTTTGCACTGGTGTGTTGCATATTGCTGCTGTAAACTGTTAAATTTCCCCATGGTGGGATCAATAAAGTCTTATCTTATCTTATCTTATCTTATCTTATCTTATCTTATCTTATCTTATCTTATCTTAAATGTCACACTGGGTCCTTATAGGTTAATATAAATAAATATTCAGTGTGTGACAAAAATCTACTAGTTTTAGAGTCACTAAGGCTCTGTTCAGCAAAATTCAGATTAAAGCAAAATTCAGATTTTTAGGTAAAATCCAATTTTTTTTGTGTGCTCATTCAAATTCCACATTAAATGCGACTTCTCTCAGTTTTGAGTCTGAACTGAATGTGACCCTGAAGTGACCCACATGCACTAAAGAGGTCCTGATGGAATACATGACCACACAGACACACACTGTGTTTACAGAAGTAACACTCCTGGGACGCAGAATTGTGATGTTTGTCGCATTTCAATGACGTAAAGGTCAGATAAATGCGACCTGGCCGTTCAGACTGAAGTCGCATTGGAAAATATCAGATCCGTATCAGATCTAGGACCACATGTGAAAGTGATCTGGGTCGGATTAGTGCTGTTCAAACTGCCTAACAGATCAGATACAGGTCACATATGGGTGAAAAAATGGGATTTGGGACACATTTACCTGTATCTGAACGGAGCCTAATGCTGCGTTTCCACCACATGGAACCAGCTTGACTTGACTCGACTCTGGTACCAGGTCCTATTCCTGGAGACCGTTTCCATTACAGGATACTACTGACTGTACAGTACCTGGACGTCATAGGGATGCGGCGCGTTACTTCTGTGTCATCTGCTCAGAGTTTCTGATAAACTCACTCGTTGTGTGTTGTCTTGTCAAACTCATGCTGAATTTTTACGTTGGCCACCAAAGACTGAATCTCCTCGACCGACCATGGTGTAGTTTTTCGGGCTGTCATCATGTGGATTAACCTTCTGCTATATTTACTGTCAACTTTCGCATCTGTTTTTTGTAAAACGGTGGGTCACAGAGACAACTCTGACCAATCAGTGGTCTGCAGTGTTTACACACCATGTTTTAGTATCTGGTCCCCAGTCTCGGTACCAGATTCCAGGTCCTTTTTCGTAATGGAAACGCAAAAAGGCCAAGTCAAGTCAAGTCGAGCCGATACCACATAGTGGAAACGCGGCATAATAGTCTTATGAAGTCCTTCCCACTCACACCCCATGTGTAGCTGTTCAATAAGTTAGTTAGTTAGGTAGGTAGGTAGTGTAGTTTCAAATAAATAAATAATACAATTTGACTGAAGGCTCAGGCAGAAGCAAAACTTATTAAGTCAAGTAGAAAGAAAAAAAAAAAAAAAAAAAAATATATATATATATATATATATACACACACACACACACACACAAACACACATACAAATATCCTCCTGAGACCCAGGAAAGTGAAAATTTTAGCTTTTTTACATTAAACAGTCATCTTGATTGGAAACTGCGTAATGCAACAGTTTTTTCAGATACATTTTTAAAAAATTATTATTTATCTTTTTTTAATGGAATGTCTTTTGCAATGGAAAGCATTTTTTTTTTTGTAAAACTGTTAAACTTCTGTCCCTCTACAGAGGACAAAAATGCATCGCTGGGTCTCAGAAAGATATACACTTTTTTTTTCAGTTACAGCCATAGCTGTCAAATATAGATGCATATATAATGCATTTTTTGAACCTAACAATGGAAGTAGCGTAAGTTTTAAATTAGCTCTATTCCTCAGTTGAACCCCTTTAAAAGAAATCCGTCTTCTTTTAACTTCTTTTTTAGCTTTTTGTGACATGAATTTGCATCCATCTCTCAACTCATATTAACTTACTTAAGTGATATTTGCATGTAATGTTCCTCCATGAAATCCATTATTTTCGCTGCGCTTTTACAGAACCTGATGGTTCTCAGAGGAAAAAAATGGGAGACATGATTGAGTGGTCGGTGTCATGAAACTCAACCCTTTCCAGGTACCGTATCCAATCCCTTCAAACATAAATACTCCGTCCCGCTGGGTGGCAGGGTTCAGGACCGTGATCCCAACAGGCCTTGAGACAGTTCTTTGGGATTAGTGGGAGCTTAAGTCTGCCTTTGATTTGATTCCTCACTCCTGCCCGGCTGCATCTTTGACAGATGCTGCTGCCTTCTGGAGTACACAAACCTCCACCGTCTGCAAGGTGAGACCCCGAAACCACCGCTCAAATTGCACTGTAATCACACGCTGCTAAAAACAACAAGAAAATGTCTGCCATATGCCCCGAAGCTGTGCGTTTGCGCTCCGGGCCGGTCAGAAGGGGGATTATTGACGAGAGTGTGCGAGCGACTCTTATTGCCGGTGTCTGTGATCAGATCTGTCAGAGCCACTCAGCTGTCCGTCTGCCTGGGCTTTGACAAGTGTTTGATGCAGCACAGGCCTTAAAGAGGATCAAGCCCTTTCCTGAATTGGCTTTACCTCTCTGGGTCGTGCAACAGGAGATCTGCTAACACATCAAACGCACCCCCCCTCCCCCACTCTTCCGCTCATCTCCGTGAACTAATAAACTATTTTTATCAAAAAATATGCGAAGTTCGTTGGATCATCAAACGGGGACTGAACAACAGTGCCCTGCCAGAGTTAGCAGAACAATCAAAGATAACAATAAGCGCCGGCCAGACTTGATTCCCCTCATCACCGTCCATCGCGTGGGGATTGGTGCATGATCCTGATGGCCCCTGTCTCTGTTTGAGTGTCTAAGCCCATCTGACTTAGCCTGGCTCCCCACTCGTTAGGGTCTGGTCCTGTTTTGGGACAGTTGTGCACCGTGTCCAAACATGTGAGGGATTTCCTCCTGGAGTTTCCCAGTACGGCCAAAGACGGATGAAAGGACTTCTGCAGAAATGAGATATAAAGAGGGAATCATGCTGGACAATTTCCTCCCATATCCGGTCCTGTTCCCCTTCAGACCCACAGAGACCAGGAGGATGTAGACCAGGTGGATTTAGAGTGTGTAGTGTGTGTGTGTGAGTGTGTGTGTGTGTGTGTGTGTGTGTGTGTGTGTGTGTGCTTGTATGTGTGTGTGTGTGTGTGTGTGTGTGTGTGTGTGTGTGTGTGTGATGGACAGGACCACTACACGGATCGCACATGGTCACCATGTATCTTAACCCTCAAAGACCCAAACAGATATTGGCAACTGAAACCATCTACCGATCTAAGAGGTTTAACCCTTTCATGCATGAATTATGAGAAAAAAAAAACTTGATTTTTTTTTTTTTGATTGATTTTATTACTCAAAATTTGGCTAAAGTTGAAATTCATTTTAATTTTTTTTTTTAAATATGGTTTTATTAAGAAGATATCCAACCTCCTGAGTCTCAGGAAAGAACCAAAACCATCTACTGATCTAAGAGGTTTAACCCTTTCATGCATGAGTTATGAAAAAAAAAAGGATCCAGATTTTTTTTTTTTTTTTTGATTGATTGATTTTATTTCTCAAAAATTAGGCTAAAGTTGAAAAGCATTTAGATTTTATTTTATTATTATTATTATTATTATTATTATTATTATTTTAATATGGTTTATTAAGAAGATGTTTAACCTCCTGAGTCTCAGGAAAGTACAAGTTTGGGCTTTTTTAATTCAATAATTGAATATACTGGAAATATCATGATGCAATAGTTTTTTCAGATGCATTTTTTTTTTGTTTTTAATTGTATTTTACATTTTCATTTTATATATTTGTTTAGACAGGGACAATGCACGATATACATTAACCTTAAAAAGGACAGATGTAGTGTACCAGGTTGTAGCACTAGCGCTAATTTCCGCCTGCAGTCCCTGGGCAGACTGATGTTATCATTAAAAAAAAGACATTAATAAAAACTAAAATATACAAAAAGCAGTAAAAAATGCATTTCTATAACTCCATATATATGTATATATATATATATATATATATATATATATAAAAATTATTCCCATCCAACCATTCACTCTTATTGGTCCCACTGCAGTCTGTCACACACACTCTAAGCATGTTTACATTACATTATATCTACAGGTTTGGTTTGAGAGTCGCTGTTTTTTCATTATGTGGGGGAATGTATGATAGTTTGAAATTTTTAGTTGTTCTGTTGGTCATGTGTTCCCCCGTTGCATGGCCACACATGAGAATGCTGAATTTGCAAATGCTGTTTTGTGCCCCTATGGAACGTCCTTGGCAGTGGACAGTTTTTAGTTTTTTTGTTTTTTTTAAATCTATTATTGTATAAAGCTGTGAAACTCTTATCCACAGACATGGACAGTGAACACATAGGTGGGTCTTAGGAGGTTAACTTTATGAGATCACAGATCAGTCCAAACTCTACAACTAAGATGATCCTTTTTTTCATTGTATTGCTTTAGAGACTGCCCCCATGTTGTTTGGAGAATATAGCCTTTAGAACCCTTTGGAAAGTGAGTTAAACCATGTGTCCACAAATGTGAACATCATGCATGAAAGGGTTAATGACTTCAGAACCACTGAACCTCTTACTACATTGAAATAGTTCGGGTCAAATACAGTTCTTCATCTTTTCATGGTCATCAGATATGACTCATTAGGCTCCGTAGTTACCGTGGAAACACTGACATCTTCTACAACATTGATTCACCAGTAAAACCCATGGAGTTGGATCAATGACGGTGGATGGACACACTGGGTTTATGTTCAGTTATTGATAGACTTTGTGGAAAAAGTCACTTTTTCTTCAGTTTTCTCTGTTGTGATATAATAACAGTTGAATTTGAAGGCTTTGGGGTGCCTCAGGGTTCTATTCTGGATCCTGTTTTCTCTGTATATGCTGCCCCTGGGTTCCATTTTTAGAAATCACAACTTTTTTTGTTTTGCGAATGATGTGCTAATCTACTTACCCCTTAAAGTTAATAATAAAGCCTCTGTGCAGGTCCTATTGGACTATCTGCAGGATGTCATCTGTCATCTTCTACAACAGTGATTCACCAGTAAAACCCATGGAGTTGGATCAATGACAGTGGAGGGAGACATCATTTTATGTTCAGTTCATGAGAGATTTGCTGAAAAGTCACTTTTTCTTCAGTTTTCTCTTTTTCTCATATGGTAGTCCTCAACTTTATTCTGAGTTTTTATGAACATCTACATGATCTGTGAATTAAATATAGGAAAATGCATAATTTATGTGGAAAAGAATGCAAAACAAAGAGGATAATATTATAATAAATGGTGATAAAACACTTAAGAAATGTTGAATAGACAGAAAACTTAATTTGGTAGATTCCACAGAGGTAGAACTGGGTCTTTCTGGGTTAAAGATGCTGTCATCAGTGTCATCAGTGGACATGTTTATTCTGCTGTGTTGCACTCGTTGGTCCGTGGTTTTGTTGTATGTGCAGAAGCGTGTGCTGGTAGTTTACAGAGCTGACAAAGTGTTTGTTTAACCTCACCTATTTATACCCCTCCACCCCACAGGGATGCAAAAGCCCCCTGCTCAGTCCAACTTATTGCATGGCCCCTCACGGCTGTGTTAACAACCATTTTATTCCTCTCCATAAACTGGGTGGTGGTGGTGGTGGTGGTGGTGGTGGTGGGGTGCCATAATGCAGGCAGATTATTCGAGAAGAACCAGAGACTGGAGGGAAGCGGCAGAGCCAGGTAAAACACAGGACCAGGGCCTTGGTCAGGGGTTGACCCCCAGTCACCTGAGCCCCAGACTCTGGAATTTAGATTCAGTTCTTCATACAGAATCTGGAATATCTAGATAATAGTACTGTGACTACGTTCAGACTGCAGGTAAATGTGGCCCAAATCCAATTTTTTTACCCATACATGACCTGTATCCGATCTGTTAAAGACAATTTGAACAGCACTAATCTGATTTTTTCAAATCCGACCCAATCATATGTGGTCCTAGATCCTAAATTTGACATTTAGTAAATATCTGTAAAGTTTTGCGCATATGTCCAGTAGAAAAGTAACTATTGAATCATTCCACAGGCGGATGAACACAGACCATATGAACATATTATCAACATTATTCACAAAACACACAAACACACACAGACACGGATGCTTTTATGTCCTGATGGTTGATATGGTTTTTAATTCACACTTTGTAACTCAACTCGTGAATTATGGATAAAGGACAACTCGTAGACTCTGTTCAGATGCAGGTAAATGTGGCCCAAATCGGATTTTTTCATCCATATGTGACCTGTAGCCGATCTGTTATAGACAGTTTGAACAGCACTAATCTGACCCAGACCACTTTCACATGTGGTCCTAAATCTGACCCAGACCACTTTCACATGTGGTCCTAAATCTGACCCAGACCACTTTCATATGTGGTCCTAAATCCGAAATGTATCTGATATTTTCCAATGCGACTTCAGTCTGAACGGCCAGGTCGCATTTATCTGACCATTATGTCATTGAAATGCAACAAATGTCACAATTCTTTTTTTTTTTTTACAACTTGATTTATCATTTTATAAGCATATTTTACAATGGACAAAAATGCATTAATTATACAGGTCATTATCCCCCAATCCCACCCCCTCCCTCCTCCAGGTGGTTGTCATTACATTGAAAATGTAACAACAATGATATCAATAATGACAACAATATCAATAATAATGACAATGATATCAATAATAACAACAATGTCAATAATAATGACAATGATAACAATACCAATAATAATGACAATGATATCAATAATAATAACAATATCAATAATAATGACAACGATATCAATTACAACAATGATATCAATGATAACGATATCAATAACGAAAATGATATAATAATAACGATCTCAATAATAATGACGTTATCAAGTACGACAATGTTGTGAGACATTTTTAACTTGCATTTTATTTTTAGCATGTCAAGTAATCTCTTGTTGTTCTAACACAGGTTAATATTTACGCACAATACTTCTATTTTCCAGTGTGATAACTGTCTGTGTTGCATTTGGATTTTACGTCACCAAAACGTGATGATGCTGGGCTTAACTCCGCCCACTCTCCTGAACTGTCACTCAAGTTAAGTTGACAGAATTTACTGAGTTAAAACAGGATTTACAGGTTAAGAGTTGAACCATTTTTAACCCGTATATAAGTTTTTATCACAACAACTCCAGTTATCAGTCGCCCTAACCCAACAAATAGGCCCAGTTGTCTTTTTTACAGTGTACTGATGATCATTTAGAAGGTAGCGCTCAAGCTCAGTGAGATTGAGTTTTATAAAGAAGTGTTTGCTTGTTGTGAGTTTCTTTCTGCACTGTAAAAAAAAAAACATGAAAAAACGGTAATATTCTGTCAGCAAAGGTGCTAAAAAAATACTGTTAAATAACAGAAAATAACCATTTCATAAAAATACGGTAATTTTCCATAATTAAAATACAGTTTTTTGCCCTAACTTTACATGAGATTTTGCAATTTTTTTTACTTTTTAATGTTTAATACAGAATATTTTCATGTATTAAAACAATCAAATTGCCTATAAATATATATATAAATAATTTTCAGTGAGACTCAGTAGTACAATCCACTGATAAAAGCTATATTTTGACAGTTTATCAGTGCTTATACATGTTATACATTCACAAAAATACATTTATTCAACATTTTTGTTGTGAAACCTCCCATAACTACACAAGATATTTGTCAATTAACAAACAAGTCTTGTTAAACTTACAGAACAAATACTTCTTTTACTGGTAATTGTCAGTAATTTTATCTTGTTTTATTTATTTATTTATTTTTACAGTATTAAACTTTAAATTACCAGTTTAATCTCATAAATAGAAAATAAATATTTGTGAAATTATGATACATTTGCAAATGTATTTTAATTGTATTTTTCTGTGAAAAAAGAAAACAATTCTTTTAAAAAATTGAAATTTTATGGTTATTCACAGGTTTTTTTCGTGTTATTTTACATTTGACGTGTAAAATCCCAGTCTTTTTTTGTCATTTCATTGATATTTTCCTGTATCTTAAAAATGCAGGAAAAATCCGTAAAATAAACAGTGAAAATTCTGTTAATTACAGATTTTTTTTACAGTGTGTTTTTGTGACTATGCCCAGCCTGAGTTGCTGTAAAAGGCAGAGGTAGTGTGTGTGAACATACACTAAAGTCAACTGCCAACTCCTGCTTTTATTAGCTTTTTACTCGTGGACGGCGCAGCCAACAAAACCAACTGTACTGAAGTGCGGCGGTGACTTCTGTGCATTTACGTGAAGACGGGAAATGCAGATGACAGTTACACCAGACGCCGCTGAGAGACGCTTGTTATCAAAAACCGTCCAGAACAAATAAATCCTGGATGTTTTTTGTCTGTTGAAGATTAATTTCATCAGCTCGGTGCAATACACTTATCGGAAACTAAGATGAATGACTGTCATAACTCTGGGAGACACTTCCTGGTGTATGGCGTCGCATATGGGAGCTATAAGACGGATCAAAGCCTTTATGGCTGAGGGGGGGGGGGGTCAAACATAAGGCCCAGGGGCCAAAACCGGCCCGCCAAAGGGTCCAATCTGGGCTGAGGGATGAATTTATGAAATGCAGAAGTTACACTGAAGATATGAACAACCAATCATTTTACTTTAGGGGTCATGTCGCCTGAAGGGGGGGGGGGGGGCAAGGAGTATTGTTTTTGTTTTGTTTTGTTTGTTTGTTAACCCTTAGGGGTCTAAGCCTATTTTGGCTGTTTTTCAGTACTTTTGATTTGGCCTTTATACACTATATAAAACAATGTTTACCATACCCATGTTTGGTATCTTTTTTTTTGTCAGCACAACTTCATCTATTTCATCTGTCTATTATTTTTTCACTTTAACCTTCAATATCAACACAAAAGGACAAAAAACACACAAAAATTTGAAATCTGATTTGAAAATTTTATATAATTTATTGCATAAATAACACAAAGATGCGTAACAAACCTTTTCAAAGACTTTAAAAGTGAATATTGGTTCCAAATATTAGGTATATGAAATCAAAATGGTAATAAATTAAAACTATACTCAAATATTTCACATAAAAGCAGATCTTTAGGCATTTCTCCATCCTGTTCAGGTGGAGGTCATTCTCACCCTTACCTTTAATGCTAATGCAGTCTACGGATTAGAATCCACAGATTTGGCCAGTTTTTTTCCGTTTTGAAAAAGGACAAAAAGGGACAAAGATATGGTTAGAAATATAATGCTCTTCCACTTCATTTTCATATTTTCATACTTTTATTCACATTTGCCACCAGGAAAAAAAAATTGGAAGATTATTTAGTAGGGAAAAAACCCAGGAAAAAAAATTTTGTGCAGGAGAAAAAAGCATGAGAAAAAAAATTAGTGGGGTAAATTTAAAAAAAAGGGAAAAAATTTAGTGGGGAAAAAAACAGGAAAAAAATTAGTGGGCCAAAAAAAAAAAAAAAAAAGGAAAAAAATTTAGTGGGGGAAAAAAAAACAGCAAAAAAATTAGCAGGGAAAATAAAAAAAACAGGAAAAAAATTGTGGAAAAAAAAACTGGAAAAATTTTTGTGGGGAAAAATAAGAAAAAAAAACAGGAAAAAAAATTTAGTGGGGAAAAAAAGAGAAAAAAAATTGTCGGCAAAAAACAAGAAAAAAAAATTTAGTGGGCAAAAAAAAAAAAAAAAAAAAAATCCCAGGAAAAAATGGTGTGGGAAAAAAACAGGAAAAAAATTTAGTGGGGAAAAATAAAAAAAACAGGAAAAAAAATTAGTGGGGACAAAATATAAAACTAGTCGTTTTTAACTTCTAATTATATATTCTATATCCACTGAGCCCCCTGGGAAGGCTGGACCCCATGAATTTATCATGTCCCCCCCCATGGCACTCCAGAGTACATATATTAAATTAACCCAATTATCAATCATTTACGGTCAATAGATGCTTCTTGACAAACTTGTTGAATTCCTTTCACCACTTGTTTCCAATGGGAGTCTATGGAAGTGTCACCACTCTGTTTTCTCTACTACTCTGCTGCCCCCCCCCCCCCATACACACAACAAATGCAAAAACAAACAGACCCACACCAGCGGCGGGCCTCCCTTTGATAAATGCTGAGCTTCTATTTTTCTCATCAAAAATGAAACACAACATTAAGCCATTCATTAAAGTCAACTAAAGCTAATTATCCCTCATTTACCCAAGAGGCCGTGGGGCAGGAGAGCCCCATATACTTAAGCCCAGATGTGTCGATGAGTCAGTCGGGAGATAGCAAACCGCAGAGGGGGCTGTGGTTTCCAGGCGCATCGCACTGTGCAGGCCGCTCGTGAAAGCCTGTTCGCTGCTGACGTTACCTCATGACAACACGAAGCTCAGCAAAGCTGCGGCGCTGCGAGCTTCCAGTCGGTGGAAAAAGTCGATAATGATCACTTCTAGGTCTTAATTCAAAAGTGAAAAATGAAAAGTGTGCATCATAAGTCAGGAGCCGGCACATTCTCTCTGCGGTCGAGCGACATTAACAGCAGGCTGGGGTTTGAACTCTGACATCTGTTTCCTGTTTGTGCTGCAGGGGGCGACACCGAGCACCAGTGGTTTATATGAATATGGTTTTAGTTTAGTCAGATTAGAATACTTTATTAAACCCAGGGGGAAGTTTTTGTTTGTGACAGTCGCTCCATTCAAGTAGAAGTAACAGGACAGAGATCATCAGTTACAACATTGTAAATAAACATAAATAAGTAGCACAATTAACAAAAAGGATAGATAGATAGATAGATAGATAGATAGATAGATAGATAGATAGATAGATAGATAGATAGATAGATAGATAGATAGATAGATAGATAGATAGATAGATAGATAGATAGATAGATAGATAGATAGGTAATTAACAAAATGTACAAAAATGAGTTTAAAAAAAGAAAATGAGGAAAAAGTTTACAAAAATGCACGAAAATTAGCATCAAAATTATTAGCAGTAAATTACTGCTGAAAAATCATTGCTAACTTTGCAAAAATATGCTAAAAAATTAGTAAAAAATTAACAAACTAGGCAAGAAAGTTGACAAAAACATAAATAAACATAAATAAGTAGCACGATTAACAAAAAAGATAGTGAGAGAGAGAGAGAGACAGAAAGAGAAACAAATGTCAGATTGATAGATGGATAATTAATGAAATAAACAAAAATGAGTTAAAAAAAAAAAAAAAAAAAGAAAATTTGGAAAAAATTGACAAAAATGCACAAACATTAGCATCAAAACAAGTTAAAAACAAAAAATAAGCTATAAAATTTGTGAAAAATGAACAAAAAGAGACAAAATTGACAAAAAAAAACCTGAACAAAATAGGCAAGAAAATTGCCAAGAACATTATAAATAAACATAAATAAGTAGCACGATTAACAAATAAGATAGATAGATAGACCCATTTGGACGTTCAGAGGTTTCGTAGTTACCATGGAAACACCGTCATCTTCTACAACATTAATTCCCCAGTAAAACCCATGGAGTTGGATCAATGACAGTGGATGGACACACTAGGTTTATGTTCAGTTAGTGAGAGATTTTACTGGAAAAAGTGGCTTTTTCTTCAGTTTTCTGTTTCGAATACAATAACCCTCAACTTTACTTTATTATGAGTGAATTAAATATAGGAAAATATATGATTTTGCTGAAACAATGTAAAATACAGAGGGAAATATTACAATAAATGGTTATAAATCACTTCTGAGAGGTTAAATTTAGAGGAAAAACTCATATGGGAACCGCCACAAAAGAACCACTGGGTCTTTATGGGTTAAAACACTATTAAATACAATTAGAACTGAGTTTTATGTGTTTGTTTTTTTTCACTGTGAATGTGTTTTCTGTTTTTAGTTGGATGTGTGGATGGATTCTCTGTTGTCTGTAGGTTCTGTTGACGTCTTGGCCAGGAAACTCTTGCAGAAGGATTTTATTTTTATTCTCGAATCTTTTTTCCTGGTGAAATAAAGGTTAATAAGTAAATAATAAAATACACTGTGCATTAAAATATGAACCAGGTTTGGAGCTGCAGCCTTTTTTTTTTTTTTTTTTTTTTTTTTTGAAGCCTTTTTGGCAGCTCCATGTGGAAGTGGGAAAACTGTAAAAGTTGGCAGGATGTCAATGCCCAGAAACAGGATAACGTCATCCAGTTTAAGTCCTCAGACCTAATTTCTGCGTCGGTGTCTGGTACCCCCACCAGGCATTTTCGACATAATGGCTGAACCGCCGAACCACCGCAGCGATGAGGAAAATGAAACCCATGATGCTCAGCGCCGCTCTCTTCCTGCGTGTGGCGAATATGAAACTCATTAAAAATTAATTTTCCTAAATGAGTGAAATGACTCTACGCTAATAAAACTTACCCTCCTAGTTGTAGAAGTTAGTGCAGGGGTCTCAAACATGCGGCCCGGGGGCCAAATGCGTCCCGCCAAAGGTTCCAATCCGGCCCCTGGGATGAATTTACAAAGTGCAAAAATTCCAAAGTCAAGGCTGTGGAACTCGTTTTAGTTCAGGTTCCACATGCAGACCAATATGATCTACAGTCAGATAATAACAGCAGAATAACCGACAAAAAAGAATGACTTCAGATTTTCCTCTCCTATAAATAATGACAAGTTCAATTTTTTTTTCTTTGTTTCAGTGGAAAAAAGTAACATTAAATTATGAAAATATTTACATTTACAAACTATCCTGTAACAATAAAATGTGAACAACGTGTGATTTTGGTTATGATCAAGAAAACATGTTAAAACAGGGGTCTCAAACATGCGTCCCGGGGGCCAAATGCAGCCCGGCAAAGGTTCTAATCCGGCCCGTGGGATGAATTTGCAAAGTGCAAAAATTCCACAGTCTTGAATTGAATTAAGCAAAAAAAAAAAAAAGAAAAAAAAATTTGCTTGAATAAAGGAAAAAATTTTGAATTGAGCAAAAAAAAAAAAATCTTCAATTAAGTAAAAAAAATCTTAAATTAAGCCAAAAAAAATCTTGAATTAAGCAAAAAAAAAATCTTAAATTTAGCAAAAAATCTTGAATTATTAACTTCAAATTTTTGTCTTTGTTTTAGTGCAAAAAATAACATTAAATTATGAAAACATTTACATTCACAAACTATCCTGTAACAATAAAATGTGAATAACCTGAACAAATATGAACAACCTGAAATATCTGAAGAAAATTCAAGCACAATTTGAACTCTTTTCTGCCTGTTCTTCAGTGTTCAGTGTCTTTGTAGTTCGGTTCCATAATGCACATGTACAAATGGTAAGTTGAGGGAGAATATTGTTAAAACTGCACTTATTTTTCTAAAGAAATTTCAGTTTTTTCAGGTTATTCACATCTTCTTTTGCTTGAGTAGTTTATAAAAGTAAATATTTTCATAATTTAATGGGTTTTTTTGCACTAAAACAAAGACAAAAATTTGCAGTTGTCATTATTTATAGGTTATTATATTTTTATTTTACTGGTCCGGCCCACTTTAGATCAAATCGGGCTGAACGTGGAACCTGAAAGAAAACGAGTTTGAGAGCCCTGAGTTAGTTTTACAGCAGAGAAACCGGTGACATGAGAAGGAATCAACAGAAAAAACTGGAAAAAAAGAACAGGCTTCGGATCCAACGTCAGAGGTTCTACGGTTACAGAGGTTATAAAAAGAACTGATGGTGTGGCCTGTGTTTCAATGATGCAGCAAGGGCTCATGGAGATTTACTTTGGTTAGTATAAGGTCATGTTCTTGGTCATTGTGTGTAGTATCAGGAAACAACAGCTGATGAGAAACCAGGACAGACAAAAAGGATGACAAATGAAGGAGTAGCGGTTGGTGATGTTCCATTATTTGACATTTTTAACCCTTAAAGACCCAAAGAACCACTGGTGATCAAAAGCATCTACTGATCTCAAACGTTCAATGACCTCTAACCTACTAAACTTATTAATACTTTGAAATAATTCAGGTAAAATGCAATTTGTCGTCTTTTCATACTCATAAGATATGACCCATTTGGACGTTCAGAGGCTCCGTAGTTACCGTGGAAACACCATTTTTAAACAGTTTTAAAGTGTTTTTTTTTTTTTTTTTACCCATTAAGACCCAAACATCCACCATCAACCAAAACCATAACCATTATTGGGTTAAAAGTGTTAAAATCAGACACTTTTATAATTTTTTCATGTTAAAAATAATCATTTGTATTATATTTTGGTCCGTAAAAGAATGATTCCATGTTTGATTTTTTTTTTTTTTTTTTTTTTTTTTTTAAACAATTTTAAAGTGTTTTTTTTTAACCCATAAAGACCCAGACATCCACCGTCGACCAAAACCATCTACTGATCTAGACTGTTTAATACCTGTTGATCCTCTAATCCTATCAATACATGTGAATAATTGGTGTAAAATGCAGTTCTTCATCTTTTCATGGTCATATGACCCATTTGGACGTTCAGAGGCTCCGTAGTTACTGTGGAAACACCGTCATCTTCTACAACATTGATTCACCAGTAAAACCCATTGAGGTGGATCAATGACAGTGGAGAAACTGAACAAAAATGAATAGAAAACTTAGAAAATAATAAATAACATGGAAAAAATAGCAAAAAATATCGTAGAAAGAATAAAATAAGCAACAAAATGAACAAAAACAGCCAACGTAATGAGTAAAATGAACCCAAATGAATGAAAAACCTAGAAAATAATAAATAATGTGGAAAAAATGAGCAGTAAGTAGAGTAAAAAAAAAAAAAGAATAAAATAAGCAGCAAAATGAACAAAAACAGCCAATGTAAAAAGTAAAGTGAACAAAAATGGATACAAAACCTAGAAACAATTTTAAAAAAGTGAAAAAATGAGCAAAAAAATACAGTAAATACAGTAAAAAAGAATAAAATAAGTAACAAAATGAACAAAAACAGCCAACGTAATGAGTAAAATGAACAAAAGTGAATAATAAATGAACAAAATAATATGTAACATAAAGAAAATAAGCCACAAACTGAAATAAATTGAAGAAGAAAAAAAAAATCTAATCATCAATGACAGTGGATGGAAACACTTGTTTTTGTGTTCAGTTATTGATATCTTTGCTAAAAAAAACAGTCACTTTTTCCTCAGTTTTCTCTGTTTCTGAGCTTTGGAGTGCCTCAGGGCTCTATTCTGGATCCCATTTCAGCTTCAGTTTTCTCTGTTTCTGATTTAATAACCCTCAACTTTAATCTGAGCTTTAATGAACATCGACATGATCAGTGAATTAAATATAAGGAAATACATGATTTCACCTAAAAACATGAACAGACAGAGGATAATATTATAATAAATGGAAATGAATGACTGAAAAAAGTTAAATCTAGAGAAACATTCATTTGGGACCTGACGCAGACGTAGCGCTGGGTGTTTGTGGGTTAAGGAACAGTGGGTTTATTGTGGAACCCAGTGGAACCCAGACTGATGGAGAGGACCGTTAATGTGCACTGTCATCATCTGCTCTATCTGGAGCCTTTTCTTCTGCTTCTTACCGGTGAAATCCACCTTCTGCCGAGGGGGAAAACCCGGCTGTCTGCACCGACCATCGGCTGTATTAATCACCGTGTCAGTCATGCATGTTTTGTCGGGACTTGGCCGCTTAGAGACGCTAATCTCCGACTCGGGTTTTCACTTTAACTTACTGTCAGTGAAGCTGAGCATCAAAGTGGAGGAGCGCTGAGCTAACCTGCTTTTTTAATCTCCGCGCAGATCGTAGATGAGAAAATAATGACCGATCTAATCCCAACATTAGCTGTTTAAATCGGAATGTGCATGTTTTAAATCATTCTCACCTATAGCGGGCGCCGTGATAGTAAGCAGAACACAAGGGAGGGGGGGACAGAATAAAAGAGAGAGTGAAGGAGTGTAATCCGGGGTAACCTTGTTAGGTCGGAGTTGACGCTGTGCAGAGAGCCTCATGTCAGAGCGTTGGCAGGATGAGCTTCTGCTAAATGATTGTCTTCAACGTCAAAAGGCTGATTTCGTTTTTCCAACATCTGACGTCTGTGTTTCTGCTGCTTCTCTTTCCCACTAGTTTTTCCTCCAAAAAAATACTGTCACTTTTTCAGTCTGTCCCAATGTTATAATAGTTTTAGATTTTTCATTATAGTTTAGTTTTATTTAGTTTTGACTTTCTTTTTTTCTCTAATTCAGTTAGTTTTAATGCGTTTTTAGAGCAGGTTTGCTAGTTTTTATTAGTTTTCGTTTTTTTCTGAATGCTTCGTTTTAGTTTAGTTTTAGTATTAATTTTAGTTTTGTCGTATCTTTTCTCTTCTTCTCCGTCGTATTCAAATAAATCCCAGAAAGGGCTCTTTTGCTTTCTCCCCACTTTAGTCTCCATGTTTCCAGGTAGACTGGGGACCAGAAGATGACTGGAAACCACAAGTGACGGACCGTTAAGTGTCGTAGGTGCCGCTAGCTAAAATTGCTAGAGCGAAATAAACCGATTTCGTGTCAGTCCGACATTGACAAAAACGAAGGGAATTTTATCCATAATTTTTATCCATTTTAGTTAGTTTTGTAAGCACACAATATAGTTATCGATTTTTTCATTTAATTATAGTTTTTATTTATTTCAGTTAACAAAAAGGTTTTTTCAATTCTAGTTTTCGTTATTTCGTTAGTTTTCATTAATGATAATAACCTTGGTCTGTCCAAATTTAACACTAAAGCCTTATTTTCATCAATATAGTGTTCTCTTCTGCCTCAGGTTTCTAATCATCTCGACTACAGAAAACAGCACAAAGCACCCTTTAAAACCCTTGAATTAACCCTTAAAGACCCAGACATACTTTTATATCAGCTCCCAAATGAATGTTTCTCTGTATTTAACCTTTTTTTTTAACCCTATAATGCCAAACATTTCATATTTGATACATGAGTTTTGAAGCCCTCTTCATGATCAGTGTGGTATTTTTTTGTCTTGAAAAACCTGATGTATACAATTAGATACATGTAATACACAGATAATCCACCAGGGGGAGGAGTTAATTCTCCAGAGGCCTTTCCAGTGACACTACAAGACTGTCACTAATGAGGAAGGAGGAAGAATTTTGACCATTTTGAAACAGAATTACCAACTTGTTAGACATGTTTGTGTTATATTATGTTTTTGTTTATTCAGAAATAATATTTGAGCATTGAGACCTGATGTATCAAATATGATACAAAATTGAAACTCATATATGGAAATTGATATTTGAAAACATTTTTTGGTTGTTCAGAAGGACCTATAAAGGCTCCAGTGTCAAATAATTTTCTGTCAGTGATTTAATGCTTCGGGCTTTACAGGGTTGAGTGATTTATCACCATTTTTTACAATATTATTTTCTGTATTTTGCATTTTTCAGTAAAAATCTGGTATTTTCCTATATCTAATTCACTGATCGTGTAGATGTTTTTCTTCCTGTATATTTTCAGAGCTGTCTTACTTTGTAAGAGTTTTAAGTTTTACGTTTTTATTGTGAAAAGCAAACCGGATGTTGCGCGAGGCACTTCCTGTTTAACGTCCTGTCCAAATAACAACGCTAAAATGACTGCAGCTGTGTGTCCTGAGCGAAGCACAGCCTGCACGTGTGTATAAATGTTCTGTGTGGTATGTGTAGACTTAGTGAAGTTTGTTCGGTTTGAGAATTTGTCATGAAAGACGCTAAAATATACCTTTATTTCCGGTTAGCATTTAAGCTAGCGATTAGCGCGTTAGCCCGCGAGCATTAGCATGCTAGCTCCAACTACTGTTAGTTATATGGCATCTTAGAGGAGCATGGTAGTGTTATTTATATTTGGCAAACGTGTAAACTTTTTCTATGTGTTTGTTTCAGTTTTTCATCTCTTTTGAGTCATCTTGAGTCATCATCAATAGGTGAGGAGCAGTTATCTATCTGTCTAGCTAGTAGGAAGGGCAGAATACTCAGAGTAAAATTGAGGGATATTATATCAGAAATAGTGAAAAATGAAGAAAGGCTCAGCAAAATGGGATCCAGAATAGAGCCAAAGCCTTCAAATTCACCTATTATTATATCAGAACAATAGAAACTAAAGAAATACGTAACTTTTTCTGCAAAAATACCAATAACTGAAGGTAAAACCAAGTGTGTTCATCCACTGTCACTGATCCAACTCCATGGGTTTTACTGGTGATTCAATGTTATAGAAGATGACAGATGAAATCTTGCAGTGTAATGGAACCTAGGGGCAGCATATAGAAAGAAAACAGAATCTAGAATAGAGCCCTGAGGCACCCCAAAGCCTTCAAATTCAACTGTTATTATGCCAGAACAGTCAAAACTGAAGAAAAGGTGACTTTTTCTGTAAAATATATTATTTTTTGAACATAAACCTAGTGTGTCCATCCACTGAATCAGTGCTGTAGAAGATGACGGTGTTTCCACGGTAACTACGGAGCTGTAAATTATGTATTTTCCTATGTTTACTTTGCTGTATTTAATTTAGATGTTCATGAAAACCCGGAGTTAATTCAGAGGTTATTATATCAAACAGAAAACGCTGAAGAAAAAGGGAGTTTTTCAGCAAAGATATCAATAATTGAATATAAAAAGAAATGTGTCCATCCACTGTATTGATCCAACTCCATGGGTTTTACTGGTGAATCAATGTTGTAGAAGATGACGGTGTTTCCATGGTAACTACGGAGCCTCTGAACGTCCAAATGGGTCACATCTGATGACCGTGAAAATATGAATAACTGTATTTTACACCAATTATTTCCATGTATTGATAGGATTACTGGATCAACAGGTATTAAACAGTTTAGATCACTAGATGTTTTTGGTTTTCAGTTTTTCGGGATGTTATGAAATGATGAATTCATCCTTATTTTTCAAATGTTTTGCTCATTTTATTCTCATTTTGCTAGTTTTTTGTAGATTTTATGGCAGCTCCTACATGGATTTTTCTCTCCTTTCCACCTTTCTTAAGTGATTTATCACCATTTATTATGACATTATCCTATGTATTTTTGCACTGTTCAGTGTAAATAATGTATTTTCCCCTATATCTAATTAATTGACCATTGACCATGTCGATGTTCATGAAAACTGAAGTAGACTCAAAGCTTGTTATGTAAAAAAAGGAGAAAACTGAAGAAAAGGTGATTTTTTTTTTTTTTCAGCAAAATCTGACATTAACTGAACATTAACCCAGTGTGTCCATCCACTGTCATTGAATCAATGTTGTAGAAGATGACGGTGTTTCCATGGTAACTACGGAGCCTCTGAACATCCAAATGGGTCATATCTAATAACCATGAAAAGATGAATAACTGTATTTTACACCAATTACTGACATGTATTGATAGACTTAGTGGATCAGCAGGTATTAAATATTTTAGATCAGGGAATGGTTTTGGTTCCAGTGGCTGTTTGGGTCTTTAAGAGTTAATAAACTGCAGGTCAGTCCAGGTCATAGAACTGCGTCCCACCTATAAATCAGCTCAGTTCAGTAGTGTAGGCCAGTGTCAGTGAATGCAACCTTTTCCCAGACAGAGGAGTTGTGGGTGTTTTCAGAGTCCAGAGCACTGGCTGGCTGCAGATCCTTTCCCCTTCACAACATTATAAATGTATGTGTGAGGAGGCCCTTAATGGCTGCTAATCCAATTTCTGCCACTGAAATCAAATCTCACTGGCGCCAGTACTTCTCTCCTTCCCTCACAAATAATGGCCTCTGTTTGGGCCCGTTTATGAAAAAAAAACAGCCGCCAAAAAATTTTTTGCAGCTTTACCTTTTTGTCCGAATTTCCGTCCGAATCTTCTTTGACATTATTCCCATGTTTGGTGCCCCTCCCTCCCTCTGTGTATCCTGTAAAGGTTATTAATTGAGCGTGTGCGTGGACTGGAGGCCTGGGGGGGGTAACAGGAGAGTATAGAATCCCTTTTACCGTATGTCTTAATGCCTTCTCGAGGTCACGCATCGATTTTTCTCAAACCACAAGCAATGGAGATAAGATTAGGCCTTCGATTGGTGCACTGCCGCCGGAGCCGTTAGTGGATGAAATCACTTGGCCTGCGCCGACAGTTGGTGCTCGGCTCGTCTTTAGCAGGTCACGGCCTTTGTGATTATTATAGGGAAACGGAACAATCACAGCCGCAAGGAAAACCTGCACTTCTGCTCTTGTGTGGAGAAATGTTGAGTACAGTCATGATAAGGATGAGCTTTATTTTGAACACAAGTAGGAATAAAATATAAAGGTGAACAAAATTACAAATTTAAACGGAATGCTCCAGAATATTAAAGGCAATAAGTTAACCAAAAAATAATTGTAAAATAAAAAATCACAACTGGAAATGTAATGATTACCGATATAACAATAAACCACGGTAAAATTCCTGGAAGTTAGTATTACCATTTAAATTCTAATTATCATGATAACCGTGTTTGATTACTGCAGTTTCATCTGTCTGTCTGTCTATCTATCTATCTATCTATGAAAAACGAAACTTAAACAACTCAAACTTGATATGGAAAATGGTCAAACAGTGGCCATAAAGTGCCATCTTTAATGCACATTTGTATGTTTAATGTTTACATGTTAATATTTGAATGTTTCTGCTAACAGAAAGTACATTGTGCTGTTATTTTATTTTATTAATTTATGTTTTTTCAAAATACAACTTGGTTACCTTATTTCAGTATGTGTATAAGTACTTTTTGAACATTTTGAGCACAATTTAAACAATACTGCGATAATAATGATAACCGTGATAATTTTGGTCACAATAACCGTGATATTAAATATTTAACTTTAATTTTACCTTATATATATCCTTTATGTCGTACATGTTTCTTAGCTTTTTGTATATTTTAGTAGCAGTTAATATTTTAGTAGTATTTGTACATTTAATATTTTAACTGTAGTTTTTGTATATTCCCTATATTTTTCAGTATGTTGTGGGATTTTTTTTTTTTTTATATATACGGTCTTTTTTTGCACTTTAAGCGTTTTGTGGCTAAATGGATTTTCATTGTTGCTGTAATAGTGACAATACAGATCTGTTGTGTTTTATTATTAATAAGAATTTATGTCTGAATTAGCATAGAGAGAAGCCCAGCTTATATCCTACACCAATTTTATATGACTAAAGTACAGTCCATTAAAAAAGAATAGATCAGTTATTAAATTTCTGAAAAAGAGAACTGTTGATAACATCCCATTACTGCTGTACTATATTCATGGAAAATATTTTATTTTTTAAACATCTTCTTAAATTTTGTGATGTTTTCAGTTTTTTTCTTTTTTTAATATGTAGTTTCCTTCTATTCCACAAAACCACTTCACAGGTTTTGAGCTGTTGTGAAGGTGTTGTGTCCATCGTTGTTAGCAGTTTTTTCAAATATCTGTCCAAACTAATGCAGCAGTTTTTTATGTGGGGGTGCAGTCCATAACTAACGTAACTAACGCTGGCGTGAAACAAAAATGAAACTTTACATACTTTCAACGTCCAACTCCCAGGTTCTATTCCTCTATTATTCAACGGATCTTACATGAAATTTTCACAACTTCTAACCTGTATCCACTGGACCCCCTTCACTGCTCTGTTGGCACCCCACAAATGCTGGGCACCATGGATTTGTCACCCGCCCCCTTTTATGGTGCCCCAATGCATGGGGATGTTTGTGAATTCTGAGACTCCCGAAAGTTCAGTTCAGGTGAACGTTAGTGTCAGTAATGTAGGATATACAGTAGGTGGAAGAAAACTGTCACAACCAGCTGTTATTAATGCAGCATTTCCACTATGTGGAACCGGCTCTGGTACCGTGCCCTATTCCTGGAGACCGTTTCCATTACAGGATACTACCAACTTTACAGTACCTGGACGTCATAGCGATGCGGCGCGTTACTTCTGTGTCGTCTGCTCAGAGTTGCTGATAAACTCACTCGTTGCGTATTGTCTCGTCAAGCTCATGCTGAATTTTTACGTCTGAACCTCCTCGACAAACCACGGTGTAGTTTTGCGGGCTGTTCTCATGTGGATTAACCTACAGCTATATTTACTATAAACTTCCATATCCGTTTTTTGTAAAACGGTGGGTCACAGAGACGACTCTCTGACCAATCAGTGGTCTGCAGTGTTTCTACGTCACGTTTTAGTATCTGGTCCCCAGTCCTGGAACCTCAGCGGAGGTGATACCAAAAACTAGTACCAGGTACCAGATTCCAGGTCCTTTTTTGTAATGGAAACGCAAAAAGGTCGAGTTGAGCCGATACCATGTAGTGGAAACGCGGCAGTACATTAGTTGGTTGCCCCCCATGGATGAAATTCATTGAGCAGAAGTAGGGATGTAAAAACCAAAGGGCGGGGGGGTTGATACCCCCCCAACAAACTGCACCCTGTTTTTCCAAACAAATGTACCTTTAGTCAGACCGGGCATTAAAATGAACAAGAAATGTAAGAAAACAAGGGGTGGTCTTAAGAATTTTTTCTCCAAATGTTGAGACAGAACCATTCAACTGGGGGGGTTAATTCAGATAGAACATGACGCTGATGCTGGAACTATTTTTAACTCATGTTTGTTACTTGGACGTCACTGATTTCTTGTTTTGTGTTCGTTTGTCAGAGTAAGAACAGAGCTCCATATAAGCCTGATTTCAAAGACTACGCTCTGTTGCATAAACTTATACATATTCTTGAGTTTGGTCCACTTTTCCAAAACAAAGATATTAGCTTTGACACAGATGAAGAGCGCTTTGGCTTTGGCTTCTTTCCCCTGGATATGGATTTGACTGATTATCTTTCAGTGCATCAGTTGGACAAGTCGTCATATTGCCGCCCCGCAAGGAGATATTATTGTGGAGCGCAAACCTAATAATATGATATATCTAATAGCGCTTCAGTCGTAGTTGGATCTCCACCATGCAGTCATCTCCATTATTGCTGTGAGCCTCAAATAGCATCGCAGGGACTAGGGGAGGAAAAGGGAGAAGCAGAACTACAGGGAAGAAAAAGAGAGCGCTGGATGTGGAGTGGCTTGGGGAGGTTATTGAGGAGCGTCCACCACAGTGCGTGCAGGAGTTTAATATTTCTTCGCTCACTGGTTTGGCAGCTGAAAAGATTGGAAATGACACTAAGTATTTCTCAAGCTCACATAGGTGATATAGAAGCTCCCAATTACCGAAGTCCGGCCTCGTTCACATGCACGTCGGCGCAGAATTCCACAAAAGGTCATTTCTGACAGCGATAAACAACCATCCCACCGCAAACTCTGCTCGGGATTCGCAGACGCAAAACATTTTGATTTGCTCTCGGGTTCTTTTGTTTGTTTGTTTGATTAACTTTAATTTCCAACTCAAACACAAATGTCAAACTGGGCAGAAGAAGATGGTATCTACCGGGGGGAAAACTAAACATTGGTGAAATTATGGTTTGCTCTAGTGATAGTAAATACAGCCAGAACGGAAAGAAAAGTATAAAAGAGCGTCATGATTTTCTGATAAAAGCCGTTCTCATTTGGTTGGGGCTCTTACCGTGCCAGCTGCGACGTAAAACAATGACCATAAAGACAAAAAAAAAGATTTGAAAAGCCGCTGCTCCTTCCAAGACAAAATTATCTCTACATGCTCTAAGATTTATGAATTTGTTCTTGGTTTTGAAAGCAATTGAGATGACTTAATCATTTCTTTCCAGGCAAATTAAACTGTTTCCTCTGTGAACCCTGGTAATCAGCTTAAGTGATTACATCGGTCGTAAATATGAGATGATGAAAGCTCAGTGTGTAGTGCCCTGAGGAAAGGCTAAATGGGAGTTGTGGGGTAGATATGATAGAGCGTCTCAGTGGGATCACATGTAGGGGAAGGGGTTGGCGGTACGTGGGGAAGGGTTGCCCTCTAGCTGTCGGCCTTAAGAACACTTATGGTTATGAAATATGGTTGTGAGGGTGAGGTTATTAACTGTGATCCGGTGCGTCTTTATAAAACCAATGAGGGATTCGATCACATTAACCCTTCGAGGAACGAGTGTCTGGACCCTAAACTCTTCCATAAATGGGTTAAAAGTGTTAAAATCAGACACTTTTATCATTTTGTCATGTGAAAAATAATCATTTGGAATCATATTTTGGTCCATAAAAGAATGATTCCATGTTTGATTTTTTTTGTTTTAAACAATTTTAACTCATAAAGACCCAAACATCCACCATCGACCAAAACCATCTACTGATCTAAACTGTTTAATTCCTGTTGATCCACTAATTCTATCAATCCATGTCAATAATTGGTGTAAAATACAGTTCTTCATCTTTTCATGGTTATCACATATGACCCATTTGGACGTTCAGAGCCTCCATAGTTACCATGGATCATGGATCATCTTCTACAACATTCCCTCATTAGTAAAACCCATGGAGTTGGATCAATGACAGTGGAGAAAATGAACACAAAAGAAGAAAAAAAACCTACAAAATAAAAAATAATGTTAAAAAAAAAAAAAAGTGAAAAATTACTAAAATAAAGTCAAAAAAGAATAAAATCAGCAAAACGAGGCAAACTGATTAATAAAATGAACAGAATATGCATAAGAAATTAACAAAATAATTAGTAACATTAACAAAATCAGCCACAAACTGAACAAAATGAACACTGTCATCCTCTACAACATTGATTCACCAGTAAAACCTGTGGAGTTGGATCAGTGACAGTGGATGGACACATTTGTTTTTGTATTCAATTATTGATATCTTTGCTGAAAAACTCACTTCTTCTTCAGTTTTTTCTGTTTTGATATAATAACCTTTGAATTAACTCTGAGTTTGAATGAACATCTAACTCAAATGTAGGAAAGTAAGCTTAGGAAAATACATGATTTACAGAAAAAAATGCAAAATATAAAGGAAAATATAATAAATGGTGATAAATAGAGAAGTTGTGAACTACTTTAAAAGTAGCACTGGTTGTTTATGGGTTAAAATGGGTAAAACAAAGTGTGTGTGTGTGTGTGTGTGTGTGTGTGTGTGTGTGTGTATATATATATACACACACAGCATATAATATATAGTGTATAAGAGCAATAGAACAGTGTCAATGTCAATTTATGGGTGAGTGCTTTGGTTTTACTGTTGAATGAATCAAAGGTTCAGATGAAATTTTTCAATGTAAAGTTGACTTTTTTTGTCTGTTTTTACCAGATGTACAGCTCCAGAAAACTGGAATTACAAAACCTCTAAGGCCCACGACAAGGAAGACAGTACAACATAGAATATACCTGTAAACATACAATATGACTGTAAACAACAGGAGTTGGCGAGAAATTCCATTGGAAATGAATGGGGGTCATTTTGACCTGCCTGTGGAAACTTGGGGTAGTAAAACAAAAAGTACAGTTACATAAAATCTGTGAAAAGTGGATAAAAATTTAACTATCATGATGCCAATAACATGTTTTTGAGGAACACCGGGAATATGATATAATAACTTTTCCGTATAAAGATATTTGTCATAAAACAACCTCACCAGGTCGTTTTGACCCACTTGTGGATCTAAGGGTTAATCATTGTGAGGCTGTTTCAGGTTGTTTCTGCCTTTACAGACGTAGTAGTGGAACTTTGGTCTGTATGTACCATGTAATATGACTTGTACATCTGTCATCAGCTTAGAGAAAAAAGAAAAACAAGGAACAAGAAAAAGGTCTGGAAACAAGTCCCTGTTTTCCCTGGTGTGCACAGTTTATTAGTAAAGGAAGGAAGAAAAGTTTGGAAAAAGGTAAAAAGGCTCATGAATGGAGGAAGTTTATCATCAAGTTTAAAGATGACATAAAATGTAAGACGATTAATCAGAGCTGTAATGAAATCTATCTGCACTTTACGCTCAACCTCCTGAGTTTTTCCTGCTGTTAAACCCTTTGGATTACAGATCTCTTGCCCAGTCCAGGACCCGCCAGGAAAACCACTTGTTATTGAACTAAACTCTCACGTATTTATTTGTGTTTCAGCAGTTGCTGTAAATACAGACCTTCTGAGTTGAACTAGTGTCCAAGGAGGGTTTGAGTGGCTGCACCAGGAGGTTAACGCTGCTGCACTGTGGGCTTTACTGCCGTCAAATCTAATTCATCTAGACTTGATTGCACTGAAAGCCGTGTTTTTCAGGCACCTAGCAACACTGTTTTCAATTAAAACGACCCCTTTAACCCTTTAACCCCTGACGTGTCTGTGGTGAGCGTTCTGAATGTATGATTTATTTTAAATATTTATAAAAATTCAACCGTTTGCTCAATAAGAAAAGTTTCAAATCGTGCTGATAGAATAGACCTTGTTCTTTCCATCGACATCTGAGCATGCTCAGTTCACCTCCCACCATCTGTGGAATGGGGGGTTAAAACACAGAGCAGTGAGTGAGACTGACTCACTATAAAAATAGACAGTTTGGGCTTTTTTTGTTGTTTTTACACCATTTTCCTTCTTGTTTTTTGGTTTTTCCTGTTATTTGCAGTGTGGTGGTGGCTTTCCTTTATTTGTTTATTGATTTATTTGACTGTTTTTTCACCATGTAACTGCTTTTTTCAAGTTCGACCAGGTGCTCAAGATGCAAAATAAACAAAATAATCCTACTTGAGTGCCTAAAAAAACACAGATTTCAAGAAAACATCAACTCAAACATAAAAACTTAAAATTACCATAATGTATCTATAAAAAGAGTTCATCGTTTCATCCAAAATCCAGAATCAGTTTGAATGAATTAAAATTGTATGAGCAGTTGAGCGTTTAGTGATAAAAGGGGGGAAAGTTCTTAATACTCATGATTTAGCATTTTTAATAAAGCTTTTATTTTGAAAAACCCTTCTCTCTCTCTCTCTCTCTCTCTCTCTCTCTCTCTCTCTGTACATGTACATTGGGGAAAAGTTCTTGACATTCATTATTTAGTATTTTTAATAAGGCTTTTATTTTGAAAAGCTGGCTGGCTCGGTCCCTAAAAACAAAGTGGCATCAGCTTAACAAGTGAACAAAGTCTTTTCATAATGTGTTGAAGTTAAAGGGCGTGAGATTTCGATGGAGTAGATGTGAAAGTTCTTTTGAAAGTGCGCTTTAACAAGCAGCCGTGTGCGAGGAACTTTACTGCCATGGCTCCGATTGGCGAAATGACTGAAAATAACAAGATTAGATTAATTGCAGGAAATAGCTCTGAAACGGTTTGATGTTTGCATGAGTCTGTATTATTCATTGAGAGACCCTATTAACAGAGTAATATCTTGCTTTCTCATGCGTGTCGGCTTAAACGAGTGAATATTTTCAGATCGACCTCACGGTGCCCAGAACCACTTCGCCTATGGGTGTTTTTTGAGGGGTGTTCTAAAGGACAAGCATAGCACCAGCACATATGAGAAAGTAATTAACCCCGTAAAAACAAACCCATTAAAAACTAGGCACAAAATTCAAATTTTTAAGAATGTAGATGTTTATTACAGTATTTAACAAAACCCAAACAAAACATTTTTACATATTATTTAGTTTATGATAAAGCACCTTATATACATGCAGTATCACATTTGATACACACATTTTTAACACAGTTTAACTGTACTGTGAAGAATCAGTTATCAAACAAAAGCAAGTTATACTTCCTCTCACTCCTTTTTGAATATGTATTATATGTCTTATAATAATAATACATCGGTTTTATATAGTGCTTTTCTAAGTACTCAAATACGCTTTACAATAAGCAGCCATGTTCAAGCTATGTTTAAGTGTTTTGTTTATTTATTTTCTTCTGTTTTGACATTCATATTTGAAATAAATACATCAAACATCAATCAATCAAATAACCATGTATTTTTTCAGTATATGAAGTAAAAAGAATAATGATACAAATGTTCATCTTAATGTAACATTTTGAAAATTACTAAAGACTTTGCTGCAAAAAGTGTGTAGATATATGTATATTAATAATCACAGAATGAGTACTAGTAAAGACAAGTGGCAAAGTAGTAAATAAATAAATAATAAGAATATAACAGTTGAATTTGAAGGCTTTGGGGTGCCTCAGGGTTCTATTCTGCGTCCTGTTTTCTTTGTATATGCTGCCCGTGGGTTCCATTTATACAAATCACAACATCTAATTTTATTATTTTACGGATGATGTGCTAATCTACTTGTCCCTTAAAGTCGATAATAAAGCCTCTGTACAGGTTCTATTGGACTACCTGCAGGATGTCATCATCTGTCATCTTCTACAACATTGATTCACCAGTAAAACTCATGGAGTTGGATCGATGACAGTGGATGGACACACTGGGTTTATGTTCAGTTATTGATTGGTTTGATTGAAAAAGTATTTTTTTCTTCAGTTTTCTCTGTTCTGATATAATAACAGTTGAATGTAAAGGTTTTGGAGTGCCTCGGGGCTCTATTTTGGATCCTATTGTGCTGAAAAAGTCAGTTTTCTATATGATTTATAGGTAGTTGAGCTTGAAATAGTCATACTCTGAATAAATCTCACGTAGAAAAGTGGTTTAGTGGCTTTAGTGGTGAAAAATGCAAAATACAGAGGATAATATTACAACAAATGGTGATAAACCATTAAGCATAAGAAAGGTTAAATAGAGAGAAAAATTCATTTGGGAACCACCAGAAAAGTAGCTCTGAGTCTTCATGGGTTAAAGGAAAGTATCAATCTTGTTGATAAGGTAGAGGTCTCAAATATGATTCAAATGGTTTTAAAGGGTTAAAGATAACATCGCATTTCACACACTGTTACCTATTGTCGTGAGAGAAAACGTTAGAACAAGTGCAGTAATAGCGGGCGTAATCAGACGCTGCAGATTTGTTTTCGTGCAGTGTTTCCCCCTCAGCGAACCATAGCAGGGCTTGTTTCTTTGTGTTCTCCATCAGAATCCAGATCTCATCATCCAAAGCCTTACTCCACTTTTCCCTCCATTAGATTTTCTTTTCCCTTAAATTCCCTCACACTCGCTGCCCCTCACACACACACACACACGCACACACACACACCTCGTTATCTTATTTGTGGCCTTGGCAGTCAGATTGCTGCCTTGCGGTTCGGTAGCCAGAGTTTTCTCTGTCACACAGAGCCGGGGGTGCACAACCTCCACCACACAGGCTTCCATGAGAGCAGGAAGTCAGTTCCCAGCATGCCTTGCCCATCCCAGTGAAACCTGGGATGTATTAACCTTGGGCTGGGGGATGTTTCCAACTTGGAAACACAGTTATGCAACTCCCCGTACTCATCTCCCCTCTGCGTTGGTCTGACAGTGAGGAGTGTTGGTGTGAACGACGTTTGTTTGAAGCTGAGGTTTGGTTCGGAGCGTTGGTACGAACCCAGACCTGATACGTGATGTGACCTCAGACGACGCTCACATTTGGGTCCAGACGCTTTTTTCTTTGGCAAAAGTCGAATAACGGCTCAAACGTCGAAATAAGAATCTTTTCTCGATCCATACGAGTCGTTCACGCTCATGACTGTCTTTTTTTTTTTTGTGCCATTTTAGCATTCGATATTTTCTAAACTCCTCTTTACTTAAAATTAGGGCTGTCAAAATTAACGCATTAACACAGATTAATCCATCATCATGATTAATCTGATTAAAAATGTAACGCAATTAACCCATCTGCAGCACAAAATGACTCTGGCAATGCAACTGAATGCGACCCTGAAGTGACCCACATGCACAAAAGAGGTACATGACCACACAGTGACGCTCTGTGTTTACGGAAGTAACACTCCTGGGATGCAGAATTGGGATGTTTGTCTCATTTCAATGACATAAAGGTCGGATAAATGCAACCTGGCCATTCAGACTGAAGTTGCATTGTAGAATATCAGATACGTATTGTATTTAGGACCACATATGAAAGACTAGGTTCAGACTGTAGCCAAATGTGGCCCAAATCTGATTTTTTCGCCCATGTGTGACCTGTATCGGACATAAACGACAGCCGATCGCACAGAACACACCAAACAGACTCATGTTACCAACCTCGCCAGACTGCCTGATGTTATCCAACTGCCAAAAATCGGTTTGGTGTGTCTTCACCTTTAACGACAGTTTGAACAGCACTAATCTGACACATACCACTTTCATATGTGGTCCTAAATCTGATACGTATCTGATATTTTACAATGTGACTTCAGTCTGAACAGCCAGGTCACATTTATCTGACCCTTACGTCATTGAAATTACGTCAAGAAGTCTAGTCTGTTATGATTGGAGTCCTTAAAGGGTTCATGAGAAACGTGTGGTCCTAAATCCGATACGTAGCTGATATTTTCCAATGCAACTTCAGTCTGAACGGCCAGATCGCATTTATCCAACTTTTACGTCACTGAAATGCGACAAATGTTACAATTCTGCGTCCCAGGAGGAGGAACGGAGGGAAAAACATACTTACTTCCGTAAACACAGTGTGTGTCTGCGTGGTCACGTATTCCATCAGGACCTCTTTAGTGCATGTGGGTCACTTCAGGGTCACATTCAGTTCAGACTCAAAACTGATAGAAGTCGCATTTAATGTGGAATATGAACAAGCACACAAAAAAATCGGATCTCACTGAAAAAAATCTGAATTGTGCATTAAGACCTGCTGTCTGAATTTAGTCAAAGTGGTCTTTTCTGATTTGGAAAAATCAGATTAGAGCTGTTCAAACTGTCTTTAGCAGATTGGATACAGGACACATATGGGCAAAAACATCGGATTTGGGCCAAATTTACCTGCAGTCTGAAAGTAGCCTTAGAGACAGAACCTGACAACCTGACAAATGCATTGGGGCTTGATTCCCATGGAACATGACACTGACATACAGAGACACTGGAACTGTTTTTATCGTATTATTTCACGTGCACATAAACTAAACTACTTTTTTCGTCTGATGAACTACCTATTCCATCTCCTTTTCCCTAACTTCTGCACAGTTCTGTGGTCCAGTCCAAGTTCAGGTCCCAAATCCTGTGCATCTCGGCCCAAAATAAGCAAACTGAGTTTACATAATCCATTCCACAGCAGCCGACTGCACTTTTACAGACTTCACTTTTACTGTAAAGTCACTGCTGTTCATCTTCTACCATTGATTGGACTCATCAGTGTGTTGGATCTGGGCCCTTTAGAGCTGGGGGGTCAAACATGTGGCACGCAGGCCAAAACTGTCCCACTAAAGGTTACAGTCTGGCCAGTGGTGTAGTCATTCCTGAAGAAGTGGGTATACTCTGAATTTTTGCCCTTTTTCTTTTTTTTTTTAAGTAGTCCAGAAAAGCGCTGATTTAGAAACAGTGACATGTCAGACTACTCTATTTAGTTTACCCAAAAATTCATTAGTAGTATTTGTTTACTTTTATAAAATGAGCATGACTTGATCAGGAACAGTTTGTAGGTTTTACTGGACACACAAACAGCTGCAGGAATGGAAATGGATTCAACATGAGGCAAACACAGGATAACATTAGCTTTTCTTAACGTTAGCCTTTCATAACGTTAGCCTACTCGCATAATTGAACTATTGGTGACAAAATCTCTTCTCCTCTAAATGTGCAGTCACATGTCCAGTCGTTTAAAACAGTGACTCATTCTGAAACCACCTTAAAACTTACCTCAGAATTATGTATTCCACCAAAGTAGGTTCTCTCGATATGTGTCACTCATTTGAAAGACGTTTATTCTGCCTTTCTCGTTCACATTTCCAATAATCGCGCATCTTTCAACGAGACATGCAGCGACCTGTCAATCAACTGGGGTGTCACCTGAGGAGTCCAGTCAGATTCCAGAGGTGGTCAGTGCTAAGCAGAGCCCCGGCTCTGGCACTAAGTTAGCAATATTTTCCTCGGCATGACCTGCCCTACTCTGCCTCTGATTGGCTCATCTGTCCTCATACCTAAAGTTAACCAATCTAATCAGTGAAGGCAGTGAGTACTAACCAATTAGAGGCGGAGTAGGGCAGGTCATGGCTTCATCATCCGAGGGGAAAAATTGGGTAATTTGGCGGCAGATACGACTGAAAGGAGCACATTAGGGGGGATTTAGAAGTGGGTATACGCAATGATGACTGAAAAATAAGTAGGTATACTCCGTATACCGCCGTGTACCCTGGATTACACCACTGAATCCGACCCACGGGATAAATTTGTAAAGTGCAAAAATTATAATGAAGATATTAACAGTGAAGGGCGTAGAACTCATATTAGTTCAGGTTCCACAGACAGACCAGTAGAACCTGAAATAAAATAACACTGAGGTCCATAGCGCTACTGACTTACTGCACTGTCACCACACATGCCCCCCCTCTCCGCTCAACAATGTGAAGGGGGGGAGATTTTTTTTTTTTTTTGGGGGGGGGGGGGTGACAAGGAGGTTAATGATGAGGTGAGGGGGGCGTTACCTACAGAGCGATATAAAGTCCACCAAGAATCACTGCTTTAGAGTCTGGAGGATGTTTTCCGCTAACAGCTGAGCCTTGTGCTAATGGCTTGTGTTTGTGTCTTTACCTCCAGGTGGATCAGGGAAGCACCGATCCAAAGAACCAAAGAAGAAGAACAAGCAGAGACTGCGGTTTCGGGCCCAGAACCAGCACAGTGACCACTTGGCCTCTGCTCGCTCCAGTCAGTGAGGACTCCAACCACGGACTACCCAACAAAAAGAACCAACGCAAAGCTGCTAGCCACTGCTGCACCCATATTCTGACCGACGACCACCACCGACCCCACCTCCCAGCCCCGACAGACCCCGCCCCCTTCACATGTGCCCCCCCACTGCCCACTAGGACGCTCATGACTCACAGATCATCACTATATATGTTTAACCTAGGATATCAATATCAACACACTAAGTACACAACGCTTCATGCCTTTGCCTCCCGCTGCCCCCCCGACCCAACCCCCCCCCCTTCTTGTTGCCACAGCAACCAGCGCCCTGACCTCCACCCAGGCCCCACCCGCCTTGGCCTTTACAGTTGAAGTTACCGAACTCATTTCCTGTCATTAACAATGTCATTAACCGTCCAGGGTGATGGAAGGCGGAGCCCAGAGGGGAGGTGGGCGGGGCCTGACTGGTGGGAGAAATTAAAGGAAGTTGTCTAAAGAGAGTTGACTAAACTGTGCGGGGGTGGGGGAGGAAACCAGGGAGTATGAAAAAAAAAAAAAAAAGATGGAGGATGAGAGGGCGACAGAGTTTTGGCGGATGCAAAACGATGCGGATGGACATGAAAAAAAGGCATCTGGACCCGAAAGAGACAGTTTTTGTTCCTATATTTATGTCGAAGCTACCCTCACCTTCCCTGTACACGGAGGCGGAGTATTCCCATGTGTGGCCTTTATGTTATGTACATTTTTGAGAGTAATATTAAAGAAATTACCATGCATAGATGCAAAGTATTTTATTCTCAGCACAAACTGTTTACGTTCAGACCGCTTTATGCTCTACGGCAGCGCATTAGGGCCACGTAAGACAATAAAAACACTGTCACTATGAGAATTAAGTCGTAAAATATTCAGATAAAACACGGAATTTTATGAGAATAAAGTCGAATACAAAAAGAGTTAAAATTTTCCGAGAACAAAGTCTTAATATTATGAGAATAAAGTCGTAGTTTAAAAAAAACAACTCATAATTTAATGAAAATAATGTCGTACTGTTATGAGATTTAAGTCGTAATATGAGAATAAAGTCGTCGTTTTTTTTAAATCATAAGTAATGAAAAAAATGTACTTTTATGAGATTAAAGTCATAATATTATGAGAATAAAGTCATAATTTTTTTATCATAATTTAATGAAAATAATGTTGTACTTTATGAGATTGAAGTCATAATATTATGAGAATAAAGTCTTATTTTTTTAATCATAATTAAATGTAAATATTGTTCTACTTTTATGAGATTAAAGTCGTAATATTTCAAGAGTAAAGTTGTATTTTTTTTTTTTAATCAGAATTTAATGAAAATAATGTCATACTTTTATGAGATTAAAGTCGTAATATGAGAATAAAGTCATCTTTTTTTTAAACTCATAATTTAATGAAAATAATGTCGTACTTTTATGAGATTAAAGTCAAAATATTTTGAAAATAAATTTGCAATAGTGCAATAAAATGTCATAATTTATAAATTGTCAGCCTTAATCCTCGTTGATGACAGAGTTTCCAGTTACAGCAAATGCAACAAACGAAGCAACAACTTTCACTTCTGTTGGAGCGGACTACTAACGCTAGCGTGTTGATGGTGGGCGGGGCTAATAGGCTCAGTATTTGGCCTTTGAGTGTAAAGCCCAAATGTAAGTAGAACCTCACGAAATGTTCCAAGTGATGATATTTTTCCAGCCTGTTTTTAAATTACAACATTATTCTCGTAATGTTATGGCATTATTCTCACAATTTTGATGACTTCATTCTCGTAAAATTATTACTATTTTTGTATCCAACTTTATTCTCATAAAATTACGGGTTTTATCTCGATATTTTTAAGTCCTTATTCTCATAGTGACCGTGTTTTTATTTTCTTATGTGGTCCTAATACGCCGTCGTAATGCTCTAACTGTATAGTGTGGATAAAAAAAAAAAAAAGAATTTAGTTGTTCGACTAGCATGGCAACAGACTCATGTGTACATAGTTGATCTTATAATGAAAAGCTTATTACTGTATTTTCAGTATTGACTCGTTCACCGTTCTAAATGTTTTAGAGATAAAAAGGTTGTAATACCAAGCTACAGATTAAAATGATTAAAAAACAAATAATAAACATAGCCGCCACATAGCTATTCCATTTATATGGTATATATTTGATTTATTTATTAATTCTATTTTGTACTTTTTTTTTGTTCAGTGAGCTGTTACTCTTATATGCTGAAATATTCTTTGAGTTCCTTATAACATATCTGTGCATATCTTTAACGCGTCACGCAGAGTGTTGTATTACATTCATTTGACCTCATCTACTGATTTCAATGTTTTGAAGAATTTAAGGAAAAGACAAACTTAAGTATGCTTTGACATATTCTAGGTTTAATAATTAGGATCCAGCAAATGTATGGTCATAGGACTGCATATGTGTACATTGTGTTTTATTAAATTACATTTCATGTGACTGTACCATGAAGCCTTTCATTATTGTCTAATATATGTGGCTAAAATATGAAATGACCGTTTCCGTGTCTCAATTCGGCGTAAGATTATGTGATTTCTGAGGCTACGTTCAGATAGCAGGTCGGATTCTGGGGTGAAATCTGATTTTTATGTGTCTTCATTAACACATAAAGACCCAGCGTGACTTTTATGTCAGTTCCCAAATGAAATTTTCTCTTTATTTAACCTTTGTCACCATTTAATATTATCGTCTGTATTTTGCATTTTATCTGCATCAAGGTTCTAATAGTTTTGGATTTTTCATTATAGTTTAGTTTTATTTAGTTTTGACTTTTTTTTCTCTAATTCAGTTAGTTTTAATTAGTTTTTAGAGCAGGTTTGCAAGTTTTTATTAGTTTTCTTTTTTAGCTTACCGGCCAACAGACTGTAAGATATTGTCGTCATGCGGCATCTGTCGTCGTCTGTCGTCCATTACAAAAATTTCAATCGTCTTCTTCTCCGAAACAATAATTCTGATTGACTTCAAACTTGGTATACAGCTTCTTTATAACGATGTCAACAAAAGTTTGTGAAATTATTTGGATCCGGATCTGATTCTGGATTTGGTGCGACTTTGAAAAATTTCCCCATTATTATTATTTTTTTTTTCTAATTAGAAAAGTAAATTTCCCCATTATAAGAAATAGGAAGTGGATGGATGCAATAACTCAGTAAATATAAATGATATCCAGTGTAAATTTCTACAGTCCAGCCCTGATGGGGAGATGACCAAAACATAATGTTCACATGCTGATCAGGATCTTCTTCTGGATCCGGAACTTACGGAAAATTTAACATGGGCTCTTATGGGGAAAAAATTTCAATCGTCTTTTTCTCCCAAACTCCAGTTCTGATTGACTTCAGACTTGGTATACAGCTTCTGTATGATGATGTCAACACAAGGTATTGCAATTATTTTGATCCAGATCTGATTCTGGATTTGGTGCGACTTTGAAAAATTTTCCCATTATAACAGATAGGAAGTGGATTGATCCAATAAATCAGTATCAATGATATCAACTTGGAATTTGAATTTTGTACAGATCTGATCGGAATATGACCAAAACATGGGCTATTTCTGTAATATAATAAATACACAGAACTGGGTGATAATAAATGGCATCTGGATGCATTTCCCAAAGCTTTTTGTTTGGCCAGTAAGCTACAGGGCCATTGGTCCTATTTTTTCTAAATGCTTAGATTTAGTTTAGTTTTAGTATTTATTTTAGTGTTGTCGTATCTTTTCTCTTCTTCTCCGTCATATTCAAATAAATCCCAGACAGGACTCTGCTGCTTTCTCCCAACTTTAGTCTCCATGTTTCCAGGTAGAGTGGGGACCAGAAGACGACTGGAAACCACAAGTGACAAGAAGTGACGGACCGTGGAGTGTCATATGGTGCCGCTAGCTAAAATTGCTAGAGTGAAATAAATCACTTTCGTATCAATCTGACATTGACAAAGACGAAAACGAAGGGAATTTTTTCCATAATTTTTATACATCTTAGTTAGTTTTGCAAGCACACAATACAGTTTCAGTTAGTTAAAGTTTTGTTCTTTTAATTATAGTTTTTATTTATTTCAATTAACGAAACAGTTTTTTCAATTCTAGTTTTTGTCATTTCGTTAGTTTTCATTAACGATAATGACCTTGGTTCTTCACTCTTTTTTGACTGTGTCGGGGAGACAGGAGTCGACTGATCAGTCAGGCTTCCTTTTCTGGAGACGTTCAGCAGTCGGGTTGGTGCGTGTTCACCCTAACAGATCAGATACAGGTCACATATGGGCGAAAAAATCAGATTTGAGCCACATTCTCCTGCCGTATTAACGCAGCCTAAAACATTTGTGAAATCCATCTAGTAGTGCATGACACAAGCGCTGCCTCCGGCCAGAGGATTGGACATGGTCAATTGGGCCTTAACAGCATGAAGGGTTTGTAATTCACGATGACGTATCCTCGTGTGAGTCGGCGGCGGCTCGTTCATTTACAACACGGATGTCGAAGTCATTTTAGTTCAGGTTCCACATTCAGCCCAATATGATCTCAGAGCAGCGGAATAATAACAGTGACAAAAGGAACATGACATTATTGTTTACATCCTTTAAAAAATGTGAATGACATGAAACGTCTAAAGAAAAAGAAGTGAATTTTAATAATATTATGCCTCAGTTTATTGTAGAATACACGTAACAACAATGTTAAAATCCTGTTAGTTCAGGTTCCACATACAGACCAATAGGATCTAAAGTGGATCAGAACCAGTAAAATACTATCATAATAACCTATAAATAGTAAGTACAAATGTTTCTTTGTTTTAGTGTAAATAAGTAAAATTACACAAAAATGTTTACATTTAGAAACTATCCTTTTACAAAAACTTGGAATAATCTGAACAAAAATTAACATCATGAGACATCTAAAGAAAAAGAAGTGAATTTTAATCATATCATGCCTCAGTTTATTGTAAATTACAAGCAACAACAATGTTAAAATCATTTTAGTTCAGGTTTCACATTCAGCCCAATATGATCTCAGACCAGTGGAATAATAACAGTGAGAAAAGGAACATTACATTATGAACTGTTTACCTCTATAAAGTATCCTTAAAAAAATATGAATAACATGAACAACCTGAAACATCTAAAGAAAAAGAAGTGAATTTTAACAATATTATGCCTCAGTTTATTGTACAATACACATAACAGCGATGTTAAAATCATTTTAGTTCAGGTTCCACATTCAGCCCAATATGCTCTCAGACCAGCAGAATAATAACAGCAAAAAAAAAGAACATTTATTGTTTACGTCTATAAAGTATCCTTTTAACTAGAAAAGCACTCGGAGAGCGCAGACCTCCACCAAGGCAGACCACCACCAAAATGTAATCATTTGTTCCTTGGGCCAGTATCAACATTTCCTGAAAATTTCACCCAAATCCATCCATGACTTTTCTTGCCAACAGACAAACCCAGATGAAAACACAACCTCCGCTGTTTCCCTTGGTGGAGGTAATAATATACTTCTACAGCACAGTTTCTACACCTTCATGGCTTCAAGCTCTGTCCAGTGCCTCACATTCATCCATTCACACACACTCATACACCAGTGGGCGGCTGCTGCCATGGAAGGCACTGCCAGACCGTACTGGGAGCCATTTAAGGTTCAGTGCCTTGCTCAAGGAGCCCAGTCAGAGCCAGGATTCGAACCGCCGACCCTTTGGTCATTGGACGACCCGCTTTACCAACTGACAGTCACCCCAATAAGTCGATAATTGCTGTAATCAGATGCGACGCGTTTTTCATGCACTTCAGAAATGCGATAATGGAAAAACCCTGGTTTACATGTGTCCGTCCATTATTAGATTTATTTTGTAGTGCGTAGGTTATGAGGTAAGACGTACACTTCCTGTCATTTTCCAAACATCCGGTCTTTTCTCAAACATTCTGAAGGACGACTTCGGAATGTGTCTCCATTCCTTTTATTTCCTCCTGTCAAACAGATGGAAGATGTTGAGAGTTTTCATTTATAGTAGCATAAAATATGTTTCCTCAGTGTAATTGTACCAATATTCTGTCTGTTATTAAATATTTTGTGTATTTGTAGATCCACTGTGATCTGTACGTTATAATGAACACATGAAAATGATAAACTGAGGAATAATATTGGTACAATTACACTTATTTTTCTTAATAAATATCAGGTTGATCATGTTATTCATTTTATTTTTTACATTTTTTTTCATTCATTCCAATCTAAATCATTGGAAAGGAACAGGATGAAGAAAACTTATAATACCTGCCCCTTTCTTGAAACATCTGCTTACATCAGATACATTGCCATTACAGTTATTACAGAAAACATTTTACCTGATAGTCTGTGCAAATAAAATAAATCCACCATCCATAAGTTGAATTATGTCATTACATGCTTTTAAAAAGCTTCTCTATTCTTTCCCTATACAAATTCTTAAACTGAAAAATATTTGTACAGCTCTTCTTTTCCACTGCCAAATTCACATTTTCTAAAGGATAGTTTGTAGTTTGTAAACATTTTCATGATGTAATTTTACTGCTTTATTGCTTTTGGTTGATAGATTTATCCTTTTTATTTATTTTATGAGACAGAATAATGTTAAAATTACACTTATTTTTCTTAAGAAATTTTTTTTCAGGTTATTCACACTTTTTTTCAAGGATAGTTTGTAGATGTCATTCTTTATAAGTTACTGTGTTATTATTTTACTGGTCTGATCCTAAAATCCTGCTTTACATGGTTAAATAACTTTAAAATGTGCTCTATCTTCTATGTTTTATATTGACAATAAAACTAAGCATGTTGCTTTTTTAAGGGCACTTCTTGGACATCATTAGTTTTGGACCACAGACTTCACTTTTACTGTTTTTTCCAGGTGTTTCCGATGTACACCAGCCAAATACAAGCAAATAACTGAATTTACAAATATGGTGAGTGCAGCTTAATATTAGTGATTTACCGGTGTGTCCTTATGAGTCTGGAGTTTGTGTTGGAGTCTGTGATGTTTTGATAAAATTTGACTCATTTTTCTAAAGAACTTTCAGGTTGTTCATGTTATTCGCAATTTTTTAAGAAGAGTTTGTAAATGTAAACATGCTCATAATGTCATTTTCCTTTTTTTTTTTTTACACTAAAATATATGGAGTTTCATACCTCCAAAGCGCTACTCCATTGTTTTTCAACCTTGGGGTTGGGACCCCACGCGGAGTCGCCTGGAATTCAAATGGGGTCAACTGACATTTCTAGTAATTGATTAAAAAAAAAATTGCTAATAAAAATATGATTTAATAATTCAATATATATGTCATTATAATTAAAACACCTCACATTTTTCTTAATAAAAATACAAAAGCTGCATTTTATACATTATATAGCCTAAATGTCATCTAAAATCAATGTTTATTTGCAACATAGTACAACAAAATATTAGCTATATCACAGGTGTCAAACATGCGGCCCAGGGGCAAAATCTGACCCACCAAAGGGCCCATTGTGGCCCGTGGGTTGAAAGTGTAAAAATTAACCTGAGGTCGTCCAAATCCTTTTGGTTCAGGTTCCACATACAGACCAGTGTGATCTACAGTAAAAATAACAACACAATAACCCATAAATCAAATAAATTTTCTTTGGGAAAAAATTGAAGTGAAAAAAATAACATTACACGGTGAAAATATTCACATTTACAAAACTATTCTTTCACAATAAAATGCAAATAAATACATAAATAAAAACAAAGATGAACAACCCGAAATGTGTAATTTTAACAATATTCTGCCTGTGACAAAATGTTTGGTGCATTTATGGATCCACCGTGATCTGTAGTTGTGTTAATAATAACAGATGGAATATTGTAGAAATTGTTCTTATTTTAGTTCCAAACTCCAAAATTTTAACAATATTCTGCCTTTTACCAAATGTTTATGTAACATTATGTGTAAATGTACATGTATAAATAATAAGTCGAGGCATAATATTGTTCAAATTGCATGAATTTTTCAAAAGAAATTTCTGTTTTTTCAGGTTATTCACATCTTTTTTGTAAAATGTAAATATTTTCATAATTTAATTGTTTTTGGGTTTTTTTGTACTAAAACAAAAAGAAAAACTTGGATTTGTCATTATTTATAGGTTATTAAGTCATTATTTTACTGGTCTGGCCTGCTTGAGATCAAATCGGGCTGAATATGGAACTGAACCAAAATGAGTTTGACACCCCTGAGCTACGTGATCAAATGCAAATTAATTTTAGCAAAAAAAAAAAAAAGTCTCTGTTTTGAATGTCTGGGGTCGCCACAAATTTGTGACGTTAAAATGGGGTAAAAGGTTGGGAACCACTGGTCTACTCCTGTTCACTTCTGTAATAAGTGAATGGAGTAAAAATGACTTGTGCGGGGAATTAAACGAAGCGTCGATACAGTGAGTTGTTTTTAAAGACATCTGCTGCTGGTTACAAGTTAATGAAGGCTTGGCAGATGTCATCCCCTGGGCCAGACTATCAGTGCTGCAGACTGGGGATTAAAGAGACAGGCTTACAACAGAGGAACTGACACTGAAGTGGATTCATTAAGCACACCAACGCACACACCAACACCACTAAGGCGGAACCAGGACAGCAGACAGACGTGGAGGTTTGGGGATCCACGGTTTGTTGCTTCTCGATCGCCCCTCCCTCACCTTTCCCCTTTGACCCTTTGATCGGTCTTTCTTGTATGAGAAACGGGACACTGATGGTATTCGTAGTGTTGTTAAGAGGGTTAGCAGTCTTCCACACATCAGAGGGAACCAGTGGCACTGCCTGTGAAAACCACTTCTGTAAACTGTGTGTGTGTGTGTGTGTGTGTGTGTGTGTGTGTGTGTGTGTGTGTGTGTGTGGTTAGGTGGCTCAGACTGAAGCTCCCTTTTAATCTGACAGAGAGCATTTTCATTAGTTCTGTTCAGTCCTATTATTAAAGCCTGCTTCAAAGGCACAACAAGTGAAACCACCAACAGGAAATGACCCAGTGGGCTCGGAGCGGCGCAGGACGGATCACCGATAGCAATCTGGACGTTTACAGCAGGTCATTACGGCGCCCGAGTGCAGCCATTGTACACACTCGATCAGGGGTGTCGAACACACGGCCCACGGGACAAATCCGGCCCTCCGAAAGTTCTGATCCGGACCACGAAAGTGCAAATAATAACACTGAAGATTTACACTGGAAAAACTAAAACTCCTCCCAAGTACATTTTTCACATTTCTAGTCCAAATCAATCCAGTCCAACTTTATTTATAAAGCACTTTAGCCTCCTCAGACTCAGCTATGGGTTTTCTGTCCACATCTGTGGACACGAGTTTCACAACTTTATACAAAAAAAAAAAAAAGAAAGAAAACTGTCCACCACAAAGGACATTCCACAAAAATTTTAAAAACTGCATCTGAAAAAACTGTTGCATCATGATGTTTCCAATATAGGCACTTATTTAATAAAAAACAAAAAAAGCTGGTACTTTGCAGACATTTCCTGGGTCTAAGGAGGTTAAAACAACCACAGTGGACCAAAGTGCTGCACAGAAGACTAAAAGCACAATAAAAATGTATGAAATATCTCATCACACTTAAAATCAGACAGAATCACCTAAAGAGTCACTTTTCAGTGAGATATAAGAACTGATTTATAGACAATAGATCTGGAAAATCTGATTTCAAGAAATCTGACCCAAGATAATTTTTAGTTGTTCCATTGGCAGATTTGTTTTGGGGTTTTTTTTGTTTTGTTTTGGTTTTTTTTGCTTGAATGAAGCAAAAAAAAGTCTTGAATTAAAGAAAGAAAATCTTGAATTAAGAAAAAAAATCTTGAATTAAACAAAAAAATCTTGAATTAAGGAAAAAAAAAAACCTTGAATTAAGAAAAAAAAAATCTTGAATTAAACAAACAAATCTTGAATTATGCAAAAAAAAAAATAATAATAATGATAAAATAATAATAATAATCTTGAATTAAGCCAAAAAAAAAAAAATGGTTTTTTGGTTGAATGTGGAAAAAAAAAATAACATTGCTGTATGAAAATATTTCCATTTACAAACTATCCTTTCAAAGAAATACATAAATAAAAACAAATATGAACAACCTGAAACGACCAATTTCAGTATTCTGTCTGGTGCATTTGTTGATCCATTGTGATCTGTAAGTTGTGTTAATAACAAGCTGAGACGTGATATTGTAGAAATTGTTCTTTTAGTTCCAAACTCCTTCATTTTAACAGTATTCAGCCTGTTACCAAATGTTGGTGCCATATTGTGTGCATTGTATATATATACTGTATATAGAATAGAATAGAATAGAATAGAATAGAATAGAATAGAATAGAATAGAATAGAATAGAATAGAATAGAATGTCTTTATTGTCATTGTACAGGTACAACAAAATTAAAAAGTGCAGTTGTCTTAGGTGCCATAAAAAAAAGTATAAATAATGTATATAAAAGAGTATAAAAATTAAAATATAGAAAGAAAACCCTGACGGCATAAATATCTAAAAAGCAGCATAAAAAAAAAAAAAAGTGTAACTAGAAGTATAAAAGACACATAAAACATCATTTACTCTGGACAACATTCAGCATTTCACACAATTAGTTAATGTCCAGCAGTATTCAGTGCAATTCTGGCCCTGGGATAAAAACTGTTTTTCAGACGGTTTGTGCTGGCCTTTAGTGTCCGGAAACGTCTGCCAGAGGGTCTGAGTTCAAAAAGTGGAAAGCCAGGGTGCGCTGCATCCCTGATAATATTCCGCGCCCTCCTGAGACAGTGTGAACTGTAGAGGACCTCCAGGGAAGGAAGGGGGCAGCCGGTGGTCTTCTGAGCCATGGTGATGACCCTTTGGAGCGCCTTCCTTTTCGCTGCCGTACAGCTCCAGTACCACACACACATACCGTATGTTAGGATGCTTTGTATAGCACATCCATAAAAAGACACGAGCAGATTCTGGGAGAGATAGTTATTCCTGAGAGTCCTCAGAAAATAAAGCCTCTGCTGTGCCTTTTTAATGATGGCTCTGGTGTTGGCACTCCAGGTCAGGCCATCCTCGATGTGCATGCCCAGGAATCGGAAGTTGGAGACCCTCTCCACACACTCCCCACCAATAAACAAGGGCTGAATGTCTGTTTTTCTCCTCCTGAAGTCTAAGAAAATGTCCTCCATTTTGCTGGTGTTCAGGATCAGGTTGTTGTCCTTGCACCACACCAACAGCCGTTCCACCTCGTCCCGGTAAGCGGACTCATCCCCTCCTGAGATGAGCCCTACCACAGTGGTATCATCAGCAAACTTGATGATGCTGTTGCTGAGGTGTGATGGGGTGCAGTCATGTGTGTAGATGGTGTAGAGTAGGGGGCTCAGCACACAGCCCTGAGGGGAGCCGGTGCTGACGCTGATGGCTGAGGAGACTTGGGAACCTACTCTCACCCTCTGGGAGCGATTTGTCAGAAAGTCCCTGATCCAGAGGCAGATAGAGTCTGATGTTCCCAGGTGGGACAGTTTTGACACCAGTCTGTCAGGGAGGATTGTATTAAACGCTGAGCTGAAGTCCACAAAGAGTAGCCGCGCGTAGCTGCCCCGCTGCTCCAGGTGGGATAGAGCAGCGTGCAGGACTGTGGCTGTGGCGTCCTCTGTGGACCTGTTAGCCCTGTAGGTGAACTGGTGGGAGTCAAATCCAGGGTGTAGACTGGAAGTGATGTGGGTCCGGACCAGTTTCTCAAAACACTTCATGATGATAGGTGTAAGTGCCACTGGACGGTAGTCATTTAAACTGCTGATGGTGTTGTTCTTGGGGAGTGGGACAATGATGGAAGACTTCAGGCAGGGAGGGATGATGGCCTGACTCAGGGACTGGTTAAAAATCTGAGTAAAGATGCCAGCCAGCTGAGCTGCACAGTCCTTCAGCACTCGTCCGGAGACACCATCAGGACCCACAGCTTTACTCGGGTTCACAGTACCCAGTGTTCGCCTCACCTGGTGCTCCTCCACTGTGAAGTTGTTGCTACAGTGGGCGGGTGGATGTGGTGAGGCTGCTGTCGTCTCTCAAAGTCAGCATATATGTTTTTCTGGTCCACCTGGGTGGGGTCTCCTTCAGACTTGATCCAGGTCTGAGACTCTGAGGGTTCAGGTTCTTCTCTGTTCCTTGAACTGTTCCATTTTGGACTCAGTTCTCTGATGTTGTTCCTGGTATCTGCTGGTTCCATCCTCTCAGTTTGGGGGTCACTGCCCCTAGCGCGCCCCCCCCCCCCCCCCATCTCCTCTTTCAGCCCTTGGTTTGTTTGTTTTTTAGCTTCTTGTGTTCTTTCTGTCTGATATTGCTGTCACTTGGGATTGGCACATCTATCTATCTATCTATCTATCTATCTATCTATCTATCTATCTATCTATCTATCTATCTATCTATCTATCTATCTATCTATCTATCTATCTATCTATCTCTCTTTCTCTCTTTCTCTCTCTCTCTCTCTCTCTCTGGTCGTATGGACATGTCATGACTCAGCAGATTTGTATTTACAGCTTAAACTGAATAAACCAGTCTAAATGTGTTGAGGGTAAACACCTCCTGTGTCCTCCATACTCATCCCCCAAAAATGGAGCTGGTTTTATTATAAATATTGTTTAAATTAGTTGTAATATCTCAGTGGGGATCACCTTAAGATGATAATACTTGGAACAAATCAAATAATCTGAACAAGATTAAGTCTCAGTGAGTAAATAAGTCTAAAAAAAAAAAGATCTTTCAAGAAAATATTCCAAATTTGAGTCAGTTTATCTACATCACATATTCCTTTTTGTGCAGTTTATGCAGCTGACATGTGTCCAACAGTGAGGGGAGGGGCTCCTGCTGCAGCCTCTGGGCCGCGGTGACACACTGATTCCAAAGCACACGACGGACATGGAAGTTATGACATTGGTCGGGCAAATCAGATTGCCCGGGATAATAAATGTTGTAATAATTTGCTGTTTTTAATAACTGTATAATGAGGCATCACTTTGCCCTTTGAGTTGAAGGAAATCTGGAATCATTAGCCTCGGTACGGGTTGGCCTTGGAGACCGGGTCGGAACATACTGGTGTCAAAGGACAAGCAGATCTGGGCCATATGTTAGCCATCATGTTGTGAACAAGCCTGCTGCTAAATGGTGGCATTAATGGGTGACTTTTATGGCAAAAACTTGCTCCTAATTGCAAAAATGCATTCCAAAAACAACTCCGAACACACACTTTGGCTTCATCTGGAGTTGCTAGGTAACAAGTTAATCCCAAAAATAAATATGTTCTTCAGTAAAAGCTAATTGTCCGTGACAGTTATTTGCTTTGCTGCAGAAACGTTTCAAACGAGAAACTGTTAAAAAAAAACAAAAAAAACACTGGGAGCTGTGCAGAGCAAGGTTATTATTGTTAATGAAAACTAATGACAAAAACTAGGACTTCTAGGTGTGGTAGAAGAAAGATGAGAAAACTAAGGAGAAATCACACTATACCAACAATGCTAACAGTATTGACTTCATGGAATGAATGAAGTCCATAGTAAACAGTAGTCTCTTTTCCATTTATCCTCAAACTGCGCAAATATAAATTGCGCATAAAAATTTTCCTAATGGAAATACGACAGTTTCACCAAAATTCTCATTTTTGCGCTGGCAAGAGGTGGTTTTTCAGGAGCATTTTGTAGTGCAAATGATATATCATGCAAAACTGCAATGGAAAGACCTTTTTCCGCAACAAGAGACACGTGAATTAAAAACCCGATGTTGACGGATGTTACAAGAGAAGAAGAATCTTAAAAGAAACATGTCGCAGCATGTGTGGACACACCAGGAAACTGAACCATTTTTTATCATATATAATATAATCTATAATAACCCTCAACTTTAATCTGAACTTTCATGAATGTCTACATGATCAGTGAATTAGATACAAGAAAACCCCTGATTAATGCAGACCAAGGTTATTATCGTTAACGAAAACTAATGAAATGACAAAAACTAGAGCTGTAAAAACATTTTTGTTAAGTGAAATAAATAAAAACTATAATTAAAAGAAAAAAAAAGATAACTAACTGAAACTGTATTGTGTGTTTACAAAACTAACTGAAACGTATAAAAATTATGGATAAAATTCCCTTCGTTTTTGTCTTTGTCACTGTCAGATTGATACGAAATCGATTTATTTCCCTCAAGCAATTTTAGCTAGTGGCACCATATGACATTTAACACATGTGCTTTCCAGTTGTCTTCTGGTCCCCACTCTACCTGGAAACATGGAGACTAAAGTTGGGAGAAAGCAGCAGAGTCCTGTCTGGGATTTATGGGAATACGATGGAGAAGAAGAGAAAAGATACGACAAAACTAAAACTAAACTAAAACTAAGCATTTAGAAAATAACAAAAACTAATAAAAACTAGCAAAACGAATTAAAACTAAGTGAATTAGAGAAAAAAAACGTCAAAACTAAATAAAACTAAACTATAATGAAAAATCCAAAACTATTATAACCTTGGTGCAGAGCTGATGGCAATCACAGACCACCGCAGCTCCACAGCGGCCTCACCTGTCGGACAGGAAGCGCTAGCATTCACGGTCTTAACGTTCACCTTGTGTATTAACATTAGCGCACCGTGGTTCAGTTTGTTTTTCATTCCACAGTGATAAATGGGGCAGTATTTATGAGTGGGGGGGGGTTCAGGGGAATCGGCTCTGTAACAGCAGGTGCAGTGGGGGTAGGGGTCTGTAGGGGTGGTGGGGGGGGTGGTTTATCACCGTCCATTTCGTGGAACAGACAGGCCTCTCTGTGCGCTGGATCCTATGGGTGCTATAAGTATATTTTTGTTTTATTTAACCCCATATTCCGTCGGAACGATTGGCTTTCGGTCGACGTTCGAATCCGAACACCGACACAAAACCATTGTCCTCGTTCGCTCGGGGGTCGTACGGGCAAGAGCAGCTGTGTCGTTCGCTTCAGGATGTGACACGCAACAGCTTTACGACCTGAACGGAATCATACTGCGCCCCTTTTAAAAAACATATTAGCGATTACAGGCTGGGCTAATGTTTCCTCTTACTGGTGCTCGGAGACTCGTGGGCACGGCCGTTATATTGGGCTGGTGAGGACAAATCCACCAGGGGTTGTCCCCCCCCCAACTCCCTGGCAGCCCGGCTCCATTCAGTGGGTTTTTATATGTGCCTAGTAGCCGTGTTACTACCGCTTTCAAGGGAGAATTAATCCAAAACAGGTCTTATTAAAGTCTATTAAGACCAGTGGAAGTGGATGTAATGTGGGGGTGGGGGCCCAGAGGGGTTGTACCTGAGCCATGGCTGACACTCGGCAGTGCCGCTACGCCGGCTCCGGGGGGGGGGCCGCTCTCTCCAGCCAAGTGTTGCATTGTGGGTAAGCAGATTTTAAGTGGGTATGCGTACAGTAGGGGGTAAAGGAGGGTCTCATTGTCCAGGAATGTTTATCTCTCCCCCCTCGCTCGTTCAGGGCAGGATTATGCGTTGAAGTGTTTCAGAGGTGACCTTTGGCTCCACTTGGAGGGTCTGAGACGTTCATTCATACATGTTTGCATTGGACACGCCCACATCAGGCCCCCCCCATCCAATAAAAATACACAGCAGCCTCCCACACACACACACACACACACACACACACACACACACACACACAATAATCTAACCCCCCCATAAGAACCTGCTGATGGATGCCCTCAGGGGCTGTAGGTGGAGGAAGTGGAGCCGCTGCAGCATCAGGATGTGGAACACCGGTCCTGTTCTGGACCAGGTTCTGGGTTGGGTTATAGACCAGGTTGTAGTCTGGGTTCTAGTGTGTACTGGACCAGGTTGTAGTCTGGGTTGTAGTCTGGTAACTGGACCAGGTTCTAGTCTGGGCTGTAGTCCGGGTTCTGGACCAGGTTCTAGTCTGGGTTGTAGTCTGGGTACTGGACCAGGTTCTAGTCTGGGCTGTAGTCCGGGTTCTGGACCAGGTTCTAGTCTGGGTTGTAGTCTGGGTACTGGACCAGGTTCTTTGTGAGATTCTCTCAGTGAACTGGGATCATCATCCTCCACAGAAGATTGTGTTGGTCAGTGTGTGTTTGTGTGTGTTGGTCAGTGTGTGTTTGTGTGTGTTGCTCAGTGTGTATTTGTGTTTTTTGTTGCTCAGTGTGTGTTTGTGTGTGTTGGTCAGTGTGTGTTTGTGTGTGTTGCTCAGTGTGTGTTTGTGTGTGTTGGTCAGTGTGTGTTTGTGTGTGTTGCTCAGTGTGTGTTTAATCATCAGCTGAAGTCCAGGGCGTGACCTCATGTCAGTGGTTCCCAGCCCTGATTGTGTGTCTCTGTGTGTGTGTGTGCGTGTGTGTGTGTGTGTGTGTGTGTGTATGTGTGTGTGTGTCTGTCTGTGTGTGTCTTTGTGTGCCTATTTGTGTGCTTGTGTATATGTGTGTATGTCCATGTGTGTGTCTATGCATGTCTCTGATTGTCCATATGTGTGTGTTTGTCTGTGACTGTTCATATCTGTGTGTGTCTGTGTGTGTGCGCGTGTCCTTGCATCTCCGTGTGTGTGTGTGTGTGTGTGTGTGTGTGTGTCGTTGCAGTGTGACCTGCAGTGCAGCCTGTGGTTCACACTCTGTTGTGTGCTGTTGCTGGTTTAACTGATTAACTGTACAAAGTGACTAATCTGTTGGTTTAGAGTCTGAAACAATCGCAGTCAAATGCCATATCACACCCAGAACCGTATGGATCCAATCAGCACCAGCGTTAATAGAATCTGATACTGAAACTTCTACTGCACAGGCTGAAAATAATTACAACAATCTGTCAACGAAGACAGGGAACACATAAAACAATAAAAGGCAATAATAATAATAATAATAATAATAATAATAATAATAATAATAATGTTTTAATGCATTTAATGCAACATTTATAATATTTAAGTAGTCAGCGTTAGTATTAGTTTAAGATAAGATAAGGTAAGATAAGATAAGTATAAGATTAATATAAGTATAAGTTAAGATAAGATAAGTATAAAATTAGGAATTTATAAGATAAGTTAAGATAATATAAGATGAGATGAGTTAAAGATAAGTTTAAGATAAGTATATGATAAGATATGTGTAAGATAAGTTAAGATAAGTTAAGATAAGTATAAGATGAGATAAGGTAAGATAGGATAGGTATAAGATAAGATAAGTATAAGATCAGTTAATATAAGATAAGATAAGATAAGATAAGTATAAGTATAAGATAAGATAAGATAAGATAAGATAAGATAAGATAAGATAAGATAAGATAAGATAAGATAAGATAAGATAAGATAAGATAAGACTTTATTGATCCCGTTGTGGGTAAGTTTCACAGCAGCAACAAACAAAAGTAAAACTAACCTTAAGTTCAAAAACAGGGAAAACAGGTTGAAAATATACAGTGTGAATCTGTTATGTATGTAAATATTTATGTCTGTACATTTAAATCCTATACATATGTATAATATGGATGCACTGTTCAACTGTTCTAAATATCTATCGTCTGTTTTTCAGTTTAATAGAAGTTTCATCCTTTGCTCCTCTTTGAACCTTGACCCTTGACCTGACTGTGGCGGAGGACTGTGACCGCCCTAATGACCCTCAGACCTGTGTTATGGGGGGTATTTTTGGCCCTGGTAGGGTCTCCCATGGCAGACTGGTTCTAGGTGAAGGGCCAGACACAGAACGGTTCAGAAGACCCGGATGACAGACAAGATGAAGAGTGTGTGTACCCGGCCCAGAGGGTTACCATACGGGGGGAGACCAAGGAGCTGACCCAGGACACACTGGAGGGGGTCTACCTGTGGACTGGAAGGAGACCAAGGAGCTGACCCAGGACACACTGGAGGGGGTCTACCTGTGGACTGGAAGGAGACCAAGGAGCTGACCCAGGACACACTGGAGGGGGTCTACCTGTGGACTGGAAGGAGACCAAGGAGCCGACCCAGGACACACTGGAGGGGGTCTACCTGTGGACTGGAAGGAGACCAAGGAGCCGACCCAGGACACACTGGAGGGGGTCTACCTGTGGACTGGAAGGAGACCAAGGAGCTGACCCAGGACACACTGGAGGGGGTCTACCTGTGGACTGGAAGGAGACCAAGGAGCTGACCCAGGACACACTGGAGGGGGTCTACCTGTGGACTGGAAGGAGACCAAGGAGCTGACCCAGGACACACTGGAGGGGGTCTACCTGTGGACTGGGAGGAGACCAAGGAGCTGACCCAGGACACACTGGAGGGGGTCTACCTGTGGACTGGAAGGAGACCAAGGAGCTGACCCAGGACACACTGGAGGGGGTCTACCTGTGGACTGGGAGGAGACCAAGGAGCTGACCCAGGACACACTGGAGGGGGTCTACCTGTGGACTGGAAGGAGACCAAGGAGCCGGCCCAGGACGTACTGGAGGGGGTCTACCTGTGGACTGGGAAGGCCTGGGGGTCTACCTGTGGACTGGGAAGGCCTGGGGATTCCCCTGGAAGAGCTGATGGAAGTGTCTGAGCAGAGGCTGTGTGGGCTTCTGTGGTGAGGCTGCTGCCCCCAAGACCCACAACTGGATAAGAGGATGAAGACGATGTGGTACAGTATGGTATGGTACGGCACAGCAAGGTACGGTAAGGTACAGTATGGTACGGTACGGTCCGGTTTCCTTATTTGTTGCGTTGCTCAAAGTGCAGGTACATGTTCTCCATCTTCATCTTTTATTCATATTTCATTGGACGTCGTAACTCTGTGTCATGGGGTCTGTTGAACACATCCTCCTGTTCACCACCTAGTGTGTGTGTGTGTGTGTGTGTGTGTGTGTGTGAGAGAGAGAGAGAGAGAGAGAGAGAGTGTGTGTGTTTAATAAAGTTACAATAAAGTGATGACAGTAATAGTAGTTGTAACAATGATATATAATTGATAAATAATATTAATAAAATAAATAATCCTAATAATAATAGTATGTGTGTGTGTGTGTGTGTGTGTGTGTGTTGGACTCTTTAAGACACACTCTCTTACACATTTATGGAGTTTAGATGAACAGGCCTAGAACTGCAGCCTGTGCTTCGTTGTGTTTCTGTATGTGTGTGTGTGTGTGTGTGTGTGTGTGTGTGTGTGTGAGTCAGATAAAATAAACCACATGCTGAATGTGTGTGTAGAACCTGAACAGAACCCTCTGGTCTCCTTTACTATCTCCTTGTGTGGTTTGGCAGATGACGCTGTGCTGGTACGGGGGCGTTCAACGGGCATCCGACTGGGTGTGAGGTGGGCCTGGTACCGGGTCTGGGGCAAGGTCTGGCACCGGGTCTGGTACCGGGCCTGGGACTGGGTTCGACCCCCTGCGAGGCTGCATGGGGGTGGGATCAGGTCTGGAGTCCACCCACCTGGCTCCAGTCTGGGAGTCTGGACACGTGTACTCTGATCTGATGTGTTTAATGAATCTGAACTGAATCAAACAGACATGTTCTTCTACTGTTTCCATGTGATGGTTGTGTTTTATTTTGAAGTTTTCTGTGTTTCCTGTTTTATTTTGTAGATCTTAGTGTTAGTTCTGTCCTTTCCTCTTCCTCTGACGTCCTGATGTCTGTCACCTGTGTCTGCATTAACCCCATGCTGCCTCTGAGTGTCTTATATTTCCCATGGTGCTCAGCTTTCAGATGTTGTTTATCATCATTTGGACTAAATCTGTCAGAAAATGGACTTTAAACTGGACCGAACCGCAGACGATGTCCAACCTGTGGACGAAACTGGACAGAATTTAAGGTCAGTTCAGTCCTTCACTCTGTCCTTTTGATTTTTTCATCAGTTTTCTGTTTTCATTTCCTTTTATTCATCTGTTTTGATGGATTCTATTTGCATGGAGTTGTTTCAGAAAATTTGATCATTTCGTTCGTTCATTTGATCATTTATTCTTTCATTTGTTCATTCGTTCGTTCAGTTATTTGTTCATTCATTAGTTCACTCAATTATTTGTTAATTCATTTGTTCATTCATTTGTTTGTTCATTCATTCATTTGTTCATTCGGTCATTTGTTCATTTGTTTGTTTGTTCATTCATTCATTTGTTCGTTCAGTCATTTGTTTATTCCTTTGTTCGTTCAGTCATTTGTTCATTCATTCATTTTTGTTCAGTCATTTGTTTGTTGATTCATTTGTTCATTCATTTATTTGTTCGTTCATTTGTTCATTCATTTGTTTGTTCATTCATTTGTTCATTCGGTCATTTGTTCATTAATTTGTTTGTTCAGTTTATTTGTTTATTTGTTAACACTTTAGTTAATAATTAATCTGACAGTATTTTGCATGTCTGATGAATGTTTACAAGTTTTTATCTAATATTTACTCTTAAATTCAGGAAATAAAGAACAAATCCAACTAGAGCTGAAACGATTAATCGACTCAAAGTGATAAAAAAAAAAAAAAAATCATTCAACCACAACTGAATCAAAGCTTTGTTTCCTTCATTTCTCTGCTGTTAAACATTGGTTCCACTGTTATGTTTCACACGGACACTTATGACGCACAAAGAAGCTTCAATTCAGGAAAACTGCAGTAGAATATTTCCCTTCAATCAATTGGAGTTGATTAATCGAATCTTGAATTTTTGCATTCGCTTCAAGCACCTAATCGATTAATCGTTTCAGCTCTAAACTCAACCATGTTAACTGTATTTTCTCATTAAAATCCTGTAAGAGTCAGTTTGTTTGCATTATTTTTGCAGGTTTTTTGCATTATGAACTGTGAACCTGCCTGTAAAAGCAGAAGCTCCACTGACTAACAAAATACTTTCTTAATCTCAGGGGAAAGTATTGTTTTACAGTTGCTCCATGTAAATATAATTAAAGTTGCAGGAAGAAAAATTAACCAAATATTCATATTAAAGACGGAACAGCCAAAACTTTTTAAGAAACATTTGTTAAAATCAACCCATAACAACATGAGATAGTGTTGAGGTTTGATTTTATTGCAGTAAAACCTCGTATCTCTACATTTTTCAAATATGTTCCATAATTTTCACGCATGAAACATTCAAACCAAACACAGTGACATTTCCAGTGGTTTCATTTACACTCTTTTTTACAGAAACGGGAACAAAGCCTTTTTTTTATGTTGATAGCGTAACGCTTCTGTCGATGGTTGTGAATCTGTGGACGAGAAAAGACACGAGTGAGGTGTTCGTCTCAACATTTATATTCATTCATTTGTTCATTCATTTGTTTGTTCAGTCATTCATTCATTTGTTCATTTGTTCATTCAGTCATTCATTTGTTCATTTGTTCCTTTGTTCATTTGTTCATTCATTCATTCAGTCATTCATTCATTTGTTCTTTCGTTTGTTCATTTGTTCGTTTGGTCATTTGTTCGTTCATTAATTTGTTTGTTCTGTCATTCACTCATTTGTTCGTTCAGTCATTCATTCATTTGTTCATTCGTTCGTTCATTTGTTCGTTCAGTCATTCATTCATTTGTTCATTTGTTCGTTCGGTCTTTTGTTTGTTCATTCATTTGTTCATTCAGTCATTTGTTTGTTCGTTCATTCGTTCATTCATTCGTTCATTTGTTTGTTCATTCGTTCGTTCTCACCGTCTCCGAGTCGACCAGCGCTTCATGCGCTTCAGCTAACTCCACATCATCCATTGGTTCGTCCTTTTGAATCTGAAAACACACAGATTATTCACATCATGGACACACATTCTAGTATTTTTATGTATGTATTTTTTTTTCTTGTCAATAATAAACTTTCAAACATTTACAGAGTTTTGTGAAAAGGATGCTTGAATTACAGCCTGTGTTTTTAGTTTTAGTTCATTCCATGTTTTCAGTTTATTTGTTTATTATCATTCGTGGTTGAACAGTTCAGTTTTATTGTTGTTGTCTCTTTTCGCTGCTTTCCTTTCATTTCCTTTGGTCTTTATCTTCCCTCCATCGGTCTATGTGTCATATACGGACACCTTCACTGTTATTGATGATCATCAGATGTTCTTCTTTTGGATTATAATGGGTGAATTTTGAATGAAAAATTTTTTTGTTTTTTTCTTTGTTTTATTTCGTCAAAGTGTGATTGGCTATGTGTACAAACTTGTTAATATCATTATTATTATCATCCATTTTTTACTTACTTATTTACTTTATTTAAATTACTCTTTTTTTCCTCTTTCTTTTTCTTCCTTTCAGTGAGCATTATTAATACCCTTTTCTCTTTGCAAAAAAAAAAAAAAGTGTTCTTTGTACCATTGATGTTCTGTATAATATCTTATGAGACTGTTCTGAGTAAAAATTTGAATAAAAGAAAAAAATATATATTCTTTGTCCATTTTTAGATATTTTTTTGAATTATTTCTATATTTTTAATTTTTAAAAAAATCATTTATTTGGGGAATTTTAAATTGTTTTATTTTTATCTATGTTTTTATTGTTTAAAAATGTTTTTGTTTTTCTATATTTTTTATTTATTTTTGAAATTTAAAATAAATTTTTAAAAAAATTAAAATTTCTTTAAAATATTTTAAACAATTATTCATTTATTTAATTTCTCTTTTTTGTGTAGAATTTTTTTTTTTTTTTTACAGTCTAGTATTTTAACAAAACCCCTGTATTTTAGTCCAGTTCTTACCTCGGTGGACGAGGAGGCGGAGCTCTCCTGGATCCAAATAAAGGCGAACACAACAGCGAAAACAACCACGACACTTAAGCGCCTCATCCTGGAGGTTTCTGGATGGTTTCAGTCGATTCTTTCAGATCGTTCTTCTGTCTGACGGTCAAATGTCTGAAACCTGCTGGTCTTTATACTCACTTCGACTGTTGCATCATCGAAGGCAGAACACGCTTTGAGGAACAAAGTTACAAAATGTACTATTTCCAAAACACTGGTGTCCACCCTGCGTCATGACAACGGGAAATTCCTCTGTTTTCAGTCAAAATGAAAAAATAACAAACGTCAAAGCTCATATATTGAGTCAAACATGTTGAACTCAACACAGTTACAACACAATCCTTTCATTTATTTAATTAGTTGGTAAAGAACAAAATTTAAAGCAGAGGATTGTGGGATTACATTAAAACTCTCATGTATAGGATGGGTTTTACTGGGTTCTTCTGGAATAATGTCAACACGTGTCATTTTAATAACTTTTATATCTAAAACACTATTTACCACAATGAGATAAAAGTGTGTACAGACACAGAAAAACAGTAAAAGGAAAATGAATTAGAAATAAATAAGAGAAAGAAGAGTTGTTCCACCAACTCCAGGTCGCTATAACTTCCAAATCTTTGAATGTAGTATTTAATAATAATAAATAATACATAATACATCACACTTGTATAGCGCTTTTTTGGATGCGTCACAAACAAACAAAACAAAAGAACAAAGGGGCTCGAGAAATTATATATATTTCTACTGAAAACGACATATGTGTGTACGTACATGAATTCTTATATTGTTAATATTTGTCTATTACATGTTATACAAACTGTTGTTCTAATTGTGTTTTAATAGTTTTAATTTGTACATTTGATATTTGGAGCTTTGTGTATATATGTTTTTACAATGATGATGATAATGATAATAATAATATATGTTTTTGTCGTATTGATCATTTATTTCCTGCTACTTTAATTATATTTGCACAAAGTAACTGTAACACAACAATTTCCCCTGGGATTAATAAAGTATTCTAGTTGAAAATGAAATAATAATAATCAAAACGATTATGATAATGATAATGATAATGATAATAATAATATATGTTTTGTTGTATTGATAATTTACTTCCTGCTACTTTAATTATATTTGCACAAACAAACCGTAACACAACAATTTCCCCTGGGATTAATAAAGTATTCTGGTTATTTACAGTGTGTTTCCTTTTACATGGAATAAAATATTTTGCATACATTATATTTTCACATATCGGCTCCTGTTTCATTATTGATGCAGCGGCACTAATAAAACCATCAAATGTCAGTCATTAATATCTGTTCTTTTTACTCTTAAACAATTGAAAACCTAAATGATGAGCACTGAAAATGAAATAATAATAATAATAATAATAATAATAATAATAATAATAATAATAATAACAATAACAACAACAGAGCAACTGTAACACTAATTTCTGCAGGGGTTAATAAAGTATTCTGATTTTAACCAGGAACAGGTGTCTCTAATCTATATTTTGGTCATTTTCTTCTCCAGATCTTCTGCTGCTGGATCACTGTTGCATCATCATGGACTCCACTCTGTATCTTCTGTCAGGAAACTGTTGCAACATTTTCTTTTCCCCAAAACTCTCAGGCCAACAGTTCTGCAACCGCTGGAGTTTCCCTTTTCGGTAAGTATGAAACAACATAAATATGAGGTGTGTTCAACCGCACAAATCCTTCCACAAAAAGCAATGTTCCTAAAATTTCAGAGTAAATTTAAAGGTAATTAAAATAAAACTGAAGAAAAGAGGAAAAAGTTATTTTTTCAACAGAATTTATCATTAACTGAACATGAACCCAGGGGCAGCATATGCAAAGAAAACAGGATCCACGATAGAGCCCTGAGGCACCCCAAAGCTTTAAAATTCACCTGGTATTATATCCTCCTGAGACAAAGGAAGTAAACGTTTTGTCTTTTTTTACATTAAATAATTGCCCATATTGGAAACATCATGACACAACAGTTTTTCCTTTGCAGTGGACAAGGTTTTTGTTTGTTTGTTTGTTTGTTTTTTAAGTAAAGCTGTGAAAACCTTGTCCCCTAGAGAGGACACAAATGCATTGCTGGGTCTCAGGAGGATCAGAGCAGTAAAAACTGAAGAAAAAGACACTTTTTCAGCAAAATCTCTCATTAACTGAACATAAACCCAGTGTGTCCATCCACTGTCATTGATCCAAGTACATGTTTGTTTGTTTGTTTGTTTGTTTTTTTGGGGGGGTCACTTTGTGCTTTACTTTCTTCTTGTTGCTTATTATTTTTATGTTTTTTATTCATTTTGTTCATTTTATTGCTTATTTTCTCCATGTTATTTCTTATTTTGCAAATTTTCTTCGCTTTTGTTCATTTTGTTTGTCATTTTATTGATTACATTGAGTGTTTTTGTTAATTTTGTTGCTATATTCTTTTTTTTAAACCTTTATTTTAGTAAATTTTTTGCTTATTCTTTCCACAATATATTACAACTTCGTAAGTTTTCTTTTTTGTTATTGTTGTTGTTCATTTTTTTTCATATTCTCCACTGTCATTGATCCAACTCCATGGGTTTTATTGGTGAATCAATGTTGTAGAAGATGACAGTGTTTCCACGGTAACTACAGAGCCTCTGAACATCCAAATGGGTCATATCTTATGACCATGAAAAGACGAATAACTGTATTTTACACCAATTTTTTTTTTTTTTTTTTTGTTTAGTTTATTTCAAATATGCAACAAAAAATAATGTTACTTAGTCCTTAGACATAAACATGGTAAGAAATCATGAAAAAAAAAACAAAAAAACGAAACTTATTCATATACATGAAGCAAAGTATGACTTCATTTGCATCAGTTATTTCCATGTAGTGATAGGATTAATGGATCAACAGGTATTCATCAGTTTACATCAGTAGATGGTTTTGGGTCTTTGGGTTAAAATTCACTAAATCTGTGACTTCTATTTGTGCTAATCTTGTAGAACAAACGTCGCCTGCTCTTGAATGGCCCTGTTCTCTGCACTATTTTCTTCTTTTTTTTCATTGAATATCAGAGTCATGAACAGTGAAACGACACAATGCTGGGAACTTTGCCAAAGCATGTGTAACGCAGGGGGAAAAAATCCAATGGGAGTTCATTGTAATTAGTCCAATAAATGTTTTCATTTGGACGTATTAGAAACAAAGCGGGGCTTATTATGGCCCACTGGGGTTTTATTGTAGGAGTTTGTAAGTGGATTGTCTTGAGCAGAGTCAAAGGCCACTGCTTTTCTGTGGCACTGAAACCATTTAAGAGGAACCTCTGCACCAACAAAACCTATGTTCTGCTACTGCGGCTTCATTTCCTACTATGAAGATTTAATATGTACATCAATTACAGCGTTTTCCATACAATACTCGACAATAAATATAAAATACAGATATGGCTGTTTCGGACTTTAACCCTTTAAGGACTAAGATTATAACAGGCCTAGTTTTTTTATGTTGTTTTTGCAATAAGTGTCAAAAAAATGTCTTTTTTGCTAATTCTTTTACACATTAAGGGAATATCTGTCCATTAATTATCATTATTATATGTAATAAATGCTTAAAACGGACTTGAATTTTTATCGTAGGAAAAAAACTTTAATGTGCAGAAAAAATCTTTATAAGATTATAGAAGTAAACTTCCAACTATTTTCTGTGTTTATCCATTGTAGTTGTTCTAGATCATTTTGTGTGTCCATGTTCTTCTTCTTCTTTCTGGTTCTTTAGTGTCATTTGGATCCTGTTGATAGTCTGTGTTCACTTTCTGTCTAGTTGTAGACAGAGCCCCTCATTTCACTGACAAAAACATTCACCATATGATTCAAATACACACACTGCATCTGTGTATGAACTGGAGAGATCTGTAAATAGATTTACACATATATACAAATATACAGACATTTATAGAATCAAAGTGATTATTACCACAGTCCTGTGGGACTAACTTTCTCATCTGTCTATTACCTCAGAGCCGATCAACGCCCTGGTTCTATCCACCAGATATGCCACCAGAGCTCAGAAATGCTACTTCACTTCCTCTCTTCAAATCCAAACTCTAAACACTTCTGTTTAGGACCACTTTCTCTATGTGAACACAGTTGCATTGTCCAATTTTTAACCTGCCTTTTACTTTTTACTGTTTTATTGCTTGTTTTTACTCTCCTGTTTATTGTATCCTTGAGTGCCAAGAAAGGTGCCTATAAATAAAATGTAATTTCATTATTATTATTATTATTATTATTATTATTATTATTACTATTATTATTATTATCCTTTGTAGACTGGTAACCTGTCCCCCTGTTGACAGGACCATCACATACAGTGGTCTTGTGTCTATCCATACGCCAATGCCAGGGCTGCGTTGTAAGATGTTTCTGCTCTGGGACCCGTTCTCCAAAAATACTGTCTCAAAGCACCGACAACACCGGTGTCATGTGACCAAAGGACCAAACCATATCAAACTTTTGTGGACTGACATACTCCACATATGAGCACAGTGCAGTGGCAACAAGAGGCAAGGCAGGTTTATTTCTATAGAACTTTTCATGTACAAGACAATTCAAAGTGCTTTACATAAAGTAAAAGCATAAAAGCATTGCCGCAGGGAAGCAATAAAAAGTATAGGCATGAGAGGAAAAAAGAAAAGAAGAAAAAAACAACAGATAAATAGATAAAACAGATAAAAAGATTTTTTAAAAAAACTTTAAGCTTAATAGAAACAGTGCAGATCTGAACTTCTGAATAAAAACTCTATTCAAATGCAGATGAGAAAAAGGGTCTTTAACCTGGATTTACATAAACTGAGTGCTTCAGCTGATCTGAGGCTTTCTGGAGAGGCTGATGAGTGAATGGAACAGTATCTGTGATTGGCTCTGGGACAATAGACAAACTGATACTTCATGCCCCATTACTGTGGCAGTAGACATTGACTTGTATAATATTTACAGATAAAATACAACTATCAATGAATTATACAAACTGCAAAAATACAGATAAAAACAGTGATAAAAGATGAAAAATGTGTCAACAAAAACATGGCAAAACACACTAATGGACCATTACATAACAGCACTATCACTAGTATGTACAATTATTTACATGAATTCACTGCTAAAGGTAATACACATCTTCCATGTCTCTCTCACCAACTGCACTCTGCTGCTCTCAGCTCCGCCCATTTCCACCCCTCCCCCTCAGCCAATGCAGACCTCTACCCAAATGTGTTCTAGAACGATAGAAAGAACCCAATCTCAGATAAAAGATGCCGTTTTAATTTTGTCAAAAGCACAAACAGTTCTGGAGACAATGGATGTGTGGATCAAGGTTATTATCGTTAATGAAAACTTACGAAATGATGAAAACTAGAATTGTAAAAACGTTTTTTTTTTTAACTGGAATAAATAAAAACTATAATTAAAAGAAAAAAAAACATAACTAACTGGAACTGTATTGTGTGCTTACAAAACCAACTACAACGTATAAAAATTATGGGTAAAATTCCCTCCGTTTTTGTCTTTGTCAATGTCGGATTGATACGGAAGCGATTTATTTCGCTCTAGCAATTTTAGCTAGCGGCACCATACCACACTTCATGATCCATCACTTGTTGTCACTTGTGGTTTCCAGTCGTCTTCTGGTCCCCACTCTACCTGGAAACATGGAGGCTAAAGTTGGGAGAAAGCAGCAGAGTCCTGTCTGGGATTTATTTGAATGTGACGGAGAAGAAGAGAAAAGATATAAAGAAACTAAAATTAATACTAAAACTAAACTAAAACTAAGCATTTAGAAAAAAAATGAAAACTAATAAAAACTAGCAAACCTGCTCTAAAAACTAATTAAAACTAACGGAATTAGAGAAAAAAAAGTCACAACTAAATAAAATTAAACTATAATGAAAAATCCAAAACTATTAGAACCTTGGCTCTCAGCTCCACCCACTTCCACCCCTCCCCCCATCACTATTATACACAATTATTAACATGAATTCACTGCTAAAATGCTGCAAAAAGTAATACAAATCTTCCAACTCTCTCTCACCGAATGCACTCTGCTGCTCTCAGCTCCGCCCATTTCACCCCTCCCCCTCAGCCAATGCAGGTCTCTACCCAAATGTGTTCTAGACCAATCGAAAGAACTCAGTCACGGATAAAAGATGCTGTTTTAATTTTGTCAATAGCACAAACAGTTCTAGAGTTCATTTCAAAGATGGTGGATGTGTGGCACTGGAAACACAATCTAAAAAAGTCTAAAAAGGCTTTTTTAAGATGTAGCTCTGATTTTTCCGTCAAAAAACAAAAAAACTGAGTGTTATTTAAAAGGATTAGAACACTCTGCCGGTATTCTACATGTTAAATTAAGTCTGCCGTGTTCATTACGGAACAGCCAGGGCTTGTTAGGTCACATACTGGCCTAAAAGTGCGACGCCGGCCTACGCAGACGCTGGGCTTTAATGGGCTGGAGCCGCCACCGGGGCCCCCCCAAACGCTCCTGATAGATGTGGCTTTGCAGAGGGTGTTGAGAGGGGGTCAGGCCCCTTCTCCACTGGGTGTCGGCCGGACCAAATCACTGCCACATGTGATCAGATAAATACAGGAACATGGAGGAGGACGGTCTCAGATCGGTAGGAGCTGGACGGACGTTTGCATCGCGGTCCAGTCATAATCTACCGTCGGCCTTTAATTAGCCCCGTCCTCATCCTGTAGTCATTAATTAACCCACAGAGATCCAAACACCTACTGCCGACTAAAACCATCTACTGATCTAAACTGTTTAATACCTGTAGATCCACTAATCCTATTGATACATGGAAATAATTGGTGTAAAATGCAGTTCTTCATCTTTTCATGGTCATCAGATATGACCCATTTGGATGTTCAGAGGCTCCGTAGTTACCATGGAAACACCGTCATCTTCTACAACATTGATTCACCAGTAAAACCCATGGAGTTGGATCAATGACAGTGGAGAAAATGAACAAAACTGAATAAAAAAAACCTTAAGAAGTAGTAAATATTATGAAAAAAAGCAAAAAAAATGCAGTAAAATAACGTTTAAAAAAATAAAAGAATAAAATAAGCAACAAAATTAGCAAAAACACTCAAAGTAATCAATAAAATTATAAATAAAATGAACAAAAGTGAATAAGAAAATTACCAAAATTATAAATAACAAGGAAAAAATAAGCGATAAAATGAGCAACAAGTAATAATAATAATAAGGAACAAGACACGAAGCGAAAAATTGGGGACCCCCCCCCAAAAAAAACAAAAAAAACAAAAAAAAAACCCATGGAGTTGGATCAGTGCCCATGGATGGACACACTGGGTTTATGTTCAGTTAATGATAGATTTTGTCAAAAAAAGTGGCTTTTTCATCAGTTTTCACTGTTCTGATATCCTCCTGAGACCAATTAAGTTGAATTAATCTTGAATTAAGCCAAAAAATCTTGAATAAAGAAAAAAAAATCTGCCAGTGGAACAAGTGAAAATGATCTTGGTCAGATTTCTTGAAATCAGATTTTCCAGATCTATTGTCTATAAATCAGCTCTAATATCTCACTGAAAAGTTCCTCTGTAGGTGATTCTGTCTTTTTTTTTTTTTAAGAAAAATACACTTAGCAAGATTTAGATTTTTTCCAGTGTGTGCCTCAATTTTCAATGTTCTGATGTAATAACCTTTGAATTTACTCTGAGATTCAATAAAAATCTATATGATCAGTGATTAAAATATAAGAAAATACATGATTTACACTGAAAAACCTGCAAAATACAGAAGATAATATGATAGTAAAAGGTGATAAATCACTTAGGAAAGGTTAAATACAGATAAATCTGTTTATGAACTGTGATCAAAGCCTTTCTGGGTCTTTCTGGGTTCTTCCTCAGATAACTGTCGGTCTGTTTGTTCCTGCTCGCTCGTATATTTGGGCGCCTCATGTGTGGCGCTGCGTGGTGGTTGTTTTGAGGTGACACAAGCGTCTGTTGCGGCCCACTCAGTCGCAGCCTGTCACGCCTGTAAAAATGTTTGTGAAGTGAAAACCCCAGAAAACTGTGGTCTGGTGCCAAAAAAAGGCTCTTCATCCACTGTGTAATGACAGAGCCACACGTCAGGCGCTCGGTGACGGACGCGGACGACGTTTTCAAGTGAAGTCGCTTGGTTTCGCCTTCAACATCCGACATCAATGAGACTGAAACATCTGGAGAAGAAGCTGATCTGTGCAATACTTTGTCCAATCTAGAGCTGATTAACCCTTAGTGTGTTATTGAAGGACTATTGTAGGTTTGTGAAATTTTTCAAAATGTTTTATTATGTAGAAAATCAAGGTTAATGAAGTTACCATATTTGGTTCTTTACCTATAAGTTGCAAAATATATATCAATCAATCAATTTATTACAAAATCTTCACAAACAGTATACATATATATATATATATATATATATATATATATATATGTGTGTGTGTGTGTGTGTATTACCAAGAAGTATGAAAATTATAACAAACACAAGTAAAGTGAAAGGAACATGTCATTGCTGTCGGGTGGAAACCTCTTAAGTCCATTTTTTCTTTTTTTTTTTTCCTTTTTTTTTGGTCTTGTTTTGTCATAAAATGATTCTGTTGGTCAGTCTGTAAATATTTAACCAATGAAAAGTGTTGAAAATGGCTTGTGACGACATCTCTTAACTCCGTTCATTTATTCAGAACATATATAGTTTTTCCAGTTTCCTGAAAAATTACCATTTTGGACATAAGAGGTTTCCACCTGACAACAACATGACTGTTATGTATATGTCATGTAGAAAATCAAGGTTAATGAAGTTACTATATTTGGTTCCTTACCCATAAGTGGCAAAATAAAAAAAATACAAGAAAAACATATGTAAGGTGAAAGGAACCTGCCTTTGGTCCCATTAGAACCTGTATTTGATCCCATTAGAACCTGCCTTTTGTCCCATTAGAACCCACCTTTGGTCCCATTAGAACCCACCTTTGGTCTCATTAGAACCTGCCTTTTGTTCCATTAGACCCCCATGCGTGCTGGTCCAGACCCCTGTCCACATCCACATGGTCCCTTTGAACATCATTCCTTATATTAGTTCCATTACTTCATGGAACCGAACAAAGCAGGTCCACTCACTGTTCATGCACAGGTGGACCTGACAGACCCTGGAGACCACATTGGACCTTCTAGACCCTGGAGCCCACATTGGATCTTCCAGACCCTGGAGACCACATTGGACCTTCCAGACCCTGGAGACCACATTGGACCTTCCAGACCCTGGAGACCACATTAGACCTCAGAGGTGGACCTGACAGACCCTGCAGACCACATTGGACCTGAGGTTGCTGACTCACTGTCTTGTAATGTATGTGGAAATTACCAAAGATAGTCACTTGCCTTATAAAGGGTTAAGCTAAGACTAAAATTAGCACAGAATGTTAATGCGCCTGGAAAGTTAATTAATCCATATAACTTTCAAGACGGGCTCGTAAAGACCTGCTCTGGTAGTTGGAGACGTTTGCAATGGAAACGCTTAGTCTACAGCCACCCAGGAGTATTTAGTAAAAGCAAAAGGGCCTTTTCAACACCGCATCTCGTCCCCTTCTCAGTCCTCAACACCCACCACTTATTCCGTTCAGGCGGTCAGAATGAGGCGCGCTGGAAATCGCTCCTGTTTTATCCATGTCGCTTTACACCCGGCTTTTATAACGTAACGTGGCAAGCATTACACGATGAGGGACTAATGATATATTTTCTCAGCTGGAACGTGGGAATTGCACCGCGGACGCAAAACAGTGTCGAGTCTCAGTAAATTAGCGTGCGCCGCTAAGTGAAAAGTGAATAGCGTGCCAGAAGTCGGCGAGGGAAGCCACTGCACCGCACGGTGGGCGGGAGCGCCGCGGGAGATACCGAACCTATAGGAAAAGGAAGCACACGCTCGGAGAGGAGAATTCTGCAAACCCAGACTTCACCCTCTGACAGCTCGGAAATATCCATTTTAATAAGGGGGGAAAAGTGGATTTGGCCAGACGTCTGCGTTCCTCCCATGGAAACTCATCTGCCCTGGTGTGAGGCGACACCCTCGGCGACTTGAACTGAAGGGTTGAGGAGGTTAGAGCTGACGGCTGCACACCAAAAAAAAAAAAAAAAAAAAAAAAAAAACGAAAATAAAGAACCCATCTCTGAACAGGTTGTCAAAGTCAGCGTGTTCTTTATGCATCGGTGAAGAAACTCCTGAACATTTGACTATTCCAGCGTTTTTCAAATTGCACTATGCTAATGATGCTAACGATGCTAACAGTGTTGACTTCATGGAATGAATGAAGTCCATAGTCAACAGTAGTCGCTTTTCCATTGACCCTCAAATTGCGCAAATATAACTTGCACATAAAAATTTACCTAATGCAAAAATGACAGTTTTGTGTGATGTTAAAATGGGGTCACGAGCCAAAAAAGGTTGGAACCACTGGATTATTGGTTAGTTTATTTCGATCCGTATTAGCCTCAGCATCACTGAGGCAGACCTTCCTCTGGGGGGGGGGTTACATTTAACACATCTGAATCTGAATGAATGAATGAATGAATGAGAATCATCTTCTCCAACACTGAGCCTGTTTACATGACCATAAAAATCTGATAAATGGCAGTAATCTGATAATTGCTGTAATCAGATGCGATGCGTTTACATACACTTCCAAAATGCGATAATGGAAAAACCCTGGTTTACATGTTTCAGTCCATTATTGAATTTCTTTCCGAGTACATACGTACCTTATGACATAAGACGTTCACTTCCTGCCATTTTCAAAACATCTGGTCTTGTCTTGTTGCCCATGGCAACACCTATGGTGTCAGCGTTAGCTATCCTACTGTGGGAGAAGCTAATAAGACTACAAAACAGGTCACATGTTGCTGCTATCCTTCATTTCATTGTTTGTCTTTTTCCTTCGGCTCAATGTGACCTCTGTTTATATATATATATATATATATATATATATATATATATATATATATATATATATATATTTGTTTTGTTTTGTTTTGTTTTTGTTTTTTTTCCCTGCTCAGATGTAAAAAATTAAATCAGATGTGTGAAGACATCAGAGTATTGGGGTCAAATCTAAGTGTGTTAATCTGATTTGTCATAATCAGATTACTGCTGTTATCAGATAAATCCGATCAGATTATCCTGTGTACATAATCAATAATAATCTGATAAATCCAGATATCAGATAATGATCGGAGTATTGGTGTCAATGTAAACGGGTTCACTGATTCTCAGCTGGTGGGTCGTAAACCTCTTTTCAGTGGGTTTTATTTTTGCCTTGGGGTAAAAAATAATGTTAATGAACACTAGTTGCACGTCATTAACTGAATTAATTTTGCATGAAAACACAGTGTTTTAAAAATATCTGTAACTGAAATGTTCTGATAGTTATGTCAGTTTTAGGATTAACGTTTGAATGAGTGACTGAATGCACTTTGACTTTTTAACTGAGTTCACTGTTTAGTTTTGGGTCAAATGGACTTAATTTAGTGTTTAAGTGAATATTTCCATATTTATCGTCTCCACCTGCTGGTCATTTTGGTTTATCATTAAACTGGTCTTCTGTCTTTACCTCCACCAGGAGGTATTGTGATGACTTTGCTTTGTTTGTTTGTTTGTTTGCGTGTTTGTTTGTTTGTTTGTTAGCAAATTTACGGGAAAACTATTCCAACCATTTTTACCAAACTGTCCCCACAGATAGGCCTAGGCCCTGGGACCAACCCATTAAATTTTGGACCAAGTAGGCCGAAGTTCAGGGTCACAGCAAGGTCACAAAATCTACAGTTTTCCTATCTCTCATCATTGAGCAATTTTCAAAAATTCATACAAAATTTAAAACGACTCCGATTAGCCTCCAATTTGATCCACCTGTAGCTTATAACAATATCTTGTATCTGGCACAAAATTGTCCACATCCACAGTGGAATGTGGACTCTGTGGACATTTACATTTAACATTGAAAATCCCATTTACGACACATTTTTCATTATAACTCAACAAATATTGATTGGAATTGAATATAATTTGACATACAATGAGTGGTACCAGGCTTCAACTTTTTCTGCTGTATGGAACAACCTTGAAACTGTTTAATTTAAAAATAAATAGTTGATCCACACATGCACACCGTTCGGGGGGCTTGGCAGAGGTTTGCGTTCTCTGAACACTTGTTACATACTGTGATTTCCTCCTGAGACCCAGCCATGCATTTATGTCCTTTTTAGTGGATAAAAGTTTCACAGCTTTAGTTAAAAAACAAAAAAACAAATGCTGTCTGCTGCAAAGGACATTCCTTAAAAAAAAAAGAAGAAAAAATGTATCTGGAATCTGTTGCATCATACTGTTTCAGATCAAGACAATTATTTCATGTAAAAAAGCCAAAACTTTTACCTTCCTGCATTTCAGGAGGATATTCTGTTTTATCTCAAATTCAAAACACATCGTCTTTAATTAAATACATTTGAGAAGTTTAACTTTTATCGGTTTGGGTCATTAAGGGGTGATAGTGGGTCCTGAAGTCAGACCAGATGAGAATCCCTCTAAAACATTGATTCAATAAATGACAGTGGATAAAATGAAACATAATGTGCTCTTCACCTTTAATCCCCTTTGGCCAAATATAGTGTAAGATTCTGTTAAAGTTACTGCCCTATAATTTATATTAGTTTGTCTTTGTGTAAAACTTATTACATATATATTTATATTTAAAAGTACTCAGATATTAGAACTGCACAAGGACATTGGACCTGGAAACAGGAGGTCACAGGTCACCTATGTTCAATATTCTTCTGCTCCATGACAACATGCATCCACAGTACGAATGTGGTGCCGATAGGTCAGTGCATTCTACAGATAATGCGATCATGTTGTCGAATGGACAGACAGACGACAGAACAATTACAATACCCCTCAGCTGAGAGGTAACAAAAATTTGTAAAAAAACAAAAAAAAAAACAAAAAAAAACAAACAAACAAAAAAAACCCTACAAAATAATAATGTGAAAAATAAGCAAGAGAAATTACTAAAATTAAGTAAAAGAGAATAAATAAGCAACAAAATAAATAAATAAAAACAAGCCAACATGATGAACAAAAATCAACAAAATGAATAAAAAAAATCACCAAAAATAAGTAACGTTTACAAAATAAACCACAAACTGAACTGGGATTAAATAAATTCTACTTCCTCCTGCTCCTTTTCAGATATGCAAATGAAGTCATGTATGTATCAGTTTTGATTTTTATTTATTTATTTTTTAATCCATGACTTCTTACTACCTGTTTTATTTCTAAGGTCTAAGTAAGATTACTTTTTTTTGTTGCATATTTGAAATAAACTAAATTTAAAAAAAAAAAAAAAAAACTGAAACCGAAGAAGAAAAAACAAGCAAGAAAATGAACAAAAACAAGAAAATAATAGCTAAAATGAACAAAAAGAACAAAAGCAGATGAGAAAAGTTACAAAGTAATAAATAGTACTGAGAAAATAAGTGATAACATTAACAAAAATGATTAAAAAATAGAAACATTGATTCACCAAGTAAACCCATAGAGTTTGATATTATACATTCTGTCATTAGTCATTATTATTTTGTATTTCAGACCTCTGTTAGAAAAGAAACACCTGAATTCAACATGTCCACATACTTTTGTCTATTTGTGTGTGGGTCAACCGATTACGCTATGAGGCTAACGACATTTCATTTCATTTATTTCATTCATGGTTGCGCATTTCATCAGCAGACATTCAATAATCATCAAGTGAACAAACATGTACACACCCATGCTTGAAAAGGAACAGGATGAAGAAAATCGTACATTTCCTGCCCCCTTCTAAATAATAATAGCCTTAATGGTTAGCCATACACAACTAACTAAAAAATCACACTGTATAAAGTCAGACAAATCAAACAAACTACATCCAAAGATAATGCAAAATGAATACAAAATAGATACAAAACCAAGTGCAAAACTATATATCTAGGAAGTACAAAACAAATAAAACATAGGTAAATATATACCTGATGAAATGATGCAAAACAATTACATGTTTTTATTGTGAAGCTACAGAGTCTGTGTTGTTTCGTACTTACCTTTTTTTGTTTGTTTCATACTTTTATTGATGTGTATACAAGAGAATTAAAGGTGCATACCTATACCATGGCACACTGATGTTAACATTAATAAGGTTTGTAAACACCAGTACTTTTACATTTGCATATTTTTTAGGAACAAATAACAATGAAACCCGACAAACAATACAATGAAAAGAAGACTAAGTACGGTGGCCCAGAGGTGCAACTGTCCAAAAAATGATCCACTTTAAAAAAAAGAGAACAGCCCAAAAAATGATCCACTATAAGAAAAAAAAAGAGAACAGCCCCAAAAATTATCCACTTCCGGTGGGTTACTTTGTTAGCATTTGCCACATTAGCTCAAGGCCTTAAAAATTTTCAGCCTATGCTTTTATTTTTTCTGGTGGCCTTAATTTTAAAGCAAGAGACCTTTTGGGTAAACAGCGCCCCCCCCTATTTGAAAAGGTGGATGATGGGGTTTTTTTTGTTATAGTGGATAATTTTTTTGGGCTGTTCTCTTTTTTTTTTTCTTATAGTGGATAATTTTTTGGGCTAGCGGATACATTTTTTGGGCTGGTCTCTTTTTTTTCTCATTTGTATAATTTTTTGGGCTGTTCTCTTTTTTTTTTTCTTATATGCATAATTTTTTGGGCTGTTGCACCTCTGGGCCACTGCAACTAAGACACAGTCTGAATAAAATAATTAAACTGGTGACATAAACATAAGAAAATAAATAAATATTAATAAATAATAATGGGGGGGGGGGGGGGATTACATTATCTCAAAAATATCCATAAACGGTTGCCATTTATTGTAGAATTTGTTCAAGTTTCCCCGTTTTGAATATCTAATTTTCTCTACTTTTAAAGAGGACACAACCTCAGGGAGGTAAAAGCTATTACTTCCAATTCTTCAGCAGGGTATTGGGTTTACTTTTCCGGGAGATCAAAAATACCGATGTGTGGTGAAGTGTCAATAGTTTTCAAAAATACCTTGGACATGGTGTTGAAAGAAAATAGCCAAAAATTTGTCAGGGCTGGACAAGAAAAAAGTTTTGTTCTTATCTCTAAACTGTCTTTAAATCCTACTTTTTCACTGCAGAGCCTTAAACTCCTTCGGTTTCATTAACTCATACTGTTTCTTTAAACCTTTTCAATAGAATAATACGACTGTAACAAATAACGACTACTCTATCGGTTTCTTCCAAAGATTTATTCAATTAGGAGCAACAAAAAAAAAAAAAGCTCCCAAAGTCTTGAACTCTCCACTGGTTAAGTTAAATGTGAACGTTTAGGAGAACCACATTACCTTTTTTATGATTTTGATTATAATGGTGTCTTATTTAAAACACATGGACGTAGTAATATTCAGCAGCTGCACCGTTCTGCCTCTGGGGCATTCTTTGTTCAGCTAGGAGGAAGGGAAAAAAAGGAAAAGGAAAAGAAAAACTTCCACATGCTAACATTTACACAGTGATTTCTTTTAATTGCACTCTACTTTTTAATTTGCCCTGGACTAATGCTTTTAAAAGGAGGACTGGAGGTATTTTATTGAAGTCATGCCTGGTGCCGGACCCAGTTTGTGCTGATTGCCGTGGCCTCGCCGTCCTGGCTCTTTCCTACCTGACAGTCTGTGTTATTCCTTTCATTGGTCGTGTCAAACATGCCACGGAGCATTTGGACTTGGAAAGACTCTTCCTCCAGGTCGTCTCTTCAAAAGGATTACGAGAAATTAACGTTTCTTGTACGGGGTGAGCGGCAAAGTCGAAGAGAATTAGGCTCAAAAAGCAGGTTCGACTGGAAATGCAGATGGTCTACACTGTAAAAAACAAGGAAATTCAACTCATTATCGGGTTAAAATGTCTTAGTTCAAGTAAAGTGCAGTAAGAAAATTACACTCATAAAGTTTTTTTTTAAATAAGAAAATATTTATCTAAGGATTATAGATTGATACAATTCTCATTTATTATTCTTATATGTAATGACTCAATACATATGTATTTAGAGGCAAAACTGCATAAAAATAGTCAAAATAGTCGCTTTTCCATTGACCCTCAAATTGCGCAAATATAACTTGCGCATAAAAATTTACCTAATGGAAAAATGACAATTTCGCCAGAAGTCTAATTTTTCGATTAAAAATTTGGCACTAGTAAGAGGTGGTTTTTCGGGCGTAGCGCAAATGGTATATCACGCAAAACTGTAACGGAAAGACCTTTTTTTGCAAGTGCCACGGAGCATTTGGATTTGGAAAGACTCTTCCTCCAGGTCATCTCTTCAAAAGGATTACGATAAATTAACGTTTCTTGTATGAGGTGAGCAGCAAAGTCAAAGAGAATTTGGCTCAAAAAGTAGGTTTGACTGGAAAAGCAGATGGCCTACACTGTAAAAAATAAGGAAATTCAACTCATTATCGGGTTAAAATGTCTTAGTTCGAGTAAAGTGCAGCAAGACAATTACACTTATAAAGTTTTTTTTTAAATAAAATATTTATCTAAGGATTATAGATTGATACAATTCTTATTTATTATTCTTATATGTAATGACTCAATACATATGTATTTAGAGGCAAAACTGCATAAAAATAGTCAAAATAGTCGCTTTTCCATTGACCCTCAAATTGCGCAAATATAACTTGGCAAAAAAATTTACCTAATGGAAAAATGACAATTTCGCCAAAAGTCTCATTTTTTAATTAAAAATGTTTGCGCTGGCAAGAGGTGGTTTTTCAGGCGTAGCACAAATGGTATATCACACAAAACTGTAATGGAAAGACCTTTTTTCGCAAGTGCCACGGAGCATTTGGACTTGGAGAGACTCTTCCTCCAGGTCGTCTCTTCAAAAGGATTACGAGAAATTGATGTTTTCTTGTACGGGGTGAGCGGCAAAGTTGAAGAGAATTAGGCTCAAAAAGTAGGTTTGACTGGAAATGCAGATGACCTACACTGTAAAAAAATAAGGAAATTCAACTCATTATCGGGTTAAAATGTCCTAGTTCGAGTAAAGTGCAGTAAGAAAATTACACTCATAAAGTTTTTTTTAAAATAAGAAAATATTTATCTAAGGATTATAGATTGATACAATTCTTATTTATTATTCTTATTTATTCAATAGATATGTATTTATAGGCAAAACTGCATAAAAATAGTCAAAGTAGTTGCTTTTCCATTGACCCTCAAATTGCGCAAATATAACTTGCACATAAAAATTTTCCTAACGGAAAAACGACAATTTCGCCAAAACTCTCGTTTATTTTATTAAAAGTTTTTGCACCGGCAAGAGGTGCTTTTTCGGGTGCATTTCGTAGCACAAATGGTATATCACACAAAACTGCATTGGAATGACTTTTTTCCGCAACTAGAGACACGTGAATTAAAAACCTGGATGTTGACAGATGTTACAACAAGCGAAGAAGAAGAAGAGTTTTAAAAGAAACGTGTCGTGGTATGTGTGGACACACCAGGAAACCCAACCATTTTCTATCATATATAATACATAATGACCCTCAACTTTAATCTGAGCTTTCATGAACATCTACCTAGCAACAGATAAACAATATGTCCACATTGCCATGGTGTCAGATTTCCTGTGCAGAAACAGACATGTCAGCTGAGAGGTTATTCAACTGAAAAAGACTGTGGAATTTACCAAGAAAGGAGAGAATGAACTGGATCAGAGGATCTAGAACCTGTGAGGAACCACAGGTCAACACGCTAGTTACTTCTGTGTTCTTATTTTCCTGGTCCGGCCAACTTTACATCATACTGGGCTGAATGTGGAACCTGAACTAAAGTGAGTTTGACACCAGTGCATTTAAGGGAGAAGAACGTTAACCAGATCCCCATGGAAGCAGCCAGAAGGTGGGCGGAATATTTAGTTCAACACATCCAGTCATAATAAAACAGCTGTCAAACCATAGTAAATACACCCGTGGATGATGAGCAGCTTCTCATATCGATAACATTCAAGATGCAGGACACGTTTCATTAAAAGGTTGGTTTAACCCTCAAACACCCAAAAGCATCTACTGATCTAAACTGTTTAATACCTGCTGATCCACTAATCCTATCCACACATGGAAATACTTGGTGTAAAATACAGTTCTTCAACTTTTCATCGTCAATAATAAACAAGAAAATGTTGAAAAATAAACAAGATAATCAACAAAGTGAACAAAAATGAAGGAAAATTAAATAAATAGCCAACAAAATGAACCAGACCAGCCAAAGTAATCAATAAAATGAACAAAAAAATGAAAAATTAATCAGCAACAAGAACAAAACTAGAAGCACTCGGAGAGCGCAGACCTCCACCAAGGCTGATCAGTGGCCCCCCCCCCGTGGGCCCCCCCACCCCCGACCACTACCAAAATTTAATCATTTCTTCCTTATCCCATTTCCAACAAACCCTGAAAATTTCATCCAAATCTGTCCATAACTTTTTGAGTTATGTTGCACACTAATGGACAGACAAACAAACAAACAAACAAACAAACAAACAAACAAACAAACAGACAAACAAACCCTGGCAAAAACATAACCTCCTTGGTGGAGGTAATAAACCACAACTGAAGAAAATTGAAGAAATATATTGAAATAATTGGTGTAAAATACAGTTCTTCATCTTTTCATGGTCATCAGATATGACCCATTTTGGACATTCAGAGGCTCCGTAGTTACCATGGAAACACCGTCACCTTCTACAACATTGATTCACCAGTAAAACCCATAGAGTTAGATCAATGACAGTGGAGAAAATGAAGAAAAATGAAGAAAAAAAGTCTAAAAAATAATAAATAAGGTGAAAAAATAAGAAAAAAAATGTACTAAAATAAATAAATTAAGCAACAAAATGAACAAAAACTGTCAAAGTAATGAATAAAAGAATAAAAACAAATAATCAATCAACAAAATAAAACGGAACGTTAACAAAATAAGCCACAAACTGAACAACATGGGGAGAAAAAATATACAAATAATTAAATAGGCAAGAAAATGTAGAAAAATAAGCAAGATAATCAAGAAAAACAAACAAAAATGAAGGAAAATTAATTAAATAGCCAACAAAATGAACCAGAACAGCCAAAGTAATCAAGAAAACGTACAAATTAAAAAAAAAAAAAAAAAAAAGCAACAAGAACAAAATAAGCCACAAACTGAAGAAAATTTAAGAAATATATTGAAATATTTGGTGTAAAATACAGTTATTCATCTTTCATGGTCATCAGATATGACCCATTTGGACGTTCTGAGGCTCCGTAGTTACCATGGAAACACCGTCATCTTCTACAACATTGATTCACCAGTAAAACCCATGGAGTTTGATCAATGACAGTGGATGGACACAACTGGTTGTTTACTTGATATTTTTGCTGAAAAAGTCACTTTTTCTTCCGTTTTTTTCTGTTCTGATATAATACCAGTTGAATTTGAAGGCTTTGGGGTGCCTCAGGGTTCTGTTCTGGATCCTGTTTTCTTTGTATATGCTGCTGAGAGTGTTGAAAAAGTAACTTCTTCATTCTGATATAATAACCTAAATTTTATGAACATTTAGATGATCAGTGAATTAAATACAGAAAAATTAATAAATATTGAGAGAATTACAAACTTCAGAGGATATTATTACAATTGATGGGGTTCCATTTTTAGACATTGCAACATCGAATTTTATTATTTTGCGGATGATGTGCTAATCTACTTGCCCCTTGAAGTAAATATTAAAGCCTCTGTGCAGGTTCTATTGGACTATCTGCAGGATGTCATCACTTTTGCTTCCGTTTTTTTCTGTTCTGATATAATAACAGTTGAATTTGAAGGCTTTGGGGTGCCTCAGGGTTCTATTCTGGACCCTGTTTTCTTTGCTGCCCCTCGGTTCCATTGTTCAGTTTTTTCTGTTTCTTATATAATAACTCTCAACTTGAATCAAAGTTTTTTTTAACATCTACATGATCATTGAATTACATATAAGAAAATACCTGATTTTCACTGGGGAAAAAAAAAGAAAATTACAATGAATAATATTATAATAAATGCTGATAAATCACTTAGAAAAGGTTAAATAGGGAGAAAAATTCATTTGGGAACTGACATAAAAGTAGCACCAGGTCTTTATGGGTTAATGTCGTAATAGAACGTGGGACTTTTTCTCCACTAATGAAAAACACCCTCGTCCTGATGAGAAAAGCAGCTGTGAATTTTCCCTCCTGATATTTAGGATTCTGAGCTGCCAGTCAGGCTGGCTCTAGATCTGCTCTGTCCGAGTCCCAGCGTTACAGCAGCTACTGTCGACTTTACATCAGCCAGAAAACCAGCAATGTCCACAGTGACAACTGAGTACCTGAGGAAAGACACCACCACAAAGTTCACTCCTGTTATCTGGTACTAACGCTGATCCCTCCTGTTATCTGGTACTAACTGTGGTCCCTCCTGTTATCTGGTACTAACTGTGGTCCCTCCTGTTATCTGGTACTAACTCTAATCCCTCCTGTTATCTGGTACTAATTGTGGTCTCTCCTGTTATTTGGTACTAACGCTGATCCCTCCTGTTATCTGGTACTAACTGTGGTCCCTCCTGTTATCTGGTACTAACTGTGGTCCCTCCTGTTATCTGGTACTAACTGTGGTCCCTCCTGTTATCTGGTACTAACTCTAATCCCTCCTGTTATCTGGTACTAATTGTGGTCTCTCCTGTTATTTGGTACTAATGCTGATCCCTCCTGTTATCTGGTACTAACGCTGATCCCTCCTGTTATCTGGTACTAACACTGATCCCTCCTTTTACCTGGTACTAACGCTGGTCCCTCCTGTTATCCAGTACTAACGCTGATCCCTCCTGTTATCCAGTACAAACTCTGATCCCTCCTGTTATCTGGTACTAACGCTGATCCCTCCTTTTACCTGGTACTAACTCTGACACGTGGTTCTGTAAGTTTAGCAATTATAAACAGTAAATTCAGGTCAGTATTGTTTCAGGTTCAATAAGTTTTTTATAATTTATGTCAAATAGTACATCCTGAAAGTACTTGGAGTGGTTGATTGCAGATCTGCTGATGTCCAAGTCAATGAGTTCATGAAGTGGAAGAGAACATGAGGACCCTCACATGGAGTATGTCTGAAACCCATAGAGGCTTAGTGTTGGGGACGCCGTTCAAATGTCAACAGGTCACTAGAAAAATGAGGAGCCGGTGGTCATGACTGTGCACACGACTAGAGTCATGAAGCTGAAACTGGAGCTTTATCTCACTGGCTGATGCACCACGAGTTATTATGAAGGCGCTCTGTCTTCATCATCGTCGTCGTCTTCATCACCTTCCTCATAATTGTCTTCGTCATTGTCGTTGTTGTCTTTATTGTCACATCATCTTCGTTGTCGTCACCTTTGTCTTTGTTGTCGTCGTCATCTTTGTTGCCGTCGCCTTCATCTATGTCATCTTTGTCTTTGTTGTCTTGACCGTCTTTGTCATTGTCATCTTCGCCTTTGTCGTCTTCGTCATTGTTGTCGCCGTCTTCGTCATCATCTTTGTCATTGTCTTCATCTTCCTCATTGTTCATAAACGTTGTCATCGTTGTCTTTGTCATCGTTGTTGCCATCATCATCCTCATTGTCATCTTCATCGTCATCATCTTCATCGCCATCATCTCCGTCATCATCGTCTTTGTCATCGTCATCTTCGTCATCATCATTGCCGTCATCATCCTCATTGTCGTCTTCATCATCATCATCTTCATCATCATCGTCGTCTTCGTTATCGTCGTTGCCGTCATCATCCTCACTGTCGTCTTCATCATTGTCGTCTTCATCATTGTCGTCTTCATCATCGTCATCTTCATCATTATCGTCTTTGTCATCGTCATCTTCGTCATCATCATCTTCATCATCATCATAGTTGTCTTCGTCATCGTCGACATCTTTTTCATTGTCTTCATCTCTATCATCTTCATCATCATTGTCATCGTCTTCGTCATCGTCGTTGCCGTCATCATCCTCATTGTCATCTTCATCATGGTCATCTTCGTCATCATCGTCTTCGTCATCATCGTCTTCGTCATCGTCGTTGCAGTCATCATTCTCATTGTCATCTTCATCATCGTCGTCTTCGTCATCGTCATCTTCATCATCTTCGTCATCATCGTCATCATCGTCTTCGTCGTTGCAGTCATCATCCTCATTGTCATCTTCATCATCGTCGTCTACATCGTCGTCATCTTCATCATTGTCGTCTTCTTCATTGTCGTCTTCGTCATCGTCGTCTTCGTCATTATCATCTTCGTCATCGTCGTCTTCGTTATCGTTGTTGCCGTCATCATCCTCATTGTCGTCTTCATCATCGTCATCTTCGTTGTTACCTTCTTTGTCGTCATCGTCTTCATCTTTATCATCTTCATCATCGTTGCCATCGCCGTCTTCACCATTATCGTCTTCGTCGTCATGTTATCATCATTCCCGTCATCATCCTCATCATTGTCATCTTCATCACCGATAGTCGTCTTCATCATCATCGCCTTCTTCATTGTCGTCTCCATCATTGTCATATTTGTTAGCAATTTCTTCAAACATCTCTGAAACTACTGGTCGGATTCATTTCTAATTTCATTTGTATCTTTGGGACAATGTCTACAAAGTTTATTCACAATTTTGAGAAGTTGTTTGTGTGTTGTTTTGAAGGTAATCCTGTTTTTGTCGTGTACTTCCACCGTCCTTCTAATGAAGGCTGGTCTAAACTCTCCGCTCAGGGTGGATGATGTGTTTTCTGATGAAGCAGCTGCTCAGAATAAACAGAACACTTCACTAGAGGGTAAATGTAAGTAAGTGAGTGTTTATGATCCCAATTACCACCTTTGCTTTAGTGCCTGCTTTAATCATAGCCATATCCTTCGTCTTCTCGGTCGACGCCGCGGAACCTCCCTTTACAACACTACTACACACAAACAGAGGCAGAACAAACGACTGTCACGTACAGTCAGAAGGAAAAACACTGGGACATTTACCTCTGATGGGATGCTCTTATGCATTTGTCTCAAACATTTATCGTGTCATAATTATTTAACATAGTCGAGTCCTAAATCGTCGCTAACAGTCATAGTCTTTTTTTCCCCTGGTCGGCGTAAAGCAGAGGTGTCCAACTCATTTTAGTTCAGGGCCAACATACAGCAGTCAAATAATATTGGTATATTTATAAATAAATACTTTTAGAGTAGAAAAACAAGCATATTTACTATTTGAAAATGTGAATAACCTGACGTATAACGTATTCAGAAAAATAAGTGCAATTTCAACAATATTATGTCTCAGCTTATTAATAACACAACTTATAGGTCCCAGTAGATCTACAAATACACAAAACATACAGAAACAGGTGGAGTACTGGTAAAATTACATAGATTTTTTTAAAAGAAATTTCAAGTTGTTCACATTGTAGTGTGAAAAATGTAAATTTTTTTCATAATGTAATTTTACTTTTTTCATAACAAACCAAGGACAATATTTGCACTGCAAAAAATGGCCTGTACAAAAATAAGAAATTTAAGCTCATTATTGGAATAAAGTGTCTTATTTCAAGTAAAATTACCTGACAGTGCAGCAAGAAAATTGCACTTAAATTTTCTTAAAATAAGAAAATATAATCTAAGGATTATAGAATACTAAAATCCTTATTTTAAACAGGATATATGTGTTTCAAGTTTTCATAGTAATTTTTTTTTAATCAGTGGTGTGTGTGTGTGTGTGTGTGTGTGTGTATACACATACAGTATATGGTCTTATGAAGATGTAATGACTCCATAGATATGTAATTATGGCTAAAACTGCATAAACCAGTCCAAATGTGTTGAGGGTAAACAGTTCCTGTGTCCTCCATACTCATCCTCCAACAATGGAGCTGGTTTTCTCATACATGTTGCTTAAAATTAGTTGTAATATCTCAGTGGGGTAGAACAAGATGAAAATTCTTGGAACAAGTCAAGTAATATGAACAGGATTAAGTCTAAATAAGGAAATAAATCTAAAAAAAATTATCTTTCAGTTAAATATCCGACATTCAAGTCAGTTTATCTAGGTCAGATATTAATTTTTTTGCAGTGCAGAGTTGTCATAACTTTTATAAATTCTTATGTTATTATTTTACTTGAGATCTCATCAGGCCCCTGAAATAAAATCAGTCCAATACCTTTAATCTTTAATGTTAGTGGTTTGTTTAGCACAGATTCCTCATTGGACCAGACTGGACCGTTTGTCTGTCCAGTTTTGGTCCACGGGCCGTATGTTGGACACCCTGACATAGAGCGTCTCACAGTCAAATAACCTGTGGCACTAAACCTTTGACCATGATGATCATCATTATACTTAATCACCGTTCATTTCCAGTTTCACAAGAGCCCACAAGATCAAACATGGAGTATTTTGAGCATTTTCCTATGGAACGTTCTGGAAGAACCGTTTGGAGTAATTGAAACAATGTGCAGCATATCAGCGTTCACAGTTACTGAACCATCACCACAGTTTGCAGATATTGTGATAATGATGTGAGCTTGTTTTCCCTTGGTTGCTGCCACAGTAAGCGGTGTTTGATACGACAGCACCACCATCTGGTGGATGGAAAAGAGAACATCACCCACAAGGAAAAGGAATTTAAGTCAGATATGAACCCAAGAGAGTGTTTCTGTGACGTTTAAAGACCTAGAAATGTCTTTGTAAATGAATTCATGTAAAGTGATTTATCAGTTATTATAATATTATCCTCTACGTGTTAAATTTTTCAGTGTAAATCATGTATTTTCCTCTATTTAATTCACTAATCATGTAAATGTTCATAAAAACTCTGATTAAAGTTGAGGGTTATTATATCAGAAATAGTAAAAACTGAGGAAAGAATGACTTTTTTAACGAAGATACAAGTGTGTCCATCCACTGTCATTTATCAAACTCCATGGGTTTTACTGGTGAATCTTTTTTTTCTGTCTTTTATCCCATACAGACCCAGAGCTACTTTTGTGTCAGCTCTCAAATAAATTTTTCTCTCTTTAAACTTTCTTAAGTGATTGATCACCAGATTTTCATAATATTATCTTCTCTATTTTCCATTTTTTCAGTGAAAATCAGGTATTTTCCTATGTTTATTTTACTGATCATGTGCTTTAAAGCTGTGGGAGACTTTTGTCACCTACTTTTCGTCAGATCTGTCAAACCTCAGTCATATCCTCAGTGTCATGAATCTATAAGTCTGTCTGTCATTACTCACCTGAATCTCTTCCATCACGGTGAACAGTTTTGAACTGTCATCCACTGGAAACAAACCATGTGTTTACATTCAGAGCCGGGAGGTAAATCAGGTATCTTCGGAATTTTGTCGTGACGTGCATTGTGGGAAACGGAGGTTCGCACAGCGGCAGTGCAACCATATGATATTATATGGATGCAACAAACATGACGCAGAAACGGCTGAAACACGGAAACGGCTGGAGCTCCGTGTCGTGTTTGTTTCATCTATAAAATATAATATGGTTGTACTGCCACTGCCGCTGCACGAACCTCCGTTTCCCACAATGCACGTCGCGACAAAATTCTGAAGATGCCAGAGTTCCCTCCCAGCTCTGTTTGTAAACAAATGTTTTGTTTCTGGTGGATGGCACTAAGAAACTGTTCACCATTATGCAAGAGATTCAGGTGAGTAATGACAGACAGACTTACAGATTCATGAAACTGAGGATATGACTGAAGTTTGACAGATTTGAGGAAACATTGGTGACAAAAGTCTCCTGCACCTTTAATCATCACACTGAGATTACATTTGAGGGTTATCAGACCAAAAACAGAGAAAAGTTGAGAAAAAGTGACTTTTTTTGTAAAATCTGTAATGAACTCAGTGTTTTTCAACCTTGGGGTCGGGACCCCATGTGGGGTCACCTGGAATTTCTAGTAATTGATTAAAAAAAAAAAAATCATTAATAAAAAATCTATGTTGAGTTGACAGAGACAATCTCAATCCATCCCAAACAAACTGTGGTTGTGAAACTGCAGCACTGTGGTTCTGTTTATCTGTGGTTCTGTTAATCTGTGGTTCTGTTTGTCTGTGGTTCTGTTTGTCTGTGGTTCTGTTTATCTGTGGTTCTGTTCATCTGTGGTTCTGTTTGTCTGTGGTTCTGTTTGTCTGTGGTTCTGTTTATCTGTGGTTCTGTTCATCTGTGGTTCTGTTTGTCTGTGGTTCTGTTTGTCTGTGTTTCTGTTTATCTGTGGTTCTGTTTGTCTGTGGTTCTGTTTATCTGTGGTTCTGTTCATCTGTGGTTCTGTTCATCTGTGGTTCTGTTTGTCTGTGGTTCTGTTTGTCTGTGGTTCTGTTTGTCTGTGGTTCTGTTCATCTGTGGTTCTGTTTATCTGTGGTTCTGTTTGTCTTTCACATGTTCATTGTGGTCGGTTTCAGATGCTGCAGCTCTTTCATAATTCATAGTTTGAGTTCTTGTTTGTTCAGTATTAATTGTCAGCTTTGTAAATCACAGCTGGACTGACTGTACATATGCTGACCAAGGAAAATCCAATTCTCTCTTTGTGCAGTAATCTACACCTGGATTTACTGCCTCTGTCCAGAATACTATACATTATATAGACTAAATGTCCTCTAAAATGAACCTGGATTTGAAACAGAGTATAGCAAACTATTACATGATCAAAAACAAATTAATTTTAGCAAAAAAAAAACCAAAAACAATGTCTCCATTTCGAATATCTGAAGTTGCCAGAAACTGGTGCTGTTAAAATGGGGTGACAAGACAAAAAAGGCTGGAAACCACTGCATTATCTGAACATAAACCCAGTGTGTCCATCCACTGTCACTGATCCAACTCCCTGGGTGTTACTGGTGAATCAATGTTGTAGAAGATGATGGTGTTTCCACGGTAACTACGGAGCCTCTGAATGTCCAAATGGGTCATATCTAATGACCATTAAAAGATGAAGAACTGTATTTTACACCATTTATTTCCATGTATTGATAGGATTAGTGGATCAGCAGGTATTAAACAGTTTAGATCAGTAGATGGTTTTGATCGATGGTAGATGTTAGGATTTTATAAGTTGACACTGATAAATAAAGGTTCACATTTGCTTTAAAAAACATAGAAATCAAGACAAACAACGACAAAACATGTTAAATATGATATTGATTTTAAAGTTTTCCAGCTTTCCTAATTATTCAGAAATTGTACAATCTACTTCCATTTCAACCTATATTTGTTATTTATTCAGACTTTGATAGTTTACCACCTTATCCTCTATATCTGAACTTTATCGGACTGTTGAATTCATCGTTTTTTTAAAAATCTGTTTTATTTTTTTATCTGCTGAATATCCGATGCTAAATTAAAGGTTCATATTTGCATGAAAACCACAGAAATCAAGACAAAAAATGGCAAAAAAAATTTAAATATGAGACTGATATCAAAGGTTTCCAGCCTTCTAATAAATTAAAACCCTAATTATTCAGAAATTCTACAGTCTAGTTCAATGTCGACTCTATATTTGTTGCATTTTACCTCATTTATTTCCATGTATTGATAGGATTAGTGGATCAACAGGTATTAAACAGTTTAGATCAGTAGATGGTTTTGATTGACGGTGGATATTTAGGTTTTAAAAGTTGAAATTGATAAATAAAGGTTAATATTTGCTTTAAAAAAACACAGAAATCAACACAAATGACGACAAAAAATGTTAAATATGACACTAATTTTAAAGGTTTCCAGCCTTGTAACAAAATAAATCCCTAATTCTTCAGAAATTCTGCAACCTAGTTCAATTTCAACCAATATTTGTTGCATTTTACATCAATTAATTCCATGTATTGATAGGATTAATGGATCAACAGGTATTAAACGGTTTATATCAGTAGATGGTTTTGATCGACTGTGGATTTTTAGGTTTTATAAGTTGACATTGATAAATAAAGGTTAATATTTGCTTTAAAAAACACAGAAATCAAAACAAATGATGACAAAAAAAAATGTAAGTAAACATTTTCCACCCTTCTAACAAATTAAATCCCTAATTATTCAGAAATTGTACAGTCTAGTTCAATTTCAACCTATATTTGTTATTTATTCAGACTTTATTTGATAGTTTACAATCTTATCCTCTATATCTGAACTGAATATCCGACACTGAAAGCTATACCGTATGATGTGGCATTTTTACACTTTTCTTTTGTCATCTTAAAATGCTCCTAATAAGCATGTGTCAAACTAAAATATAAAAGAAATCCACCAGGTTTTGAAACTCAAAAATGTTTAATTCTCATATAGTTCTGAGAAAAGTCTGACCAATCATTTTAGTCGGTCCGAATGAAATAATTGGTCGAACCTGGCTGAGCCTCCTGTCAATCATCCATTACGGCCGTCCAGCATCCGATCCATTATCGCGCTCCGCATCTGATATG